>NW_019154113.1:5192598-5633323 GCF_002288905.1 Enhydra lutris kenyoni | reverse complement strand
TTTAGCCATTCTGACTGGTGTGAGGTGGTATCTCATTGTGGTTTTGATTTGTATTAGGGAGAGAGAATCTTAAGCGCCCCATGCCCAGCTTGGAGCCAGACATGGGGCTTGATTTCAACCTTTAGATCATGACCTGAGCTGAAATCTGGAGTCAGATGCTTAACCCACTGAGCCACCCAGGTGCCCCCCCCTTTTGCCCATTTTAAAATTGGATTGTTTTTAAATGTTGAACCAGCCATACATACCTGGGCTAAATACCACTTGGTTGATATGTGTGTGTATATATATACACACATATGTGTATGTGTGTCGTGTGTGTGTGTATACACACACATATTTATTGGATTCTGTTAATATTATGTTGAGTGTTTTTACATCTATGTTCATAAGAAATATTGGCCTGTAGTTTTATCTTCTTGTTCATCTATGTGGTTTTGGTATTTAAGGTAGTCTTGGTCCCTTATAGGTACCATAGGATAAGTTATATCCTCATAGGATAAGTTAGGAAATATTCCCTCCGCTTCTGTCTTCTGGAAGAGATTGTAAAATGTTGACATAATTCCTTAAATGTTTGATAGAATTCACCAGTGAATCCATCTGGGGCTGATGCTTTCAATTTTCAAAGGTTGTTTACTATTGATTGAGTAATAGATGATCTGAATAGGCTTGTATTGATTTCTCCTTGTTTGAGTTTTGGCACATTGTGGCTTCCAAGGAACTGGCCTGTTTTATCTAGTTCATCAAATTTGTAGGCATAGAGTTGTTCATATTCCTCTGTTATCTTTTTAATGTCAGTGGGATTTGTAGTTGAGTTGTAATGTCAGTTTTTCATTTCTAGTATTAGTAATTTGTGTCTTTTTTCTTAGTTAGCCTGACTAGAGGTTTATGAATCACCCCCAGCCCCAGAGAATCATTATTTGGTCTTGTTTATTTTTCCCTTTTGATTCCTTATTTTCAACTTAAGTGATTTCTGTTCTAATTCTTATTGTTTCTTCTCCTTCCTTTGGGTTTAATTTTAATCTGATTTCTTAAGCTTAGATTTTTGATTTTAGATCTTTCTTCTTTCTTAGTTTATGTATCTGATACTATTTTCCCTCTAATCATCGCTTTCACTCTAAGTATCTGAGTTGTATTTTTATTTTCATTTAGTTCAAAATAGCTTTAATTTCTCTTGAGATTTCTTCTCTGACCTCTATGTTATTTAGAAGTATGCTGCTGGGTGTTATATGCAAGTAATGATGTACTATAAGTTGGCTCATTGAATTTAAATGAAAAATAAATTAAAAAATAAAACCACACAAAAAAATAGAAGTATGTTGTTTAAATATTTTGATATTTTCCAACCAATTTTCTGTTCCTGATTTATTTAATTTCATTGTCATCTGAAAACCTATACTTTGTGATTTCTATTCTTATAACTTTGTTGAGTTATTTTATGGCCCAGAATGTGGTCTGTCTTATTGAATATTTCATGTGAGCTTGACAATAATGTGTATTCTTCTGTTATTTGATGAATTTGATGTCAGTTATATTCAATTGCTTGATGATGCTGTTGAGTTCAGTTATGCCCTTACTGATTTTTCTGTCTCTTGGAACCGATATTCAACATTTCTGATAGAAATGTAGTAAATAAAATGCAGTCTAATTTAATAGCTTTCACTAAATTTACGCAAGATGTCTTGTTTTCTTCTTGTTGGTAACATCAAATCCATTTAATATCTATATGTCTTATGTTGAAGTCTCCTCCTATAATAGTAAATTTCTCTGTATTTCCTTGAAGTTTTAACACTTTGTCTCATATATTATGATGCTTTGTTATTAGGTTCATATGCTTTAAGGATTGTTATGTCTTCACAAGGATTGACTCCTTTATCGTTTTTTAATGCCCTTCTTCATTTGTGATAATTTTCCTTGCTCTGAAGATTGCTCTGCTGGAAATTAATGTAGCTATGTTAGTTTTGATTGGTATTATAGCAAAGTATATCTTTCTCTACTTTTAATCTTTTATGTGTCCTTTATTTTAAGTGGGTTTTTTTGTAGACAGAATATAATTGAGTATTGTTTTTGATATATGGACAATCTGGTTTTTAATTGGTGTATTTAGACCATAGACTTTTACAGTGATTGGTGATACAGTTAGATTAATAACTGCCGTATTTGTGTTCTAATGGTTGCTCTAATTCTTTATTCCTCTTTTTGTTTATGGTCTTTTTTTGCTTTCTGTGGTTTTAGTTGAGTATATGCTTCCATTTTCTCTCCTTCCTTAGCAGATCAGTTATACTTCACTTTTTATTTTTATTTTTTAGTGTTTGCCCTAGAGTTTGCAGTATAAATCTACTTTCAGATAAACACTTCGCAGTTATAGCTTTACAGGTAGTACAATAACCTTATAATCAAGTATTCCTAATTCCTCCCTTCCATTCCTTGTGTCATTGCTGTAATTCATTCCATTAGTATTTTGTTGCTATTATTATTTGAACAGACTGTTTGTTATCTGTTACGTCAATTAAGAAAAAAGAAAAGCTTTTGTCTTCCCTTATTACTTTTTTGATGTTCTTTATCTACATGAGTTTTTGTTCTGTAAGAGTTTCCTTCTTTTTGAACAATTTCTTTTGACATTTCTTGCAAGGCAGATCTATAGACCATGAATTCCCTCAATTTTGTTTGTCTGAGAGGGTCTTTGTTTTTTTTAAAGTATAATTTCTCAAGATACAGAATTTTGGATTGGTGGATTTTTCCCCCCTTAATACTGTATATAGCACTCCACTGTCTTATTTCTTATATTGTTTCTGAGGAGAAATTGCGTATAATTCTTATATTTGTACTTTTGTAGGTAAGGTGTTTCACCCACCCTCCCAGCTTCTTTCAAGATTTTTTATTTTCTATAGTTTATATCGACTATACTTAGATGTAGTTTTTTGTTTTTTTGCGGGGGGCGGGGCAGGGATTGTTGCATTTCTTCCTTGAGCTGTGGTTTGCTGTCTGACATTAATTTGGGGAAAATTCTCAGATGTTACTGCTTCAAATGTTTCTTAGTTTCATTTTCTTCCCCTTCTGGTATTCATGTTATGCATATGTTATACTTTTTTAGTTGTCCCACAGTTCTTGGATATTCCATTCTATTTTTTTCAGTCTTTGGTCTTTTTGATTTTCAATTTTGGAAGTTTCTGTTGACATGTACCTTAGCTTAGAGTTCCTTATCAGTTTGCAGCCTGCTAATGAGCCCATCAAAAACTTTCTTCATTTCTCTTAGAGTGTTTTTTATCATCAGCATTAAAAAAAAAAAGTTTTTTAGAAGTTCTGTCTTTCTAGTTATGTTACCCACGTATATTGTCTGCTTTTCCTCCATTAGACTCCCTTAGCATGTTAATTAGAGTTATTTTGTATTGCTGGTCTGATCAACATTTTTGCTGCATATGAGTAGTTTTGATGCTTCCCTTTTCTCTTCAAACTGTGTTTTTTTGCCATGAAGTTTGCCTTGTAAATTTTTTTGAACCAGGCATGATGTACTGGGAAAAGGAACTGCAATAAAAAGGCCTTTAGTAATTTGGTGGTATGGTATGGGGAGAGGGGAAGTGTTCTGTAGTCTTCTGATTAGTTCTCAGTCTTTTAGTGAACCTGTTCCTGTGGCCTGTAAACTTTATACCTGTTTCTCAATCCCTGCCCCCCATCTTTAGGTGGGACAGAATGGATAGAGGGGTTTAAAGGTGAATATTTCCCTTTGCTCATGTTAAAGGCTTGAGGGAGCTGGAGCTGGATACTTCCTTTTCCCTAGGTTACTTGGGCTCTGCTGTCATACAATAGTTTGTCTTGAAGACAGGCCTTGTAAAGAACAGAATGTTCTGATGTATTTCAAAATGACCATTTTTCCCATTTACCCTGCTTAGAAGCACAGAGGGATTTTTCACTGATCTTTACTGTGAGAACATGACAGGCATAAAACTCACAAAAGTGTATACATGCACCCCAAAGCCTGCCCCCCCTGCCCAGGAGTTTTTAACTTTTATATTTGTCTTCTCTGAGACTTCAGGAATTCCTCAATTACAGTTTGGGTTTTTTACCTTGGTATTTCTTTTTGTGATAGTTTCTGCTGTGGCTCTGGTAATTTATGATTTTCTGTATCTGCCCATTTGTGTCCAATTTGGAGAGCAGAAATTACTCCGTGACCTCAGTACTGAGGGATCTAACAGGGTTGTTGATGTTCAGTTTGCTCAGTTTGTTTACACAAATAACATGGAGGCTAAATAACATGCTGGGTCAACCAACAAATCAAAGAGGAAATGAATGAAAAAATACATGGAAATAAATGAAAATGAAAGTACAATGGTCCAAAATCTTTAGGATTCAGCGAAAGCTGTTCTGAGAGGGAAGTTTATAGCAATGCAGGACTACCTGAAGAAACAAGAAAAATGCCAAATAACCTAACCTTACCCCTAAAAGAGGTAGGGGGAAAATAAGAGAACAATGCAGTAGAAGGAAGGAAATAATCTAGCACAGAAAGAAATAAAATAGAGACTTAAAACAAAACCAAGAAAGATTAATGAAACCAGGAGCTGGCTCTTTGAAGAGAGCAACAAAATTGATAACCCTTTAGCCAGACTCATGAAGAAAAAAGGAGAATAATCAAATAAATGAAATCAGAAATGAAGGAAGAGAAATAACAACTGACACCTCAAAAATACAAAAGATTATAAGAGAATATTATGAAAAATGGTATGCCAACAAATTGGAAAACCTATAAGAAATAATTAAATTTCTAGAAACATACAACCTACCCAAACTGGAACAGGAAGAAATTAAAAAAAAAAAAACAAAAAAAAAAACTGAACAGAATGATTACTAGCAATGAAATTAAATCAGTTATCAGAAACTCCCAACAAATAAAAACACAGGATCAGATGGCTTCACAGGTGAATTCTACAAAAGATTTAAAGAGTTAATACTTATCATTTTCAGAGTATTTTTTAAAAATAGAAGAGGAGAGAAGGCTTCCAAATTCGTGCTATGAAGCCGACATTACCCTGATAGCCAAAACCAAATAAAGACACTACAAAGAAAGAAAAATAACAGGCCAATATCTCTGAATGAACATAGATGCAAAAATTCCTCAACAAGAAGACATTAGCAAACTGAATCCAACAATACATTTTAAAAAATCATTTACCATGATGAAGTGAGATTTATTTCAGGGATGCAAGAGTGTTTTGTATGGGTCATTATTCACAAATCAATTACTGTGACATATCACATTAATAAGAGAATGGTGAAAACCATCTGATTATCTCAATAGATGCAGAAAAAGCATTCGGCAAAGTACAACACCCATTCATGATACAAACTCTCAACAGACTAGGTCTAGAGGGATCATACCTCAACATAATAAAGGCAGTATATGAAAAACTCATACCTAACCTCTTACTCAATGGTGAAAACCAGAGTTTTCCCTCTAAGACCAGGAATAAGACAGGGATGTCCATTCTCACCACTTTTATTCAAAAAGACATCTAAATTGGTAAGGAAGAGGTAAAGCTGTCACTCTTTGCAGATGGCATGGTGTACTGTATGTAGAAAACCCTAAAGACTCCACTAAAGAAACTCCAGGAACTGATAAATTCAGTCAAGTCCTAGGGTACAAGATTAATATACAGAAACCTGTTATATTTGTATACACAATAATGAAGTAGTAGAAAGATAAAGAATACAGTCGCACTTAAAATTACACCAAAAATAATAAAATACTTAGGAATAAACTCAACCAAGGAAGGGAAAGATTTCTACTTTGCAAACCATAAAACACTGATGAAAGAAATTAAAAGTTACCCAAACAAATGTAACAATATTTCTTGTTTATGGATTGGAGGAACAAAACTTTTTCAAAAGTCCATACTACCAAAAGTAATCTAGAGATTTAATGCAATTCTTTTCAACATACCAACATTTTTCACAGACCAGAACAAATAATCTTGTAATTTGTATGGAACCACAAAAGACACCAAATAGCCAAAGCGGTCTTGAGAAAGAACAGCAAAGCTGGAGATATCCCAGTTCCAGATTTCAAGATACACTGCAAAGCTGTAGTAATAAAAAACTGTGCTATTGGCACTAAAATAGACATATAGATCAATGGAACAGAATAGAGAGTCCAGAAAGAAACCCATGCTTATACGGTCAATCTGCAGTAAGAGAGGCAAGAATATACAATGGGGAGAAGACAGTCTCTTCAACAGATGGTGCTGGGAAAACTGGACAGCTACATGCAAAAGAATAAAACTGGGCCACTGTCTGAAAACATACACAAAATTAAAATGGATTAAAGATCTAAATGTGAGACTCAAAACCATAAAATTCCTAAAAGAAAACACAGGCACTAATTTCTTTGAAATCAATTGTAGAAACAGTTTTCTAGATGTCTCCTAAGGGAAGGGAAACAAAAGTAAAAATAAGCTATTGGGACTGCATCAAAATAAAAAGCTTTTGCATAGCGAAGGAAACTGTGAACAAAACAACAAGGCAACCCACTGAATGGGAGAAGATATTTGTAAATGATATATCCAACAGGGGGTTCATATCCAAAATATATAAACTTATACAAATCAATACTATAATTAAACAAACAAGCAATCTGATTAAGACATGAGGCAAAGGACCTGAATAGACATTTTTCCAAAGAAGACCTCCAGATGGCCAGCGGACACATGAACAACATCGCTAATCATCAGGATAATGCAAATCAAAACCACAACGAGAGATCACCTTAATAACCTGTCAGAATGGCTAGAATCAAAGAGACAAGAAATAACAAGTGTTAGTGAAGATGTGAAGAAAAAGGAACCCTTGTGCACTGTTTGTGGGAATGCAGATTGGTGCAGCCACTATGGAAAATAGTGTGGAAACTTCTCAAAAAATTAAAAATGAACTACTTTATGATCCAGGAATCACACTGCCGGGTAATTTACCCAAGGAAAACAAACCACTAATTCACAAAAAAATTTATATATCCCTATGTTTATTGCAGCATAATTTATAGTAGCCAAGATAAGGAAGCAAATCAAGTGTCCATTGACTGATGAGTGGATAAAGAAGATAAAGATAAAGAAGATATTGAGATAAAGATAAAGAAGATATTGAAAAAATTATTTATATATATATTATATATATACATACATACATACATGCAGTGGAATATTATTCAGCCATAAAAAAGAATGTAGGTGGACCTAAAGGGAAAAATGCTAAGTGAAATAAGGCAGACAGAAACATAAATACCATATATGATTTCGCTCATATGTGGAATTTGAAAAACAAAACAAATGAATAAGAGACAAAAGAGACAAATACAGAGAACAAACTGGTGGATGCCAGGAGGCAAGTGAGGTGGGTGGGAAGATATGTGAAATAGATAAAGGGGATTGAGAGTATACTTATATTGATGAACACTGAGTAATATTTAGGATTGTTGAATTCAAAAAAATTTAACAGTAAAGATATACCCAAATATATAGCATGTAAGAATCTTTGCAGGCATTTGGGATCTTAAATATAGATGGTCTTTGAGATATGGTGTGCCACCCTTGTTAAATTCAGAGAATTATATGAGTCCCAGATTTGATAACAAAATCCAGAAATCTATTTAGGGTAAAACAGATTTGTCTCAATTTATAGAGGTAATGAGTTTTTTTAGGTTAGGCTTTTAGTCCTATTTTTTTTTTCTTTATAGTGATGGTAGTGCGGGAGTAAAATGATGATTTAAAATTTGTGTTTATTTTGGCAACATATCACCGAAATAGTGATACTTTAAGGATTATTTAAATTTGACAATAGTTAGAATAAAATATCTAATGTGTTTCATGTAATTTATAAACCCATTTCATGATATATTCAAAGTACTGAATGGGAAGAATCTACAGCCAAGAATACTCTATCCATCAAGACTATCATTCCAGGGCGCCTGGGTGGCTCAGGGGGTTAAGCCTCTGCCTTCGGCTCAGGTCATGATCCCAGGGTCCTGGGATCAAGTCCCGCATCGGGCTCTCTGCTCGGCAGGGAGCCTGCTTCCTCCTCTCTCTCTCTGCCTGCCTCTCTGCCTCCTTGTGATCTCTGTCAAATAAATAAATAAAATATTAAAAGAAAAAGATTATCATTCAAGATATCATTTTAACTTTAAGTGGGAAGAGTTTCCCAGACAAAAGTGAAGATTCATGACCCCTAAACCAGCCCTGCAAGAAATATTAAAAGGCACTCTTAAGTGCAAAAGAGAGACCAAAAGTGACAAAGACAAGAAAGGATCGGAGAAAATCTCCAGAAATGACAAAACATGTATTCAAAACAAAGATTTAAATTTATGGGGGGAATTTTTAGTAATCAAGGTAATGAGGGCTGCATAAATCCTGATTCACTCAACATAATTTCCAAAAACAATCCATACAAAAAAGCATGAAAAGTATGAAACCTACAACCTTGGCACAACTAGAAAGCAAATGATGTCCAAATTCGTTTTAACTTTAGGGAAATATTACCAACTTACAGTGTGCTATTTTTTCTTTAACTTCTGCAGGTCTTTCACATGAGCAAGCATACTTAAGGAAAAACAATGTGGAAGGGAGAAGAGACTTTGTGACTGTCTAAAGTTGATTTGAAATCATTACTAAAAAAGGGAAGTCTATCCTAATAAGTACAAAAATTCTGAAAAATACTACTTGTAGATCAAACAGACCAGCGGTAAAGGACTTAAAATTTATGTGATATTCAAGGAAGTGGTCTTGGGAAGGTAACTATTTGGAGGAGAAGAGGGCTTTTATAAAGGAAGACAGAGGTAATCTTTGTAAAATGTTTTTTGAATGGAAAAGAAGGGAAGAGATACAGAAATCCTTCAAGATAAAAAAAAAAGTACAAAAAAATATATTGAATGATACAGAACTCCTCTCCCTATTGCTGATCCCTTAAAAAAAAAGCTTCCATTAATGAGAGCATACTGAATGGTCCATTCTCCCACTGCCAGTTCTTTCCATTGCAATTCAGTGAGGCCAGTAATTTTCACCTATGCAAACTACTATAAAGAAGAAAACAAAAAGATGATTTATAGCTGTTCAGGTGATGAAGTCGTTGTCCCCAAACAATGGAAAAGTGGAAAAAACCTGTAAAATGATAACTCCAAGCTGAAACCATTCTCCATAAATAAGTGTTTAGAAATGTGACAGATGAAAAAAATCATCATTCAGAATTTAGAAATACTAGGAATAGAGTTGGATTTTTTTCAAAGGTATAGATGAAACAAAGTGATTAAACTCCAGAAAGAAAGATAAAAAGATAACATTATATCAAAACAAAGATTAAATTACACAGTGACCACAGAAGACTAGATTCAAGTGAAATCTTAAAAAGATTGCTGAAGGAAAGCAGGAAGATAACTAAGTGAATGGAAATGAGATAAGTTTGTTCAGGGGGTTATGGAGAAGGTGTTTGAAAAGGGAGGTAGGTTAGAGAGGTCCAGCTTACATATAATTCCTTGGAGCATCTCACTGTGCCTGCAAGTTCAGAGAATATTGGGAACATGTCAGATGGACACAGGAGATAGCATAGTGGATCTCTCATTGGTAAAATCAAAAACAATTTAAACATCAAAAGAAAAAAAGGTATTAATTGATTATAATGCATTGAATAAGGTAGCCTATAAGTTGATACGGACATGAATGAGTAAATGCATACATGGAGGAAAAGCAACCTGTCTTATAAAATGCAACTAGTAGTAAATGTAGATACAATGTATTATGAAATTAGAAAATCCCCATTTGACAACCACCATAGTAATTTTTAGGTAAGAATTGTGAATGGATGTTACAATCAGTTAAAGTTTGATAAGTAGGATATTTACATAGAAATTTTAACAAGATACTAATTACAAGGGGGAAAATAGTAACTTTATAGGGGAAAAATCATGACAGACACTACCTTAACCAAGTTAACAATACCAGTTGGGACAAATAGATGTCATATGGATTTTCATGAGAGAGATTGTGGACAGAACATCACTTCTTTTTAAGTTGTTCCTGCCAAAAATGTAGTCTAAAGGTAATCAGAAAGAAACATTAGACAAAGTCAAATTGAGAGATATATGACAATATAAATATAGCCTGTATTCTGCACAAGTACGAAGGTCCTGAAAGAGACTGAGGAAATGGTTCAGATTAAAGAGGTTGCAGTTTTCAGAAAGCAACAGCTAATTCTGGATTGGATCCTGCACTAGCAGGGGGATAAAAGGAAATTAGGAATAATTGAGAAATTTGAATAAGGTTTATAGATTATAGTGCTATATCCTTGTTTTCTAATTTTGATAATTGTGTTTTTCTTTGTTTTTAAGAAAATATTTAGGGGCAAAGGGACCTTATAACCTCTACTTTAGTTTGTCCAAAGGATTCAGAAAAAAAAAAAAGTGTGTATGTGTGTGTGTGTGTGTGTGTGTGTGTGTATTTTATTTAGGGAAGGCAGTCATGGTAAAATGTTAACAGTTGGGGAGTTTGGTTGAAGATAAATGAAAAATGTGGTTTTTGAGAATTTTCTGTAACTTTGAAATTATTTCAAAATAAGGGGATGACAGAAAATAGTTTATAAGAATATAAAGTTAATTTTATATTATTAATTTCATATAAGTTGCTAGCAGTAAACCAGTGTTTAAGAATAGACTAAATGCTATAGATAAAATGAAAAATACTTCATTTATGAAAGTTGAAATTGAAATATTAATATTTCTAGTTTTCAATGTTATGTCTTTTGTGTCATCATTGAAATATAAGTGTGTTCTTGTACACATTTTTCTAATTACTGGAAAAGCTCTTTTAGACCTGTAGTAAGTTGGAGGAATAGAGAGGAAATTGTTATAAATTGAGTCCCTTCCTCTACTAACTCCTTCCTTCACCTTGAACTCCTTCTTATTGATAACTTAGAAGAAATATTTTTGAATAAGTATTTTTGGAAAGGACAATAGGGACTGGCATACTCTTTTTACTGATATTGAACTATAGTTTGTTGTTGTTGTTTTACTGATAGTGAACTATAGTTTTTTGTTTTGTTTTAAGATTTTCTTTATTTGAGAGAAAGAGAACACGAGCAGGGGGAGGGGTAAAGGGAGAAGCAGACTCCTGGCTGAGCAGGGAGCCTGATGTGGGGCTCGATCCCACGACCCTGGGATCGAGATCTAAGCCAAAGGCAGATGCTTAACCGATTGATACATACAGGCACCCCTATAGTTTTTATTTTAACAAATTTTCTCTAGTCATGCTTAAAGGATATTGTGAAGCGCATTACTTGTCTCAATTTTAATGCTTTTTCATAGCTCACTTAATTTGCAAGCCTTAATTTAGAGTAAGAATTATTTTTGGAATAAATGCTTTGTTGATTGTCATTTTCTTTCTCTTCTTCAGTATTAGAAGTATGGGAAAACATTTCTGACTAAACCTTTGCTAAACTCAGAATTTTAGTACAGCAAGTACATCTAGATGCATCTCAAGACATAACCGATTTCAAGTTCAGTGTTTTAATAAGGGTATTCTTATATTCATTATATTCTTAAAGTGGTGTATGGTACAATGCCAGGATTCTAAGAAACAGTGTCACAATCAGTAATGAAAGCTTAAAACTTTTTGATGACAAATATTATGTAAACAAAGTTAATATATAAGTGGGAAATTTGGGAAAGTATTTGTGAAACATAGTTAATATGTATAAGGATCTTTTACTTAGATAAGTAAAAAAAAATCACAAAGTATGAAATGGTCAAAAGATGGGCAGTATAGAGAAAGCAAATCCCAAATGACAACAAATATAAGAAAAATATATCTAACTATTACTAGTTAGGAAATGCATATTAAAGAAATGAGATTTTTATTTTACATCTATCATACTAACAAAACAGTTGTAACATTTATATGAAAAAATTATGAGAGTCCATTAGTATACCATTTGACTTAGAGGCATATCAACAAGGTGTGGATGAATGACTAAAATAAAATGAAGAGTATGGATAGAGTCCCTGTTTTATCAAATGCTGACAAAATCCCTTATGTATACATGTATATATGAATATGGTTATGTGATCTTGCATGAAAATGTGGAATGAAAAATACTAAGTCAAAAACACTGGTTAAGGGGTTTATATTGGTTCAGGGGAAAGTAGGGAGGCAAGTATAAAACACTATTTCCATATATATATGCATTTATATAAAATATATATATTTGTGTATTTATATTGTAAGGATTTTTTTTAAAGATTAATTAATAATAGATTTATTTTCACAAGGTGAGGAAAGGAACCATTAGGCACATGTAGTGTTAAGAGTGTTCCATAAGGAGGGAAAATAGAAAAGTTCCCAAGGAGGAAAGTAGCTGGTGGTTAAGGAAGACACACACACATGCACATAAGCACACGCACAAACACATGAATGAGGCTTAATGGATGTAAAGGAGAGTGATGGGAAATAACTTCAGATAGATAGATTGAAGCCAGATAATTTATTTTGTTTACTTAATGAGTTTGGATATTACTTCCAGTGCAGAATAAAAGCTCTAAACTTCTACTTAAACAATTTGATGTATGTTTAAAAATATCACTTGGTTATCCAAAGGATATGAGCATAGTCATTTGAAGGGGCACATGCACCTCAGTGAGGGAAGAAAGGACCTGAGAATAGACTGTAACAAAGGGGTGAGGTAAGTGGATTGCAGGACTGGATGCAGGTTAAAGAATTTCTGGAGAGAGAATACAAAACAGGAGAGCTAGATAGGAGGCAAAGTGGAATACATGAAATTTGAGATTTTGGAGGTGATGTGATTATTGGTGATGGCAGAGTTAAAGGTGTGACAGTAGGAGTGGGTGTTTAACATGCGGTGGATGTGGATCATTTGGAGGTTGGGGGATGTTTTTGCAACAATTTTTTTTTTTTTTTTTTTTTTAACTGGGATACTGAAGTCACCAGTATAAGAGTAGGGCTGGAAAGAGAAGTGCAGGTGAAAGATATCAGTACATGAGGGGGTCACATGGTGCCCTTTACGAGGACATTTATTGAGTGGTTTAAGTTTCATGGTGTGAGCTTCAAAATACCTGGGGCTTTTGAAGGGGAAGGAAGGAAAAATAAAACTTGTAAGATAGAATACAGAGCAAAAAGGACTTACTTATCTTTCCCGCTCTTGAGCATAGTGGATATAATATTTAAAACAGACCAACAAATATTGGTCTCTGTTTGAGAGGACTTCAGGTGACAGGTTTCAGTTGGAAACTGGAAGAATATTCAAAGAAAAATTTGAGGACATTGGGGAATTTGTTGACCCTAGACTGTGAATTTTAAACTGGATGATAAGAGCCCAGTGGTCAACTGTGTCCTCTTGTTTTTTGCCTTCTGCAGCAGACTGGCAGCCAGGGATAAAGGAAAACTTCCTCAGGAGAGTGCTTTATGAGGAATTAGAAGTTAAATGTGGACCCGTAGTCTTGTGGCAGATGGGGGAGTAAGAGGCTCATGTGGAACGTGAGGCTACAAACCTTTTTCATCTGTGGAATCTGACTCAGGATTAAAAGAGGACTCATCTTTAGGTAGCCTGTATTCAAGTACTTCTCATGCTTTTACTAAAAATATACCTTTTTTTCTTTGATCGTCTAGGTTACTTTTACAAAGAGAAAGTTTGGATTAATGAAGAAAGCCTATGAACTTAGTGTGCTCTGTGACTGTGAAATAGCACTCATCATTTTCAACAGCTCTAACAAACTGTTTCAGTATGCCAGCACTGACATGGACAAAGTTCTTCTCAAGTATACAGAGTATAATGAACCTCATGAAAGCAGAACCAACTCGGATATTGTTGAGGTAACACATATATCTAGTAGTGCCTGAATTGCAGACATGATTATTTCTTCCCTTTAGTAACTTTTAACTGTCAGATTGCTTCACATCCACATTTCAAATCCATTTTATATATATATAAAATATATAAAAATATTTTAAAACATATATTTTATATTATGTATATATATAAAATTTATTTTTTTCTCCAAATCATTTCTTGGGATGATCTAATTATTGTATAATAATGTATATATATTTTTTATCCAAATCATTTGTTACAAGGATCTGATTATTGCTATGTCATGACCCACTTAGGCTATAAACATATGCTGTTTATTGAGACAAAATTAGGCTGTTGTACTGTGTAGAGCAGTATAATACAGCATTTTATCTATGATTATTTTGTATGCATTTTAAAGTTAATATTATAAGAAACTATATCACTTGGGATAGTATGAAGTTACAGTTTTAATATGCCTTAATCATTTTATTGCATCAGTGACTACCCACAATTTTAAACACTAATGAAATGGAAGAAAATGACATAAATAATACTTCTATTTTGTGAATATTATTTTAGTTGTGGGGTGGGGAGAGATTCTTCACTTTTTTTTCCCCTCCTTATCTGTTGTCCTTCCGTATTTCTAATAATTCTGCCAACCTAATTAAAGTGAAAATAAAAGGAATTTTTTGGAATTATTTCCATCTTACTCAGAAATAGGTTTTAAAGCAAAACCTTCAAAAAGGAGACTCTGTATGCCTTCCCCTATAATTTTCTTCTGCTGTAAAATATTTTTATAAAAGAGAATTTTCCATTTATATTTCTAATGACATTTTAAATTAGCTTAATACTTTTGTCTTTTTTGTTTACATTTAGAAATTCTGTTTCATTTTTATTCAAAAAGGGAAAATTTTTCCCCCACTACTTCAAAAGTTACATACTTTGGCTTAGTTTTTATATTAGAAAACTATTTCAGTAAATTAGGGATTTCCTTGTGAAAATACTAAAACCATGTGAAACGATGCAGAATTAACCACAAAGGAAGAAATGAAGTCCTAATGTAGATTTTATTTGAGTAATTAAAATTAAGATGAAGAGTCTTTAACTATTTTAGTGTATAGGAAGCTAATTTACCTGCCTCCACTGATGAAATGCATTTTAAATTTCCTCTATACCATATTATTCTACTGCAACCATTCCTTTTTGGACAGTAATTGATTTAGTTTATTACTGCAAAAAAAAAAAAATCTGCTACTTAGAGTTAAAAAAACACCTCTGTTACTTTTTAGCAGTTAATCAGTTGTTTGCAGTGAGAAGTAAAAGCATCTTATATTACAGCTACAGCTCATCTCTGTTGCTTGTTCCCCAGTTTTATTTAAATGGCTCTTTGCTATGAACATCCCCTGAAATGTGTACAAAGTATTCGATTTTGCTTTTGTTGTTCACTTCAGTTAAACTACATGGTTACATCGTAGCCAAACCCCTTAATGCAGTTGTGATTGTATCAATTTTAAGTTACTTTATATTAGCATTTGTGGTATATCTTAATCACTTATGTGCTGTATAAATTAGACCCTTTCCCTATTAAACCATAATTCATTTTGAATTATGATTTTGTAAATTATGGGATCATTATTCGGGTACTCTTTTATCAGAGACTTCATAACTGGATTCCCTTGAAATGGAGAGTATCCCTGGTGTGTTTAATTTAAAATGACATCTTATTTTAAAAATCTTTGTATCTTATCAAACGTTCCACTGCCTAAGTCAAAGAAATAGACTTGACTTTAATAATGCCAACAAATAGATAATTTAAGCTAGTTTCATTGTAGAAGGCAACCACCTCCTTAACCCTAACTACTCTGCTCTTTCATTGCAGCAGTTGTTGTTCTTGGCCCCTGGAAGTTGAGGGTGCTTCGCACAGCCCAAAGTTTACTCCTTAGAGAATATGAAGAATATAGTCTGATTTAATCCTCACAGAATTTTCAAACTACCTCAGTCTTCATCTCTGTTGTGGTCAGCAATCAAAGTGTAAGAGAGTAAATCCCAAACATGTTTTAGCAGTCTCCTATATTACAGTTTACTTTAGTGTGAAGGGAAACTTGGCAGGTCAATTATCAATTGGGAGTTCAATGTTTTCTTTTTAATTGAATTTCTTAGATACAAGTGAACATGAATATTATGTGGAGTTCTGAATTATATAAATACAATGGATAGAAGACATATTGGCTTATGAGGGATACATTTGTTGGTAGGACAAATTATAAGGCTGAATTTACTTTGTATGTTAAGCTTACTGAATTAACCTTCATTATAAAACAATGGTGGTTATCCTAGATACTCTTTCTTCCACATATAAAGTAACGGAACTGCAGCCTCACTAGTGGTGTGCATGTGTCTGAGTTCCTTTTATGAGTGGTGGTGATGGCTTATACTAATGGAGCTATGAAGATTGTTGTGAACCAAACTAAGATTATAGGACAAGAGTAATGGCAGATACATATAGAACTTCCTATGGGCCAGGCATTTCCAAGTGCTTTACAAATATCTCATTTAAAGATATTTTTAGAATACCGTTATAAGTATTTTTTTCATATAGTGTTTTATATAGTTTCCTTTCAAGCAGTTGTAGTCATTGGAAGCACATTTTTGTCCATTTAACAGAAATATTCGAGGGGTTCCTCTGTGCCATGGAGTCTGCAGAGTGATTTTATTTAGTGATTTCTGACTCAGGCCCCAAGACTATTCTTTCTACACATAGTTTTGTAAACCAGTGAGATACACTTGTACCAAATGAAGACTTTATATCTGTGAACTTCTAACAAATTGGTGTAATGTTCTGGATGGCTGAAAAAGCCATCTCCTGTGACTGAGTTCATCAGCAGTAAATGGAAGCATAAGTGACCCGCTATAGAGTGTTTCCTAATGCAATATGGTTGTCAGTGAGACTAACTGAAAACTTTGAGAACAACCTTCATAAGGCCTCTAACATGAATGCATTTATTTCCTATTGCATGTAAATTACTCTTTAAGATCAGTAGGATTTTACTTTCCCCCATATTACTAAAAAGCTATACCTGCAAGGATGTACGTATATTAGGCCTATGGAACTAGATCTAGTATGTTTTCTGGGAACACAGTGAAAAAAATATATTAAAAGCAGTTGGTATTTAAATATTATGATGATAAACAGATATAAAGAAAGGTATGGTTCTCAGATTTTATCTATCTTTTGATTTTAACCTCAAATATTAGAAACCCATATACAGAATGGTGTTCTATCTTTGCTGTCCCTTGTTTCACATTACTTATATTTTGAAACTAGTTTCTTAAAATTTTAATCAATTTTAACAATTATAATTGATAAAAAATTTCTCTATTGCTTTTAAAAAAATCAACAGCATTTACATATTTTAAATTGCATTTAGATATTTCAAAGTTTGTAGTGTCTTGTAGGATGTAATTACCCCACATTCAGAAAGCTTGAATAAATGAAAACGGAAACTTACACATTAGTAAATTAGAGAGTCATTAAGATAAACTTTATAAGAGACTTCATAACTGGATTTCTTTATAATGGAGAGTATTGCTGCTGTGTTAATGGCATCTTATTTGAAAATGCTTATACACTGCTTTTTAGGAGTTTACTCCTTTAAAAAATGAGTTTTACTACTCATTTTTTACTATATTTCCTATATTTCATTAGGAGACATTCTGTAAAGAATGTCATCAGAAATATACCATTGTACCTCTCCATGTTATTAAGCATTGATAACAAAAATATGTGGCTTTTTGTTTGGTAATTTAGTTGAAATGTACAAAGGCAATGTTATAATCCCCCATCTTTTTCTTTTCAATAAATTAAGATTTAAAAGCTTGTGAACTGTAGTATGCAATTTGATAAGAACATTGGATTTGTCCTAGAGTATTAGAGAAACTAGCAATGAAAATCAGTTGGTTACACGTTCATACACGTGTGTGTGTGTTTATATACATTGTGTTTACACTAAACAAAAGCCTAGGACCAATAAAACGGTTCTGCATCAAAATAAAAATTAGGCTAAAGCCATGAAGTGAGGATTTTAGCAGCTGATGATAAATGCCTGAGAATACTTTTGTATCCACTTTTCTCTTTCTTTCGCTTTGCAGGAATATTTGAAATATTATATATTCCAGTGTATAAATATTTTAAAAATAGTTATGACTTGGTGATATTGGAGAATATTTAGCAAATAGCTTATGTGTGATTCTTATCACTGTGCTGTTATTTAAGAATGTAAGAGACCATGGCCATTTATCTCTTTAGTTAGTATCTTGTAAACCGTTCCCAGATAGAGGTATCTTCCTCATGACAGGAATACTGTAGTACTTAAAAGAAAAATTTCTCTTGTACTATCTTATTTGATCTTCATATCCAAGGTATGCTTTTTCAGAAGTGGGGATTGAGACTCCATTTGCCCAGAGTCATGTAGCAATTTAATGGCAGAAATAGGATTAGAATCTGGCATTGACATTATAGCCTCCCTTTGCTCCCCAGTTTATTGAATCTATTGGAGCTTTGGAACATTTCGCCATAAACAGATGAAGGTTTTTATATATAAGTCAGTGATGTATATATAACATGTAGCAAACGTGAATGAGTTTTCCTCAATAATAACAGAAAATGAGTGGGGATAATTGTAGTAAGAATAGTAGATAACTTTTATCTAGTTGCTAATTTAGTCTGGTACCTTCCAGGGCTTTTACTTATTTCATCTGATTGAACCCTCTTATTGTCCTTATTTCACAGATGAAGAATTTGAGACACAGTGATAAAATAGGATGACAATAATTTGGATTCTAAAGAAAGAGAAAATCTGCTTTTTCAGAGTCTTACTCATTCCTCCGACTTTCAGATTACAAAGGAATTTAGAAATTACCAATATCTTAAAAAAGAGGAAGATAGGGAATCAATATAAGGTGCATCTACCAATTATTAAATAAAAACAGCTGGTAGTGAAAGTTGACCATGGCAGAGATACATTATTTTAAAATCCATGGCTCTCAGAGTATAGTACCTTGATCCCCAGCAGCAGTGTCATGAGAGAACTGTTAGAGATCTAAGGCTACTGAAGCAGAAACTCCTGAGGGGAGGTCTGAGCAATATTGTATGAACTCGAATTAACTTGTCCTAAGTGGTGTGAGCCCAAAAGCTTCAAGGTAACATGCAGTCCCTGGGCAGTGGTTATCCAGCTTCTTAAATATTTTTATTCCCAAGAATATCCTCTGAAATAATTTTAAGCAGTGAGCAAGAACAAAGTGTAACTTGTAAGACCTTCTAAGGAAGCAATCCAAAATAGCATGCCGATTTCGGTGTGAATTACAAACTAGGGGACACGTTTCCAGTGGGTTACCTTCTAACAGGTTACCTTTCAATTCACTTCTGCATGGTTATAAGTGCTTCTATGAATATGTATAGGGGGTCTGGTGTGGATGTGTGGGCCATGGATTATAGTTCCTTGGTTGAGCAAAACAGAAAGATAAAAATGACTTTCGTCTCCTGAGATCATCTAGTACTGACCTTATAGAATCAGAAGCATCATTATGCTTCGGTTTTCTGACAGTATTACAATGTTCTCAGAGTCTTTCTGAGCCAATCAGTTTTTTTTTTTTCTTCCCATGTTAAAGATGAGGAATGGAACAGACAGGGAGTGTTTAAGAGGCTTGCCTAATGTTTTACAGGGCTGCAGTGGAGCGGCAGGGAAAGGGGAAAAATAATGAGACAACTGAAGACAAGACAAAGCTTCCCTCCACCTCCAGCCCCCTGCCCTGCTCTTTTATTCCTAACAGAGCCTGACGCAGCAGGATGGTGATTCACAGGGTGAGGCACGCAATCCTCATGGCCCTCCTCCTCTTCTCACTTGTCCTGCACCATCACCTCACGCAGCAGTCACTGTAGCTCTTGCAATTTCAGTTTGACTCTTTTTATTTTTACTATGTATTTGAATATTATTATTTATCATACAATTATTGGTTCTCACGTATGTGCTTTTTAAGGAACTGTGCATCTCTGCTTATGATTTTTATTTTCTTGAGATCAGATTTTTCTCCCATCGAAGATTGATGTTGCTGATATATGAACAGGAGTTCATGTGGGAAAGGGATGAGGTCTATCACTTTATAATACAGCTTACATTTCTCTAATGCATTTCTTGTGTTCATCGATGAATACCTATGTATCCTTTTCATGTCCCTTTGGGTCAGGGATTGAGTGTTTTAGTAGTTACCATCAGAGAAGGTTGTTCTTTTTCCTCTGAAGTTCTTTGCTACATTAGCCACATTTTTGGCCAGTGAGAAAGAGGGTACAGAGGATTGGGGGAGTGGTTAGAGCAAATTTCCTCTAGAGGTAACACCATCATCTTAGTCCTTTAAAGGACAGGATTGGAGAGCGAAAAGGGTAGAAGAATGGTGTTCTAGCTCAAAGGGGTAGCTTATGTGGAAATTAGGAAATGAAACCTAGCACAGTTATTTTATGGAGTTAAAGTCAGCCAAGCATAGCTGTAGTAGTATAGTGTGAAGAGTGGAAATAGGCAAGACCTGGAAAGGAAACCAGATCCCAGGGAGGTGTATAAGGCCCTTGACTTTCTCCTGAAGGCTTGGGTAGCTATTGAAAGAGCTGTGTCTAGGTTTTATAGACTCTTCACTTCCCAAGCAATATGTTGTGTTCAAATCACACTGTAATTTTTTTTGTTTGTTTTTGAAAGGGGTTGAAAAGGGAGGAGGAAAAGGGTAAAAATGTTGAATATAATGCATTATTTTTACATTTTTAATTTATTGTACTGATACTTACCATACCGTGTACAAGGCATTGTACCAGACACTGGGAATAAGTGGCCATATTTCTGCTGTTTTCCTAAAAGCTATCTTATTATCTTTCTGCAGAAGTTCTTTTGTTAGATACATTTCAGTATAGATTCAAGACACTTAGAATCTCAAGATTTTGATGTTTCCCATCAAAGAGTAATCATTCAGCATATAAATACTATCTTACTATTAGAGTTATAAGCTTATTTAGTGCAAAAGATGCAGGGTACTTACCATGTTTAAGGATGTTCTGTGTATGCCTATAGAGTGAGAGATAGGTAGAGTGTAAGTGATATTTCTCTTATAAAGTTGTAGCAAGTGCAGATATGCAGTTTTTTTTAAAAAATGTCCATTGAAACACATAGCTCCTTCTTAAAATTAAGAAGACAACTTTTATAGTTTTTATATTTATTTTGATATTATTTTTGTAGCTCAGCTTTGAGAGAAGCTCTAGAGATCTAGAGTCTAAAGAAAGGTATCTTTTTTTTTTTTTTTTAAGATTTTATTTGTTTATTTGAGAGAGAGAGAGAATGTGTGCATAAGCAGGGGGAGCAGCAGAGGGAGAGGGAGAAGCAGGCTTCCCACTGAGTAGGGAGCCTGATGCGGGGCTTGATCCCAGGACCCCGGGATCATGACCTGAGCCAAAAGCAGACACAACCAACTGAGCTGCCCAGGCACCCCGAGAGGTATCTTCTTATCACAGATGAGTCATAATCCTACTTTTTAAATTTATAATTACACAATCAGTGCTTGACCTATAAATCCTTCCAAATGGTAGTATGAACTTTTTATGTTTTGAAAAAGTAAGCATACCTTATAATTTTGTAGGTTTTGTTTGGTGTGTTGATTTGTGAATCAAATCAATTTTGGATATGTGCTTTGATACTTGTGTGTCCTAAGGATATTTCGTGAAGAATCTTATTGTCGTGTAGGCGCACTGATATGTGATTTTATTTCTTACTCAAAGAATAGTTCCTAAAGTTTTGATTTTAATTGATTGGCAGTAAAAGATCAGAAGTACGCTTTTAAGATTGTTTTTTAAATGTTAGTGATTCTTGCAACCTGTTATATAAACTACAAGTCTGAGTCTTAGAGAATAAACCAAAGCTTGAATTCATATTGGAATTTACCTCTTGTAATTCGACAGGGAATATTGTTCTGTGGTGCTTTGTTTTTATAGAAATTTTCTTTCTATATAACTGCTTTGTTATTTTATGGTAATTTCTGGGCTTGAGTTGTTATTTCCAAAGTCTCTTCAAAATCTCAATAAGTTTATGTTCTGCAAAAAAACCTTAGAGATAGTAACTAGTATTTGTAAAGGAATTTAAAAAATCAGTTTGCTTTTTCATGCTAACAGTGGTCTTACAGGATTGTTCCATTGTATGATATAATTAAAATATTTTTAGTGCTATTTTCCATATTTGTTATAGCTGGATTAAGTTTTTAAAAATTGTTCTGTTACTTTGGGGTGTAAAAAAATCTATCAGTTATGTTCTGTATGACAACAGAAAGGAGGGGTTTTAGATGAAGATTTAGGCATTTTGTGAAAGGTGATAATAATTCTCAAATTCTATTATTTGATATTTCACTGATTATGATCCAAAGTAAATTTCTATATTTAGTATTTAAAATTAGCATTTCTTTGCTATACTGATCTGTTATTTATTGAATATTTATGGTATCTGTTTAATAGGAACAGAGAGTTGTATTAAAGTTCTAAATCCTAGGGGTGCCTGGGTGGCTCAGTGGGTTAAAGCCTTTGCCTTCAGCTTGGGTCATGATCCCAGAGCCCTGGGATTGAGCCCCACATCGGGCTCTCTGCTCAGTAGGGAGCCTGCTTCCTCCTCTCTCTCTGCCTGCCTCTGTGCCTACTTGTGATCTCTGTCTGTCAAATAAATAAATAAATCTTTTAAAAAAAGTTCTAAATCTTGTGGATTTTAAGTATCAATTAAATAATATATGCATAAGCATTTTTTAAAAAAGATTTTTTATTTTTAAGTAATCTCTACACGCAGCATGAGGCTCATACTCACAAGCCCGAGATCAAGAGTTGTATGCTCTACTGACTAACTCAGCCAGACACCCCATGAAAGCATTTTGAAAACTATTTTGTATTAGGTTGTTTCTGATTCCAAGCAACAAAGACCTGACTGAAACTCACCTTTAAAATAGGGGTACTTGTTGGGGCTCCTGGGTGGCTCAGTGGGTTAAAGCCTCTGCCTTTGGCTCAGGTCATGATTCCAGGGTCCTAGGATTGAGCCCCACATCGAGCTCTCTGCTCAGCAGGGAGCCTGCTTCCTCCTCTCTCTCTGCCTGCCTCTCTTGCCTGCTTGTGATCTCTGTCTGTCAAATAAATAAATTTATTAGCAAAGTCTTTGCTAAAGCACATCAATATTCTTCCCACAGGATTCCCAAAATCTTTTAAAAATCTCTTTAAAAAAATAATAAAATAGGGGTACTTGTTACATCACATAACAAAAAATGCAGCAGTGTGGTAGAGATTAGGCTCTGCTCTGTTGAAGTAGGCTCCAGGTTTCTGCCTTCTCTCTGGCTTCAGCTTTGTCCTTATGCTGGCTGGTGCATGTGGACAGTGGCAGCTCCCGACCTTACTTCTGCACATGGCATCATCTATAGCAGCATTACCCAGTAGAACTTTCTGTAGTGATGGGAATGTTCTCTATTTGTGCTGTCCGGTAGAGGTAGCCATTAGTCGTATGTAGCTGTTGAGCGCTTGAAATAGAAATAGTGCAATTGAGAAACTGTATTTTTAGCTTTGAGTAACCACATGTGGCTAGTGGCTGCCATATTGTTAAGCACCAATATAAAGCATCAGAGATTTGTTGTGTCCTAGAGTTTTCACCAAATGTTCTGAAATTAACTCTGTTATACTGGCTTGGATAACATGCTTCCACACTCCTCCCTGCAGTACACTAATCATGGTAGCGAGGAGAAAATGGAAAGTGCCAATTGGCTTATTCTTGCTAGATACTCCACCTCTGAGTTGTACTATAAAGCTGCCTTGATCCAGAAAGTTTGTATTTGCATAGGTGGGGATAACCTCAGAAACAGACCCATACATTCATGGTCAGTGGATGTTTGACAAAAGTGCTAAGGTTAGTCAATGAGAAAAGGAAAGTCTTTTCAATAAATGGTGCTAGAAAAATTGGACATACATAAAGAAAAAATAAACCTTAATATTACTACACATCATACACATGTCTGTGGAGTAAAGAGTTTGTGTGAGTGAATAATAAAGGTGAGGAACAGACAGATTGGGTGTAGTTGATACAGTGCCTTGAATATCAGTCTGTGGTGTTTGACATTTGTCTTATAGGCATTGGGCAGCCTTTAGAGGTGTTTAAAAATTTAGGTAGTCAAATAATTGTTACAAGAATACTAATCTGGCAGCAGATTACCAGCGTTTTAAAGGAGGTTTATAGCTTTTAAAAATAGACTACAGATCTCATCTTTTAATTATGATAGGTCTTTAGTAATGTTGAGATTTTTATGAAGAAGAATGCTGTTCCACTTAGTTTGAGTGAGGAATGGTGATTAAAGTGGTGGTTTAGACTGTGTCCTAAAGATTATGGAATATTGACCTGTCATGCTTTTCCTTAATTGATCTATAAAAAATTTAAGAGAGCATCATTTGTAGAAAAGAAAATGTTTAGAATTTAACCATAATGTGAATGTGATCAAGTATAAGTATAAATAAGCTTTGTAATGTGATCTCCCTTAATGTAACAATTTAAAGTATTTTTATTTAAAGTCATTATTTATTATGAAAAAGTGACCAAAATTACTGTAAAAAGGAGTTTATTATGAGAAGGTTTGGAAAACCCTGATCTAGTTCTGTACTTCATTTAAATGATAAGAAAGCAGGAGTCCAAACAAAGCAAAGGACTGGTCCAAGATCTTAAGAGTTTGCAGTGACAAAACCAAGACTTAAATAATGTTTTCTTGAAGACCCTGGATCTATATCAGACGAGATCGGGCGTGTTCAGGGTGGTATGGCCGTAGACCTGGATCTATCTCAGAAAGACTAGAACTTTTGAGGCAAAGTCTTTGCTAAAAAACATCAATATTCTTCCCACTGGATTCCCAAAAATCAGCACACAGCTTAATAATGTCCTGTAAGGTTGAACTAAAAGCAATGTTGCTTCCTTCAGTTAATTTATACTCTTAAAAGTTTATCAGGGACGCCTGGGTGGCTCAGTTGGTTGGGTGTCCAACTTGATTTTAAGTCAGGTCATGGTCTCAGGGTGACAGGATCAAGCCCCATGTTAGGCCCTGCTCCGTGTGGAATCTTGCTTGAGATTCTTTGCTCCCCTGCCCCATACACACACTCTTTCTCTGTCTCAAATAAATCTTTAAATTAAAAAACAAACATCAGACGTTACCCAAAAGTGTTAAGGACAAAAAGCATGAAGTATGTTTAAATGGAAATAAAGTTCAAGAATAAAAGGACATGATTCTCTTCACACTGTAATACTGGAAATACTGCCTTTATTGCTGTATTGCCCCCATCTTCCACATTGACTCCCACAATATATTATTTCCAACCTTTAGAAAAGTAAACAGACTTAAAAAGAAAAAACAAGTGCTTCTGCTGTAATGCAGTTTATGCATTCCTGAAAAATCTCATAAACTCCAAAACCTGTGCAACATTGTGTTCTGATCAACACAAACTAAAAAATAATTAGTAATTGAAAAGAGAATTTAAACTGCTAAGTGAGACAGCTTAGTATGTAGTTAGTGGCTACCACAGTAGGTGTTATAAATGCACAGAATTAATTACTTGAGTAAAAGTGTTGGCAACATTTAATTAGAATGGAGATAGTGGGTCTTAGGACAGTGCAGATGGCTGTGTAGCAATGAGCAATGGAAGGTGGTGGGGGGTTGCCATTAAAGTGAGCATGGAAAATATTACAACCATCAACAAGGCTGGGAATACTCCTCTGAAGCCCCCGTTTTCAATTTCTTTTTTCTTTCTTTTTTTAAAATGCTCCTGATCTCAGGAGGCCTTTCTCCTTTCCTGCTAAAGGTTGCCACTTTCCTGGCTCCCCTTTCCTAGGAAAAATCCCCAGTGAACCAGAGTGACTTCTTTATTATACTGACACCATTCCCTATTTATCAGTTTCATGGCACCTAATTTACATTCCAAAACACATTATAGTAGAGCAGACTGTATTGTTTAATCATAGAAAGAGTTTTGCTTTTTTTTAAAAGCACATTTATCAGCTAATATTCATCTGAATAAGCGGCTGCTATATAAAAGATTATTCCCGGTGGGGGTGGGGAGTTGTATTATTATGCTGGTTTCTTTTAAGGTACAAAGGAAAGCTGTTTTCATAGATTCTATTGGCTTTTGTTTCATATAGTTCTGTTCAGTGCTAATCTTAATATACCTGGGTATAAGACTCAAGAGGTGTGAATTCCAGTGTGATTATTCGTAATAATGGTAAAGATTCTAGTGTTTTCTGCAACCTGCATAAAGTGCTTTCACACTACCTGGTATCTTTATAAATCATTGCCCCCAAAATCCTTCACTGTCATGTGAAATTGAATGATTAAATGTTCAGCAAGGCAACGTAGTGTAGCTAGTGGCTACCACAGTGGGTACTGTAGACATATTTGAGATTAACTTTTTCTCTTCTTTTTATTGAGATATAATTTACAGACCATAAGATTCACCATTTAAAATTATAGTTTTTAATTTATTCAAAAGTTTGTGCAACTGTGAACACTGTCTAATTCCAGAACATTTTCATCAACCGTTCACAGTCATTTCCCAGCTCCCCTTACCTCCTCATCCTGGCAAACACTAACCTTTTTTGTGTGTCTATGAATTTGCCTATTCTGGATATTTCATATAAATGTTCTGTCTTGTGTCTAGCTTCTTCCATTTAGCATAATACCTCCAAGGTTCATTCATATTGTAGCATGTATCAATATATCATTCCATGGTTAAATGATATTCCATTGTATGGATAAACCATATTTTGTTTATCCAGTCATTCGTTGATGGACATTGGGTTATTTCTACTTTTTGATTGCTCCAAAAATGTGGCTCTCAATTTGTGTACAAGTTTTTGTATGGACATGTTTTCATTTTTCTTAGGTATCTACCTAAGAGTGGAATTGGCCAGTTTGTATGATAGCTCTGTGTTGAACTTTTTGAGGAACTTGACAGTGGAATTCTGTGGAAAATGTGGGACTCCTTTCCACATTTCAAGGAAAAGCAGAAACATCGTCAAAAAACTTTGTGGATATCATTAGAAAATATTTGGTTAATTTTTTCCTAAAACATTGATTTTTTTTTTTTATTTCTGTAATGTTGGATCAGGTTATCTGGACCAACCCTTCAGCTGAAGACAACTAAAAATACTAGATAAATTGTACAAAAACTTCTTTATAGCATCAAAGAGCTGTTAAGGAACATGCCAGACCAAAATCTAAGAAAAGGTAAGATCATAAGAGGTAAAGAAGTATTTAAAATTCTGGCTACCCTGAGTCATTTGCCCACCAGGATAAAACAGTTGAAAACTGAGCTTCAGGTTTTGTTGGATCCAGAGGCAAAGAGCAACTCATTACATCTAGGTTTCCAAGACTAATAGATCGCCTCCCATATCAAACTGGGACCTCAGGAAGAGGAAAAAGTCCACAGTCTTTTCTCTACTTGAAAAGATTGCAAGGAGAGATCTGTTGTCCTGAACAGATGGGGGAAAGAGGAGAATAAGAAAAGTAAGAAAGAGAACCTATCTCTGAGGGTTGTAAAACAAGTACCAGCATTGTGTGGAACCACTCATTGTCCAAAATCATTTAACACAGGAAGCCCGGGAAAACTTTTGCCTCAGGTATCTGGAAGAAGCAAATTGATATACTTTTTGAAGAAAGGCACTTTATTCAAAGCATCAAAAATCTCTTTCAAATAACCTTTCAAAACCATAGAGCATACCTCATACAAAGATGACTGACCATAAAAGAAAATAAGACACCATAAGCAAAATGCAGAAGAAATAGCAGAAACTGACATCTAAATACTTCAGATACTCATTATTATACATAGATTATAAACAATTTCACTCTGTTTTAATAAACAAGCTTGAAAATATCTGCAAGAAACAGGAAAATAGAAAAGAAGTAATATAAACAGAATTGAATGAAATACTTAGAGCAATGAAAAAAACACAGTAACCAAAATAAAGAACTTCGGAGATACGTTGGAAGTGTATTTGACATAGCTGAAGAATTTGTGAACTGAAAGAAGTTATCTGGAGGCTCACCACAAAGAGATGAAAAGGTAGAAAATATAAGATGTTGAGGAAAAGGAAAATTGGTTGGAAATTCTAGCCTGAATTTTTGTTGGCATTCTAGAAGGAGGGGGAGAGAGGATGAATATGAATGGGGGCAAATGTGATATTTGAAGAGATAATGACAATTTTCCAGGATTGATTTAAGGAACTCAACAAATCCCTTGCAGAATAAAAGAAAAAAGAATCTATATATATATATATATATACGGAGTGAAACTACAGAATACAAAAGACAAAGAGAAAAACCAGAGCAGATTATCTTCAAAGGAGTAGTGACTAAATAGCAGCAAATGAAAATCTCTAGTCAATGAAATGATATCCTGAATGTGTTGAGAAGACAGAACTTGTAATCCAACTTAGAATTCTATACTCAGAGAAAATGTCTTAAAGAATGAAGGCAAGACACCTGACTTACATGCCCAGGAAACCCCCATTGCTTCCTTTCTTCTGGCTGGCAGCAGGGAGGCCACACTGTAGCTGGAGGTGCTGTAAAAGACCTGAACTAGCAGGAATTCATCAGCGCTCTGGCAGTCTTCGCTGAAAAAGTCTGGGGAGCTGAAAGTCCCTGCATGGGTAGACGCTATAGCATAAAGAGCTTGCTTGTTCCCTGTGATGAGAACTGGTTTTTGTTGTTTTTTTTTTTAAGATTTTATTTATTTGTCAGAGCACAAGCAGGGGAAACAGCAGGCAGAGGGAAAAACAGACTCCCCACTGAGCAAGGACTCCATCCCAGGACCCTGAGATCATGACCCAGGCCGAAGGCAGAAACTTAACCGACCGAACTACCCAGAAGTCCCTGATGAGAGCTGGTTCTACACATGGGCTGCTTCCACAGCACGGCACCTGTTTCTTCAGGGTGGTGCTGGGGTCAGCTCCATAACCAAGATCTATGGGGGACACCAGAGAAATGGGTTCATGCCCAGCTGCTTCAGCAAGGTTCCAGGAGCATGGCCCACAAGTCCTCCAAAGCGTAGGAGCTGAAAATTATGAAAAAGGACCAAGAAGGAGCCTGCACACTGACACCTCAGGGACAGAGGAATCTGGAAAGAATCACCAGACAGGTATCAGCTGCCACCCGGAAGTATTAGAACAAATGCTGGGTTAATAAATTGGTTCATTCATTTAAAAAAAAAAAAAAAAAAAGGGAAACCTGTGTATCAGTTTTGCAACTAAACCATGTCAGGCTTTTGAAGAAGGGGTCCAAAACCCAAGTCAGACTGTTCTTGGTAAGAAAGCAGTCTTCATGGGAAGATCAAATGATCTTCAGAAGCTTCAAGTAGACAGTGACCCGTGTCTCTGTTTCATCAGTGAACATTAGAACCTAGTAGGTGCTCTCAGTAAGTTTTGTTGGAAAAAAAGAAGGCAAATTAAGTTATTTGTACAATTAAAAAAACACACACACACTGAGAAGGGATGGTGAAAACCAAGAGCCAAGACTTTTGAAGATACACTTTCCTGACTTCACGGTGCACTGAGAACAAAGTTTATCAAAATATTTATGTGTGAAGATTTGCAACAGAATTACATTATCCCCTGTTGATAGGCTGAGCTACTGGGTTGCCCAATATCTGGTTTCTGTGAGTTAAGGGCCCCCTCAAACTGTTGGTTTTGCTCAGGGTTGAGGGAAGAAGTATCATTGCCATTTATTGGGATCTTTGCCATCAAACCTGGGAGTATCCTAGAATTGGATAACACTTTCAAATTCAAAGAAGCCGTATTTTGAACACCACACACTTCTTACTGAGGAAGATAGGAATAAGATTATGGAGGAACTGGAGAAGGAGCCAGAAGGCATTGCCTATAGCTACATGCAGAAGGAATGTGCTGTCTTCCCAAGGTTGAAGTGTTTCCTGATCCCAAGCCTCTCTGTGTTCTCCCTTTCATTTATTGGCTGATTAATGCAGTCTGTTGAACCAGCTGAACTAGTACAGTGTAGTGGAAAGAGCACTGAACTGGACATCAGAAGATTTAGATTCTAGTCCTAGTTCTGCTACTTAAGAGCTGTGTGATGTGGTAGGGTTGAAGGCGGAGTACTTGGGTCTCTCCTAAGCTTCATATTCTCCTTTGTAAAGATAGGAGGTGAACCTAGGTTGCAAAGGTACCATTTAATTTTTTTTCATCAGCTATCTTAATATACTTTTTTTGTGTATGTAAAATCTCAGGATCCTGTTGTGCCTCAAATATTTTGACTCAGTGGACAAATTTTCAGAAAAATAAAACTTAACAAAATGGAATCATGAAACTATAGACAACCCGAATAGTCTTAATTGTGAAGTTTACCACAGAAGAACTCCAAATCCAGATGGCTTCATAAGCAAGGACTAACAGATTTTTTAAGGAAGAAATAATGCCAGTATTTCTAAACTCTTTCAGAGAACAGAAAAAGAAGAAACACTCTTTTCTCCATTATATGCGCTAGCCCAACTTTGATAGCAAAACCAGCAAGGAGAGTTCAAAGAAGAAAAATCAGAAGTCAGCCCCACTGAACATAAATGCAGAACTCCTAAACAAAATATTAGTCCACTCCTTTGAGTTCACATCTTTTTTAGTGGAGACACTTAACTTGTTTTCACTTTGATCTGTTTTCTGTACTGCTTGGGCATGCATATAGACTCTGTCAGCCTCCCTTTGGGAGTAGCCATGTGACCAAATTGGCCAATGGAATTTGAGTAGAAGTGACACATGCTGCTTCCAGGCCTGATCTTTCAAATACCTCCCACATGATCTTCATACTGTCTCTTCCCTGTTTGCCTGCCAGGTGCAGATAATCCAGATGGGCACTCTTGAGGTCTTGTGCGTGGAAGCACAAGATAAATGAATCTGGGCTCTGAATAATCTCATGCAAGCCTCTGAGATAAGAAACATCCTCATATGGTTTTTTATGAATAGGAAACTTCATTGTGTTAGACCACTGAGAGTGTTTTGTTCATTAAAGCATCTCATGTTACTTATGCTAACTAATACAGAAATTAAATCCAGCAGTATATGAAAGGGACAGTTTATCATGACTACATTGGATTGCTCACAGGAATGCAGGGTTGATTTAACAGAGTTATCCCATCATTGTGGAATGGAACTCTCAATAGGTATATATCTCTGCCACCAAATCAATCAATCAATCAATAAAATAATCTTTTTATACAGTCAAGGAAATGCCAGTCGAAAGAATTCAACAACTGATTCTGAAATAAAGGGAAAATGAGGGGGAAAAGAAGACATCCTGAAGAATACCAGTGTGAGAGAGTTGCTCTATATTGTGACTAATTTTAAAGCTGTAGTAATGAAGATACTATGACAATGCACAAATACTGATTTCCAAACATAGCAGTGAAGTAATAGCTTAGAAACCGAACCATGTGTGCATAAATGGAGGTATCTATAATCATAGGGGAAAGAAAAAATTCTTTAATAGTGCTGGGACAATTAGATACATAGGAAACCATGAAGGGAGTCTACCTCATATCTTACATAAAATCTATCTCCAGGAAGATTATAGACTTAGATGCAGAAGGCAAAATAGAAAGCTTTTAGAAGATGATAATAGGAGATTATTTTCGTGATTTTGAGGTAGGGAAGGATTTATTGAAGACATAAAAACAATAAAGGAAAAATTGGTAAATTTGACTTTGTTAAAATTAAGAAACTGTTTTTATCTGAAGGCAGTTTTTTTTTTAAAAACCACAGAATGGAAAAAGATTTTTATAATGCATAAAATTAGTAAAGGACTTATGTTGATTTCAAATTTTAAAAATGACAGTAAATAAGAAAAAGATGAATAACCCAATTGAAAATTTGGAAAGTACTTGACCAGACACTTAGAAAAAAAATTCAGAGAGCCAGTAGGTATGAAATGTGCTTCATTTCCTTAGTAATCAGGGAAATGCAAATCAACTCCTCATTGCAGGTAGAAATGTACTTCGATACAATTATAGTTGACCCTTGAACAGCTCTACAGTTGGGAAAACAGCACCCTGTGCAGTTGAAAAATCCATGTTTGACTTTTGACTCCCCCTAAACTTAGCTGCTTACCAGAAGCCTTACCAGTAACATAAATAGTCAACACACATTTTGCAAGTTATATGTGTTACATACTGTATCCTGATAGTAAAGTCAGCTGGAGAAGAGAAAATGTTATTAAAACTCTTAAGGAAGAAAAAAATACACTTACTGTATTATACTGTATTTATTGGGAAAAACATCTGGGTAGGTCTGCACAGTTTAAACCTGTGTTGTTCAAAGATAAAAAGTACTTTAAAAAATATTTTGACATTATCTAGTAGAAGACAGATAAGAGCCACATATTTTATGAACTTAGCAATTCCATTCCCAAGAATATACCCTAGAGAAGTGTGTGTAGATATGGAGTAGGTTATGTTTACAAAAATGTTCATAGCACCATTTTCATTTTAATAATGGCCAAAAAACTGAAGCAACTCCAATATCTGCAGTAGAATGAATAAAGTTTTTCCCTATACAATGAGTTACAATATTCAGTGAAAATGAACAAACTAGATCTGTATGCAACCCTAAGGATGAATCTAATAAACATAATGTATAATAAAAGAGACAAGACAGAATTACACATCACATTTACTTCATTCACATAATATTTAAAAGTAAGCCAAAGGATATACGTATGCATATATGTGGTAAACCAGAAAGCTTCATCATCACAGAGGTAGGATGGTCTTTCCTGGAGAGGGCAGAGAGGAGAGTTGTGTGATTGAGGGAGATATATAGGTTACAGTCCTAGTCTGTGTTTTGATTTGGTTTGATTACTAGTAATCATTTTATAATTGTTGAATTTAATAAATTTTGATGGCCTTTCTTTGTGAATTTTTCAGTTTTAAAAAATTAAATGTTTTTATGCATTTTCAGAGTGTTTAGGAAGAATATGAGGTGTCTTTAATTAGCAACAGTTATTAAAAATGAGGAAAAGGAGAACTTTGCCTATTTAAAATAACCCTATTTAGTTTGAGTTCCTGGGAACTTAAGACATGTTATTCCTTTATTTTACAAGTAGTCATATCTTGTGCTAGATCTGATTATCCATTCATCCAGTATTTATGGAGCATTTACTGCTCAGGTGCTTGACAGAAATGAGATTCAGGTTGGGTGGTGATATTATAGATCGATTAATTAGCTCCTTGTGCATTTAAAAAATCATGCATATATACCTACTGAGTACTTTTAGTTCCATAGTTTTGCTTCTGAGTACTGTGATTCTCTTAGCTTGTAATGGAATTTGGCATTTGCAGAATTGAGCATACATTAAAGAACATTTCAGTTCTTTGTAGGCAGTTGCTAAAAACACAGTCTTGTCAGGTGTGGGCTCTGGTAAACACTCAGACAGTATAGATTCCTGAGTCTAAAACTTTGTAGCATAACTCAAAATTATAGAAAATGCCAGCCCCCTGGGATTTTTTTTTTTTTTAAGATTTTATTTATTTACTTGTCAGAGAGAGTGAGCGAGCGAGTGAGCACAGGCAGGCAGAGTGGCAGGCAGAGGCAGAGGGAGAAGCAGGCTCCCTGCTGAGCAAGGAGCCTCAATGTGGGACTCGAACCCAGAATGCTGGGGTGGTGACCTGAGCCGAAGGCAGCCGCTTAACCGACTGAGCCACCCAGGCGTCCCCCCCGACCCCGCCCCGCTTTGGGAATTTTATCAGTTCTTATTTCAGACTTACTGGAGTTTAAATATTTAAATTTATTTACAGTGAAAAATATCATGAGTACTAGATTTCTTTATTAAAAAACAAAATATTATGGTAACGTGATTGTATGTATATGTATTTATATATATCTATACATACATGCGTATATGTAATTTCCATGGAGAATAAGCGTATCTAAAATTTTAAATACATTATTTTTTGCTGATAAGAGTATGTAAGCTAAAAAAAGCTGTTTAAAATGGACCACCTTTTGTATACAATCCATTTTGAAATATGTTTGCTTTTTTAAGTTTATTGTCTAAAAGAAAACTTGGATATACTTGGGGAAAAAAGTATAAACAGCATTGTTTCTGCCTTGAGTTTCTTTTCCCTGTCTCCTTTCCACCATTTCCTTATCCTTTCCATCTCCACTGTCACTAGCAGATTTAATAATATAGGCTAGAAAATGAAGTACAAGACCTGCCCAGAAGTGCTATATACCCAGAATTCTGTATATGCTTCCTTGAACTTGAAAGATAAGGTCGGTCATGCTTTATAAGTAGAACAATACAGCACTTTAAGGATCTTTGTTGGTATATGTACCATTATTTGAATCAATTATCTTTGGCTAGAAACAGTAAGCACTGCTCAGGCATCTTACTTCCAGGTTTGGGATTCTTTCTGAGCTCAGAGTAGTGGGGGCACCAGTCAGACTTGTTTTGGGAGTTATAGGACTTAGATAAGAGACCACTAATATATGACCTAAAGGATTATGATAGTTTTCTTCATCAAGGTTCTTTGATTATAAGAACTAGAAATCCATTTAAAGTAACTCAAGCTAAAGAAGAATTTATCATTTTTTTTAAAAGGTATTTATTTGAAAGAGCGAGCACAAGCAGGGAAGAGGGGCAGAAGGAGAGGGAGAAGAAGGCTCCCTGTTGAGCAGAGAGCCTGCTGCAGGGCTCGATCCTAGGACCTCAAGACCATGACCTGAGTCAAAGGCAGATGTTTAATTGACCACGCCACGCAGATACCCCTAAAGGAGAATTTATTGGGAGGATACAGTCACGTGGCACCCAGGGCAGGAAGGAATACCTGGTGTTCTAAAGGCTTGACACCAGGAGCTCCATCTCAAGGTCTGCATGGTGTGTCATCTCTGCCACCAACCCTGGTTTGCTGGATGACTCTGGCGAAGGCTTTATGTAAAAATAATTGATGTTCTGGGTCCTTTTCCAGTTAACCATTTTTATAATCAGAGTATAATTTCCAAATTTAAAAAAAGCTTCATTTATCTTTGTCTCAGTGGGAGAAAAGGGTTGGTGAGCTGTGGGACCTCTGTCTTAGTGCTAATAAGATTTTTTAAAAAAAACTGGGTTGGTTCTCTATAGATGGTATGAATTTTTCTACTCTAGAAAAGTATGATTTTTGTTTTTCAGGTTACCAAGTTTGTATTCCAACCTCTGGGCTCAAAATAAGATCCAGAATCAAAACCTTTGGTTGGTAAAGATTATACACACACAGTGTAAGAGATGTCCTCTTGCACTACCAGTTTTATTCTTTACTATCCAAAAGCCCACTGGGGCATCTCCTAGCAGCTTTCAGAATATAAGCTGTTGTAAGTTAAATACATGTATGAATTTAAGAAATTATACCTATGAAATTATATTTTTTCTCGTAGTTCAAAAGTAGCCAAATACAACAATTTCTGTGGATCCGTCTGGTACAAACTAATATCTTTAGATTGCCTTATTATGTATTTTAACAAATTCATAACTTTATGTTTTAGAAGACTATTCTAAAGTAACTTTCACAGCATCTTGATCTTGTTCTTTACCTTTTTTTTTTAGTCTGGCAAGTTTTAATAAATATTTTATGTTTGTCTACCACCTTGTCTAGATTCAGAAAAATGTAAAGCAATCTAGACTTCAGTCTTTGACTTGAAAGTTCACATATTAGTTGAGGGTACATTAGATAGGTAAATACAAGGTAGTATAAATAAATGAATGTTCTATTGAGTAAGTGCTCTTAGAATTTTGGCGTAGGGAAGTAGTAGGGGCAAAGTTTCATGGAAGATGGGATTCAAACGATACCACAGGCCACAGTGCGCTATAAAACAGTCCTACAGAAAAGAGGGCAGGGTTTTAAACAAGTGAGCCAGTAAGTAGGAGCTAGGCTGTTAGTGACTTGCAGTTAGGCTAAGGAATTTTGGTTCTGTATTCTGTATCTGTTATTTCAAAAGAAGGATGTAAGATATGTAAAACAGTCTCTCGCGGTTTAGGAAGAAAATAATAGAAATTCTATTTTACTCTAAAATGTGCTTATTAATATTAAAAAGATTAATTTATGCCTATAAATTGCAAAATGTATGCATATCTTGGGGGCTGTGCATAAAATATGTGTCTGGATGGGGTAGCTAATCTAAGTCTTAGAGACTGCTGCTTTAGATTCTAGAAAAGCATCAAAGATTTAAAACAGGTGTGATAAATACAAAGTGGTATTGAGGAGACGTAACTCTAACAAGTTACGGGACAGATTAGAAAAGAGAGAAAAGTAACAGGGTATATTATAAGCATCTAGACATAAAGCAGCACAGGCCTGTGTTGAAAATGGTGGCAGTGGAAATAACTATAATCTATAAAACTTGGTGTTCCCTGTGAATTGTGGGGGAAAAAATAAAGCATGTGCAGCAAGATTGCTTGTTGTGTAGACTGGAAAAGATTAAGTCTGAAGAGGGGATCTGTTTAATGAAAGATAATGAGTTCCATTGAAATAGAGTAGCCAGATATCCAAATGAAAATGTGCAACAGGCAGTTGAGACTATAGGTCTTCCAAATGTTAGGTTAGGTGTGAAAGAAAGCATAATCATTACTCTTATAACTATAGGATGAACAGGCATCAAAGATTTTATTTAATGAATGAGTACACCAGTAAGATGTTACAGCCAGTTCAAAGAACTCAAAATATCATGTAATAGTGGTTAAAGAATGCTGAAGTGAATTTACAAATGCAAGAAAACGGGTCAGTATCCACAAGGTGATAATCAGTGACATCCCACAGGAAACAATTTCTATGAACAGGAGTTATTTGCAGTTATTATTCATTTTCTGCGAGTTAATTAACATCCATCCCTACAGAGTTGTAAAATAGCTTAGTCAAAGAACAAAGGTAGATAAACCTGAATGAAAGTTCTAGCCAAGATATAATTTTCATTGTTTTTTCCTTAAATTGATGGAAATGTTTTAAATTTCAGAGCCTTCCTATTGGTAGGGTCTTTAATCAATAGATAGAAGTTTTTAAGTTCCTCTTCATTTAGTTAAAACTCATTTAATTAATACAAAAAAAAAAAAAAACCAAAACCTTCTCTTTTAAGTTTAATTTGGCCATTTCCAGCTCAGAAACTGTGGATGTGATATAGGGATCCCTTGTCCCTTGGACTTTTTTTTTTTTTTTTTTTTTAAGATTTTATTTGTTTATTTGAGAAAGCACAAGCAGGGGAAGCCTCAGGTAGACAGAGAGGGGGAGAAGCAGGCTCTCCGCTGAAGGGCTTGATCCCAGGATACTGGGATCATGACTTGAGCCAAAGGCAGACGCTTAACCAACTGAGCCACCCAGGTGCCCTTCCCTTGGAAATTCTTATAGGTAAAACACTACCCAGTCTTCTAGCAGCTCGAATTTCACCTTAGAACTCACTTGCTTCAGATGGAGAGGAACCCTGCTTCAGAAGATCGTGGGTTTGTTGTTTTAGACTGTTGTACTCTTAATACTGTGATAGGAATAGCATTTAATTTATGAATTATCACAAGAATTAAGGATTATTCTTTTATTTCTTGAAGAAGAATACTGAAAGGTTACAAGCCTTCTCTGATCATCTCTCCTTAATTTTTGATACTATAATAAATTAACACAAATCACTAATCAGTTAACCAATTATTTTCAAAAAGCTTAGCAGCACATTAGTTTTTTCTTTTAAAAACCAATGCTTAGTCCATACTAAATCCTAACAAGAATTACTGGGAAGCTCCTTTGAGTTTACATTTACTGTGAATCATAAGTCAAGGGTAGTTTTATTCTACTGTTAAACATTACTCTTCAAAAGTAAAATCATGACTCTCAAATCTAAAATGAACATGAATCAAAGACTTTAACTCGGGCACCTGGGTGGCTCAGTGGGTTAAAGCCTCTGCCTTCAACTCAGGTCATGATCTCAGAGTCCTGGGATCGAGCCCCACATCGGGCTCTCTGCTCAGCATGGAGCCTGCTTCCTCCTCTCTCTCTGCCTGCTTCTCTGCCTGCTTGTGATCTCCGTCTGTCAAATAAATAAATAAAATTAAAAAAAAAAAAAAAGACTTTAACTCATGGGCACCTGAGTGCTCAGTCTGTTAAGCATCCAGCTCTTGGTTTGGGCTCACGTCAAGATCGCGGGGGTCCTGCGATCACCCTGCATTGGCCTCGGCACTCAGTGCCGAGGCCACTTGAGAATTCTGTCCCTCTGCTCCTCTCCCCCACTCACACACACACTCTCTCTGATCTTAAAAAAAAAAAAAAAAAAAAAAAAAAAGATTTTAACTCATTAGTGACTAAGGAAACTGGAAAAAAAATATTACAAGTGGTTAATAGATAAATCCTAAGATTAGACAAATACATAAGCCCATCAAGAAGGCAAAATAAATTTTCTTCATAGGTGCAAAAAAATAAAAGACCTGACCTCTTCCACAGTAGGGACAGAAGTCAGTTGAACCACCAGCAGACAAAATTTATTTGCATGTCTACAGACATTAATTATTTCCATTATTATCAGTTTGAACAAATTAACTTCTGTCTCTACAGAGTTGTTAAATAGCTCAAAGGCACAAGCCCCATAGAATCGGATGACATGGAAGGATGTGCCCTAAACAATACATAGTTTTCCATAAAGACACTTAGGAGGGTTTTTTTTTTTTTTTTTTTTTTTTTTTGGGATCCATTTAAAAAGCTTTCAGAATCTGTCCTTAGATAACTAATGCTGAAGGTAAATATAAACTAAGGACGTTGACTATTTAAAATCTGCATTTTATACTGTATGTTAAAGTATTCAGAAAGTACCTGACCGAATTGGCCCAAAATATAAAAAGAAGTGCCATTAAAATCATAATACAGTTTACATCTATTGTGAGGAGTAGAAATGTTTGTTTTTTAAAGGTGTTTAGCTAACCCTCCAAAAATAAAATTTCTTTTATAGAAACGCACTGATGAAAATTATATGTGCATTCATTTTAGGATTTCATTTAAGTAATCTTTGCAGTTGGAATCATTAGACATGTTTAGAACACTGGTACAAAACACTGAACAGGTTGTATCAAGTTAGCTTAAATTAATAACTTAATTATTTAAGAAAAGCAATGTCAGTCAACTTACATAATACATACCCGTGAAACTTGAAAGTATTTTGGCACAATTGAACTTTCCCCTTAAGTTTGCCATAATGTCACTGAAAACTGTCAGTTGATGTACAATAGCAAAGTACTTTTTATGAAGTACCATTTACTTCAGAATGGACCATAATAGTCAACCGTAATAGCCATAGACCATGCACTGTGCTAGTACTCTTAAGGAATACACTTAAAAACAGATTCCTCAAATTGGTAGCCTTTCAGACTGTTTTCTTCGTTGACCAAGTGTTTTTATTGTGGCTAACCTGAAGCACGTGAAAAAACTGAAGCTAGCCTGTTTCTTATATGCCTCACCTAGGCTTGTTAATAGATGACAGCATTCCATGTGTTAGTACCTGTGACACAGGAGAGACTTTTACTATTAAGCTATGTGGTAACGATAAGACAGAAAAAGTCTTTTTATGGTAGTTGGGTCCTCACAACAACTCTTCGTGTTCTGGTGATAAGAAGACGCAAGTTGGGTATCCAGTAGAGGTACATGAGCTTGTTATCTCCAGAGCTGATAGAGCCTCTTGAATTCCCTCACAATGACAGGAACCCCATCTGAAGTGAAGGCTTGCAGAGCTGGAGATACCAGAGCACTATTCTTCATGAGTGCAAGTAGGGTTAACCCTGTTGTTGTAGAATAAAACTTTCTGTGTAATTACTTAAAAAGGCCATATTCTTTTTCTTCAGTAATTTGAAAGGACTTCAAAGAGGCACATACTTGATGGTCGCTATTAGTGAAAGCATGACTATGAATTTCCTAATCTTAAGATGCGTGAATATGATGGGAAAATATCTGGAGGTTTCAGGCTAGAATAAGTCAACAAGTTCATGGTGAAATCTTCGTGTAGGCACTTACTATATTTGTTTTGTTTCTAGGGCTGTGTAGGTTATAAGAGTTCACTGTGTTCCAATATTCTGAGTGTTAACGTCTTCATTGCTGATAGCAACTTGCAGAGCTTTGGCAAGCAGAACTTGCTACAGTGAGCGGGGGAGAATACATGTCTCCATCCCTTAGTTCTAAATAACAGGACCTTTTATGGCTAAGTACACATAAAAGTTCATGTGATTAGTTAGGTCCATAGAACGTAGAGCCGTGGGGCCAGTGTTGGGGAAGTACATGTAGTGTTTGCTCTATGCTTATGTTTAGTGATTATGTTACGGTGGGGGTTTCAGGGACTATATGTGGGATTCCTAGTGCGTGCTAAGTAATTGGAGAAGTTAACATATCAGCACTTAGGATTTCTTATGATTCTGTAAACACGAAAAAATCAAATTGACTAAAGTGATTTTAAAATAATTTGACTTCAGAGAAACTAAGAAAAAAATTCTATCTTAACCTGTTGTGTGTTTACATTCTTTCAGTGCTTATAAAATAAGCATTCATAATTGTAAATCATATTTTAAAGGATACCAAGGTTACTATGAATTAATTAAAAGTACATCTTAAATCTAATTTAAATAATCATTAACAAGTAAATTAACAATAAATTAACATAGTACTAATTTATTGATCAAACTTTGTTTCCCAATTAAATAAATTTCGTCAGTTTACTTGGAAAATTTTTACTTCCAAAAACTTCACAGTGGTTGACTAGAGAATCAGCCAGTCTCAAAGCTATTTAAAGTGTTGAACTCTGTAATTCTACTTTAAAAAAACACCCATTGGGGTTTTTAAAAATTTAGACATTCTGGAAATAAATTAGTATTCCACAGATTGTCAAGCCCTTGCTTGTAAAGCTACTCTTTTAAATATTGGACAAGTCATTTCATGGTGACTTTAGTGAAAAAAATTAAAAATCAGAAAACCAACTGTTCATTATATTTTTACCTCAAAATAAGAAGAAAAAGTGAACATATTGTCTAAGAGATACTTTCATGACACAGAGTTTTCCAGAAAGTCAGTTCAGTGGATTAGGTCAACCCATGAAGGAGCTCTGTAGGAAGAGGTAGCCAAGGGGGTGAAAGATACATGCTGTTTAACATATTATTACAAACTTAAAAGTAAGTAGACGGGGGAACATTTCATTAGTGGGGTGTTTTTTTTGTTTGTTTGTTTTATAGAACTTCAAAATAAATTTGTTGCAATCTTACACCAATAGATGTTCAGTGTCACTAATAAAGTCACTAATAATATGTATATTCTACATAGAAAAGAGTCATAGCTGTCATATGTAAATAAGTATTTGAGTTTTTATGCCTCTAAGTTTTGTAGGAAAATGATAGTATTTAAGAACAAATTAGGAATGAAGTTACTGAGATAGGATGCTAATTCTTTCTGGTGGCTAGGATAAACTCAGGCGGAAAGCAGTTTCAGTAGATGAAGTTGCTGAAATGTTCATTTTGTAAAGGTACGATGATAGCTTCTCAGAGCATCATTTTGATACATTTCTGTGTCAGTTTGCACACTGATTGGCCCTATCAGATGTGTTGATCAGGCTGTAATCAGATCCGTGAGTAATTTAGTATTCTCTAGGAAGTTTGGGAAGAAAGAATCCAAACAAGTAAACATTCCTTTTTTTCCTTAATGTGTACTGGGAGCGTTAATTTTGCTTATATCTAAGGTTTACTTTATTTGGAGGATTAGAGTACATTTGTGATCATTTAAAAATCATTTCAGCGGCTCTTGTAATAATTCATTCAGTCTGTGCTCTCTTAATAAATTTTACAAAACTCATGGCAAGTTAGTATCATTTGTGTGTGAATTTTCCAATTGTATTTCAGACTTTAAGAAAGAAAGGCCTTAATGGTTGTGAGAGCCCTGATGCTGACGATTACTTTGAGCACAGTCCACTCTCGGAGGACAGATTCAGCAAACTAAATGAAGATAGTGATTTTATTTTCAAACGAGGCCCTGTAAGTACTTTTACTTTACCTCTACTTTTTATTTGTTGATCCTTTTTGTTAACTTCATTATATAGGCTCTGAACAAGAAGGAACACAGAGGGTGCGACAGCCCAGACCCTGATACTTCCTATGTGCTAACTCCACATACAGAAGAAAAATATAAAAAAATTAATGAGGAATTTGATAATATGATGCGGAATCATAAAATCGCAGTGAGTACTAAAGTATGGTTTGTGCTTTTATCTTGTGCATGAAGACATTGGCTACGCATCCTGTTTATTTTCTTAGTGGGTGATGATGCCGATAAGTAGGAGGGGAAGAAATTTCGTTAGGGTTTTTTTTGTTTGCTTGTTTTACAGAACTTCAAAATAAATTTGTTGGAGTCTTATAATAATACATGTTCAGTGTCTTAAACAAGGAAGTGAAGAGAAGGCATCCTAATCTAAGTTCTACTTACTGTCTCCTATACCTTTGGACAGGGCACATAAATCCCTCTCAGATGCCAATTTTTTCATCTGTAAAGTGAATGAGCTGGCTTACATAATTTTTAAGGTCCCTTCTAGCTCTAAATTTCCATGATCATAAATATAAAGGGTGCATATAAGATTTCCCTTTCCCTCTCATGACTTAAAAAACATTACATGTACGTAAGTAGATCTTGAGACTATAAAATATAAAGTGGTTAGATTAACTACAAAATTTGATGTTTCAGGATTATTTTTAATTATTTTGTATAGTTGCTATAATAGTAGTAGCTTACTCTTTGGTTCTTTGTAAATGTCCCAAAACTATTCCGCAAAATACCTCCAAACTTTTCTTTTCTTTTACTATGGGTATTGAGGAAGAGAGCCTTGGCTTGATAGTAATTTAAGGAAGCAATGTTTTTAAACTGGTTGCAAAACAAATACTTGGTTTAAAATTTTCCTATGCTCATACATCTATCCATCATGAAAACCAGTAGTTTTTTGAGTTATCCTTTTTTGATAGTTCTTCAAAGAGTTCTCACGGGGAGCTCATTGACAAGAGCTGCTTAAAACAGCTATTTTGGATCTGATTTTCTAATGCTGCATCTGTATTGTAGGCTTCAGGGAACAAATTGGTTCTGATGCTGATATTTATCTCATTGTCAGAGTTAATTCTCTTAAAAACTATGCCTTGAAGTATACATCATGGATTATCTCTCCAAAGGAGTCCTTTACTGTAAGAAGCTCATGAAAAATAGATTTAAGGAAGTATTTTTGTGCTAATACCTTTATTATTCTTAAAAAATAAATAAATAAAATAAAATCCCCTCTGACCTCACATGGATGCTGGTGACTTTGTAGTAAATGTTAAGCTGCAAAATATTGTGTAAATAAAATTGCTTTACCTTTGAAAAAAATTTTTATCATGTAGCCATTGTTTTATGTCAGTTAATGAATGATAATTTTCTTTCTGAAATAATCTATTGAATAGAGAACATAAACTATATTCTTCCAACTTTGAATTAGCAGTGTTACCACTCTTTGCAATCACTTTTAAAATATGGGGAGAAGAAAGCTTTCTTCTTTCTCTATAATGGAGATGTTATAAAGAGAACTGTTATTTTCATGGTTAACAAGTATATTATATTTGGTCTATGGAGGAAATACAAGAAGAAATGACAAATACTATTTTAAGGGGGTGTGGAATACTTAGGAGGGAAGTAAGATAGCATTTATAATTATAACTTAATCTTCATATAATTTAAAGATAGGTTTTCAGTGGTTAATTTTATTGTTTAGATGGTTTCTTTGCATTTCATCACACTCAGATTGCATTGTGTTGTATATATGACTTGATTTTTTTTTGTTTTGTCCATTAAGAATGTCAGTCAATTAAATCAAACCAGGGCTGATTTATAATGTCCCACATTTCGTGTATTAAATTTATAATTTGTGTACATATTTTCTCCTTTTGTTAAATTTGTAATCTCTCAATAGAAATGTAATGTTACTAAACCGGTTTGGATTATTAAAGTGCTAATTTTATGCTTACTTGGTATTGATATATTTTGTAATGTCTAAATCTGACAACACTACTTTAATATCAGGTTCTGACATCTAATTTTCATCTCTAGGACTGTTTGAAATATATATATATATACTTTATAGTAGTGTATATGTATTCGTATATAAAACGGAAATTGAAAAGTTTATGTCAGACATACTCATGTTCAAATGTAATTCTGAAGAAAGCAACTTAAATCTACCAATTGATTTAGTAAGAAACTATCCCTGTCCTCAGCTTTTAATAACTGGAGTTACCTTATCCAAATTAAAATTCATAAGTTATTAATTTAATATAAATGAAAATGAAACTAACAGTTTTCTCTTCCTTGTTCTTTATTTACAGCCTGGTTTGCCACCTCAAAACTTCTCAATGTCTGTCACAGTCCCTGTGACCAGCCCTAACGCTTTGTCCTACACTAACCCAGGGAGTTCACTTGTGTCGCCATCTTTGGCCGCCAGCTCAACATTAGCAGATTCAAGCATGCTGTCTCCACCTCAAGCCACGCTACACAGAAATGTATCCCCAGGAGTCCCTCAGAGACCACCAAGTACCGGCAGTACAGGTGTGTAGTGGTCTCTCTTTTGCTGGTTCTTTAAGAAAAAGAATTGCGGACATAAGCAGTTGCTTATTTTGCTACGTTTAATTTTCTATGATGAGCGAGAGTCACTGCCACATAATTGACTCTATTTTAAAGAATATTTTTGAAGATTTACTGCAGCACTGTGGCATCCTCTTGGGTACAGTGGACCCATATACAGAATCTGCCATCTATAACTTTCCTTATCACGGGAAACCATACTTGGACAGGCAGAAAATTTAATTAGGGTATCATGAGCAAAGACTTAAAGTTCGAGTGTGAGTCACTCATGTCAAAAATAAGAGAGTAGATGTACCTGACTGGAGTTAGAGTTCATGAATTCAGCAAAAATCAGCATTTATGACTTTATTCTTTGTAATGTACACAGTTATGCCAGATTCAGTCTAGAGCTAGTTTTTATTTTTGTTTTTTAGGAAAGGAGTGCAGTTTACTTCGTTCAGATAAGGAAAACCAATTCATGTTCATTCTTTGCCCTCTCTGTTCTCTCTCTAAAATTTTTAGGTGGGATGTTGAGCACTTCAGACCTCACAGTGCCAAATGGAGCCGGAAGCAGCCCAGTGGGTGCGTGAATTACTCCTGTTTCTCTTTCTAGGCATCTGCCCTATATGAGATAAAGGGAATATTGTCCCTCAAATGAGGCCTTATATCAGATGAGGGAAAAATGGGTATATGACTAGAGCAGACATGTCCCTTTGTAAACTTAATTTTCTTCTGAGGGGTGTTTTTACTAATACCTAACATTTTTAAGTAACATCCCTGCTCTGTTCTTTGTACCTTGGCCTTGAGTGCTTCCTCAAGTGCTTCCAGATACTGTTCCAGATACTATTCTTTGCTAAAAATGAAATTGCCTTCATACAGTTTTTACATCAAGCCAGTTTCTTAAGGAGAAGATTTCTGTATCATCTATTCTTACCAAAGTTAGATCATTAGCAGACTGATACATTTTATAATAGCATGAAATGTTTTTGGAGAGGTTGCAATAACAAAGAAATGGTGGGCCTGCTTCTAGAGCTACAAAGATTATTAAAAAGTTTGTCTTCAAAGCATTGTTTTGGTGGCTACGTGTAGAACATCCACATTTTGTCACAGTTGTAGCCAAATTGGTTTAGTTTTATTTTGTTTTTTACTTTAGGATCCTTTCCAAAGATGACTAGCAAGTTTAAACACATGTTGTAAATATGTCTGCCCAACCTCAGAGTGCTGGCAAAGATACAGTATGAACTGAACATTACAGAAACATGGCATATTTGTCAAAGAGTTGTAAGAATAACTGTATTCTTTGGATTATCATCACATTAAGTGGTCTTGGTCTCTTAATCTGTGATAAACATAGTTGTCATCATTGTATCATCATTGTATCTGAAAAAAAAAAAAAAGGACAGGAATTTCCTCCCTGAGTTTAGATACTGCGTGTTCCTGGAGACTTCTGAACACAGATCACTTCTAAGAGAAATTTACACTTGTATGTATTCAGCCCATTCGTTCTATTAAAATGTAAGGAGCTTCTGACTCAAGAAATTTGCAGAGATGATTGAATAACTTAATTCAAGGTGATGAGAAAGAAACATATTGCCGAGACAAGTTATGAAACATAGTGGTAGGTTAAATGCCTAATTCTGCCACATATTAATTGCACTTTGGATGGAATATTATATAAGACCCATTGTAGGATCTTTTTTAACATAATTAATTGTGGAAAATTCATAACAGTATTAACAGTTATACATTAGGCTGCTCTACTTATATGTGTATTTCCAAATATTTATAGTTTATTTAAACTTCATTTTAGTTATTTGCATGCCCATGTACATACTCTTTTTGTGTTAAACTTTCCCATATGCTTTTACTCCCCCAGTACTGCCCATCTTACTTTGCCTTCTACTTCCTAGCTAAGTTAAGGCTAGAATCAAGAATTTCTATTTCATTTAATGTTAATTGTAAGTACCTCTTGGTTTATTTCCAAAATTAGTTCCCCCCCCCCCCGCTAATGGAGTTTAACTCTTCGAAGATTTCTAATGTGTTTTCCCCTTGACTTTCCTTTTTTTTTTTTTTCTTCATCCTTCTGGCATATTGTAAACACGGTTCTAACTCCTGTTGAACAAGTGTTTCAATTCCCATTTTTTTTTCTTGTACTTTCCACACTTCCTAAGAGCTTTTTCAATATTTTTTCTTATCTGCCATGCAACTGTAAATCTAGACTCTGTCTCTGCTGCTTGGTTTTTCTGTGCTCCCTTTGGTAATTTGAAACTCAGACTTTGTCATCATCCTAATTTGACCTTTTCTTTTGTTGTTGTTGTTTTTTTTTCCATTCATTTTTCTTTTTTTTATAAGCCTCCTCTCCCTGTCGTGACCTTTATGTTTAGAGGGTTACATAATCCTACTCCTGGGATCATGGCACATCGTCATTACTTCATACAAAGCATCTCAGTATGCTGTGTATTAATCCCTTTTATACTTCTGTTCCATTCCCATGCCCTTCCTCCCCCCATCTTAGGTAACTAATGTGTTTAGTGTTAATAGTGTTGATAATCATGATTAGTGAACATGTATTTCTATTAAAACTTAAAATTCAGGGCGCCTGGGTGGCTCAGTGGGTTGGGCCGCTGCCTTCGGCTCAGGTCATGATCTCAGAGTCCTGGGATCGAGCCCCGCATCGGGCTCTCTGCTCTCTAGGGGAGCCTGCTTCCTCCTCTCTCTCTGCCTGCCTCTCTGCCTGCTTGTGATCTCTCTGTCAAATAAATAAATAAAATCTTTAAAAAAAAAAAACAAACTTAAAATTCAAGTAAGTATTAAAATATTGTGCTTAGTGAGAAACTTAAAGATTTTATTTATTTGAGAGAGCGTGTGCATGAATGGGGGGTGCGGGGGAGGGAGAGGAGACAGAGGGAGAGAAACAAGGAGCCTCCTTGCTGACCTGCTGACTGGGGAGCTGGACATGGGGCTCAATCCCAGAACCGCATCTCAACCTGACCCACAGGCAGACGTTTAACCGACTGAGCCACCCAGGCACCCCTTCAGCGAGTTATTTAAAGGTCTGTTTACATTATTATGTATAAACAGAGATAAATCCTGCTTCTTAGGGTACACCTCAGCATCTCATAATGCATCAAGATTGTATGTCCTGATTCTTCATTAGCTCATACTCGTACATGCCAATTTTACCTAGACTACGTGTAACTCACTCTACTTGTGTGGCTTATATTCTAAATGGCATGTGCATTATAACTGCTTTTTAACAGAATTAGATTTAACTGAGTAGACCTTTTATGTCAATTAAGATACCAACTGGAAGCATGTATTTATGTGAAATACTTAAAGCATACATGGGTTTAAAGTGTTTTTACTATAAATTGTCCCTAAAATAAATGATCTGCCATGGGTATTTTCAAAATGTTATTTTTGTGAGGAAGAGCCAGATAATATATTTTAGCTCGTTTTCAACAATGATGCCATTTTGGTTTAGTAGTTTGGAAAAAGTAGTTTAAACTCATTATTATACCAGATATACTCTTTATGAATGAAAAGATTAAACAGTTAAGATTCCCAGAGAAGTTTAGAGGGAAAAATATTAAAAAGTATGAGAATGATTTCTAATCTATTTTTCCAGATATGTTTCTTGGAACTGTATGAGAAGAAGGATTTATCTATGTTCGGTAAACCTTGTGTTAAATAAAACTAAGCAGTTTTCTTCACTGTAGGACTTATTGGAGCCTTTAAAATGCTAATTTGTTTGTGAGTCATTAAACTTAGTATGTAACATATGGTTACACAAAGTGATTTCATAATAGAAACCTTCATTTTTTTCCTCATGAAAAAGCATCTTTCATAATTAGTATCATATAAAACATTTTGGGAAATCTTCTTTCGGTCTTAAGATGATATATAGAAAAGAGTTTTTGGATAATGAAACCTTCCATAAATGAAATTAAAATTGAGGTTTAAAAAAAGACAAGACAATTAAGCTTGTGCTCAGATAATAGTAGACCTGATTATTGGGACCAACCCTTCCGCTGCAGACACCTACAAATGCTAGGCAAAATATTTTTTAAATGTGCTTGAAAGCACTTGAGAACCAACAAAATAATGAAGAATTCCTGGCTCAAGATCCAGGGAATGTTGGAGATAGATCCTCAAAGAGGGTGAGCCTGGCATTTATGACTGCTTTTCCGCAGGTGGTAGTTGCCACTTCCGCAGTGGAGCAGGATGCCTCAGAGACCTAGAGGGACAGAGAAGTCAAAGTTCAGGGCCCTTAAAAATTGGGAGGGTCCAGTGTGCTCCTGTCACTTTGTGTTGAGCCCCCAAAAGGCAAGACCATAGAAGTAGAGTGAATCAGAGATTAACAGGCCCTTCTAGCAGCTACATCTAACATCTGCGCCATCTGTCTTCTGTACACTAGAGTGTTGTTATCTACATTTAAAGTACAGAGTAAGCATTCTTTACACTGTGTTCCTTTTTTTTTTCTTTTTTAAGATTTTACTTGTTTATTTGTCAGAGAGAGCATGAGTGGGGAGGAAAGACAGGGCAGAGGGAGAAGCAGACTCCTTGCTGAGCAGGGAGCCCAATGTGGGACTCAATCCCGGGACCCCAGGATCATGACCTGAGCTGAAGGCAGACACTTAACTTGACTGGCCACCCAGGTGCCCCATATGTTCTTCTGTATTAAAAAAAAAAAAAAAGTTATTTGTGTACATAAAACTGAAATTGACTACATGCTGGGCCACAAAAAAAGTATCAACAAATTTCAGAGAATTTAATCACGTAGAGGTAAGCTCTCTGGTGACAAAATATTTCAGCCAGCAACCCATATCCAAAGACCCTTGTTTAAAACCAATTTTTTATACATAATCTATATAATAACTTTTATTTTTCAGTCCAGGCTTAATTAAAGACTTGTCATGAGCCACTTCCATATAGTTTCAATTAACCTTTAACTGGAACATTTTTACTGATACTGTAATTTTCAAATGTATAATGTTTTTATAGATGAGCCTCTATTCGCCTTGTTCTTATTTTAATTTTTGTTGAGTCTCCTGCTTCCCAAAATACAGGATGTTTGACGCCCATGTAATAAGGAAAGCAGAAACATCTTTGAGGTTTTTAAACATGGGACAAGCTTAGAATAGGGAAAGACATGTTAAATAGGAAACCAGAGGAAGCATAACCATAAAAGAAGGATTGATTTGGTTGTGTAAAATTAAGAATCTTTATTGATCAAAAACACGATGAAGAGAACGAAAAGGCAAGGCAGTGAGAAAATGTAGATTGTATACATACAGTACACAGAGGTCTTTTTATCAAGAATACATACAAGTCATCATGAAAAAGAAATCTGATTTTTGAAAATGTGCACGAGAACATTTTACAAAAGAAGTTACCAGGTATCCAGTAAACCTGTGACAAGATACTCAGTCTCAGTAACCAAGGCAATACAAAATTAAAACCACAGAAAGCATCATACACCAGCCAGAATGGCCAAAGCAGAATAGGCTGATAATACCAGGTGTTGATAACTCTCATTGTGAGTGTTCCAAACTCTCATTCCTTGAGGATGACAGTGCACATTGATGCAGCCATTCTGACATTATCTCCTAAAGTAGTAGATATATGGGTTCTACAACCCACCATTTTTATTCATCCTTAGATACTGTAGAGAAGTGCATATGTGTACCATGAGCATCAAGAAATAAAGGAATGTGCATGGCGTTGTTACAGGCAACATCTAGAAATAATCCAAATTTCTGTCAACAGTAGAACAAATAAATAAGTGATAGTATGTTTATGTGAAGGAGTTCTATATTAGAAGGAAAAGGAAGAAACTATAGCAGTAATTAGCATGGTGGCTGAATTTCATCAGACTATGATCTATGAAAGACAGTGGATGCAAATACAAAATTATTCTATCTAAATAAAGCTGGAAAAATAGCCAAGCAATATTATGTGCTAAGATTGCATGTAGATAGGTGATAAAACTGTAAAGAAAAACAAGTCACTATAATAGTCATAATACTGGTTGTTTTGGGTAGGTGGGACAACAGGAATGTTTTGGGGGCCCAATTATGGAGCCTTTTCAGGGTTTTGGCAGTATTCTTTTTCCTGATGTAATGGATACGTGGAGATTTTAAATTTATGCTAAAGCCTTGATTTTTAAGTTTTATTTTGTGTACCATTTTGTATTATATGCTACGTTAATATGAGTTTTAAAATAGATACATTTGATTTCTAAAAGGAATTATAAACCAAAGTGTGGAGGTACTTTTAAAATGATAAGAGAAGGGCGCCTCGGTGGCTCAGTGGGTTAAAGCCTCTGCCTTCAGCTCAAGTCATGATCCCAGGGTCCTGGGATCGAGCCCTGCATCAGGCTCTCTGCTCAGCGGGAGGCCTGCCTCCCCCCCCCCTCTGCCTGCCAATAAATAAAATCTTTAAAAAAAATAAAAATAAAATGATAAGAGAATGTAATGTACATTGTATAGGTGTTATACTATTAATTCTGAAATCTAGAGAGAAAAAATTACACATTCATACTCTCAGAAAGACTTAGCAGTCTTTGGGCAAAGACTCAGTTCACTGGGCATTACTGTCTGCATGCGGCAGCTGGATGTACAGCCCCGTCTTGAGATCAGGAAGCAAGACTATCAAGGGGACAGGCCAGCAAAAGCCTAGGATGGCAGAGCGGAAAGCTGGAAAGCTCTGGCTTCTCCACAGTGAGCTGCAAAAGCCACTGAGTTTGCAACCACTTTTCTCCAGTTGTCTTAAGTGAGATAAAAAGATTTTCTCATTTTGTAGAGAAAAAGTAAAATAAAATACAAGCAAGAGATAGGGGAATATTTAATAAGTAGGTGGGTTTTTTAATGTACCTAAATGTACAATTCAAAAAGAAACCCAACTAGTATTTGAAAAATGGAAAGGATGTATCAGATTTAAATAAAAATGACAAAAGAAAACCACAAACTCACTAATTGCCAACTATTACCACTGTGTTGTGATCTGGAGAACCAGTGCAGGTGTGAGGAAACTGATGATGGCATTGTAAGTTAGTAATGAGCCTTCTGAAAAGATTTTGTGAAGATGTTCCAGTAGTCATAAAAATGTTCATGCCTCTGAGCCCACAAATCCCATTCCTGGGAATCTCTCCTAAAGAAATGAACTAGAATTTGCAAAGATTCACTGCAATTTTATTTATAGTATGAATAATAGGAAGAAACCAACGTATTCAACAGTATGAAAGTTATTTAAATGACAATTTTCATCTGAACTTCTTTTTAGTTGTGATTTAAAACTATGCAAAAAATATGCATGTGGAAAATAAAAAGGAGGGGAAATCCAAACCGATTATCATAGTTATGTTGGGATGGTGGATATAGGAATTTTCTCTCTCCTTTTCTAGTTTTTAAACTTTCTATATTGATATGGTTGGTACCTCCACAGTCATAACATTTTATTATAGTAAATTAAAGCATTCATTTGTTTTTCCTTGAAACATAATTTGTTTTCAATCTGTTATTGTCCAAGTAAAACCTGCCAGTTTTGTACATGCTGTAAATTGTATACATTTTCCAGAGTGGCAGTCTGACTTGGCATACGAGGTATATTTCTCTACTGAAAGTTGACATTTAATACTTAAATAACACTGTAGTTCAGATGACTTCAGGAACTCCTTTTGACTTTGGGCCCGGTTTAAAGATCAAGCATAAAATAAAGTCTCTGATATACAGCAATTTCACTTTTTTAAAACATGTTGAGAAAGAAAAAAATATACCAGACTAGAAATAGAAAGGCTCAAGAAGCTCTTAGAATTGTTTAGGGGTGAGCAAAGGGAATATGTAAGGGCTCGCGTCCTGGCAGAGGCAGTGGCCAGTAACGAGAGGTGGATGAAACGAGAAACGGTACAAAGAGTAATAAAGCTGGAGCTCTGAAAGCTGGATGGGAGTGACAGCGGGTGGTTGTAGTACTGGGGTGTGTAACTGGAGGTGCTTGAGGTGACAGCAGCGTATCTATGGGATATGGTCGCATGGAGACTAGAAATTAGGAGATATAAAGAGTAGAAACAGATTTAAGAGTCATATGGAGGCAACGGTTAAAGCCAGGGAGATGCACGCAGCCTCAGAAGAGGAGAAGCCGCTTTGGGGCTGCCCACATGGGAGGGATGGAGAGGGTGAGTACCTGGAGTACAGTCCTCAGGAAGGGCACACAGGTTTATCTCATTAGCGTTGTCTGTTGGAGATTATAAAGTTGTAGTGGACAGAACCCATGTTGTCTGTCATATAGGGATTTCCACTGCATTAAGTGCATGTGTCAATCATGATTTTTAAAACCATGGTCTTCTTTAATTTTCGGTTCTTTATACAAAAGATAATTGTATAGATTTTTTAAATTTTTTTTAATTTATTGAATAATCAGCTGAAAGTTTGTCAGATTTTATGAAAATTTGTCAGATATGATAATCAATTTTTGAGCCTTGCTTTGGACACATTTTTCAGGATCCTTTGAGATTTTCAAAATCCTGTGCATGTCAGTTCGACTTCTGAATTTGATTCTTAGTAGTAAAACATTAATGACATCATTGTCTACAGTTCAGCCCTAGAGAGTAGCGTTAAGGACATGAAGTGCTTTCTAGCCACTTGAATACATTATTCCAGCTGTTAGGATATTCTGAACTACGACGATCCAGACTGCTATAATTGAGTGATCTGCCTTAGAGCTGTAGGGACCATGAGATTAGCTTTCTTAAGTTTCTGGAGACATCGGTATGCACTTTGCTCAAGAGCATTTTTGTCATGTTTGTGTCAGGGGATAATTTACTTTAAAACCTGAGAACACATTTTGATGATAATCACATTGGGTTAATTCATTTAGAGTTGGTATTTTAATTCTTAAATTTGTAGGCTGTGGCAAAATGAGGTGGTTTTTTTGTCATAAAAAATGCATGGGGAGTAAGAAGTATATTTAATATATGCTACACTCCACAAAACAACCAATAGTGCATATAAGGTTATCCTGTTTCAGCCTGGCAAGTCACCAGACACTTACGTTATCCTCTAGTAATTATCTGCTGCAGACTCCCAGCTTCACACTAAGAAATACCATGCTTTTAGATTCCCTTCACTCTGGGTGCCTGTGGTATTTTATGTAGCTGAAAAGCATCCTAGGCTCCACATGGGTAAAGAGTATTAGAGCTTCTTGATAATGCATTCTTCTACATTAGTTTCGCATCACCTTGTCATGTATTTGAGAAGAAATACTGCTTTGTCCTTCAGATTTGAGTGCAAATCAAGTAAATAAGAATCTTGCAAATGTTATCAAAGAGATTACAAACATTTGTGCCTATTAAGAGAAATGTTTTCTGTGCTTATTAATGTTAATCTAACGTTCTATTAGTTTCTGCTAAGCTTATTTTTGAAAAATTACTTGATAAGCATTTTCTATTCAGATGACTACCCTTAGCACTTACCTCTGCCCAAGGCCTGGATGAGCTCCGCTCCACAGGGGATGGCCTAGTGAAGAGATTGTTTAACAGCACTGCTTTCTGAAGCTTAACAGGAAGCAGGAATTGCTCTCTGGGGTGTGGAAAGGAGATTCGGCCCAGATTTAATACATGCTGTTTCAAGATAATGGAAGTAGAATGCAGGAAACAGCCTCATAAGGTTAACTGAAATACCAGTTCTCACAACAAAAATTAAATCACATAAGTGAATTAAAACTGGTAGGGCGCTTTGTAAAAGTTCCAGAGAAAGCAAGAGGAGTTGGGTGAGAGTGGGCGCGGGGGGTGGCGGGGAGGAAAACCGGTTATCTGGAATCCTGACAGTTTGAATGACAGCGGCAGGAAAGATGCAGGCCAGTTCCCCAGGGCCACGCCTCACCACTCAGTTTTCTTTGTCCTTTGAAAATGTACTGGTTAGGATCCAGTAATGTCGATTAGATCACTTTGTCAAGCGTCAATTTTTTAGTTATTCATGTAAATAGTACAGCCAAATAACATGTTTTTCAAACTCTTCATGATAAGCAGATATATTGAATCATCCATTTTCTTCAGCTGATTATTTTCAAGTACTTAATCCCTCTCTTTCTGGTTACATTTTTTAAATTTTAGAATTCTATAGATCAGTTGCCCTATTCATTTGAATACTGCTCCTGAAAAATTTTTTTTTTAATTTTTTAAAAAGATTTTATTTATTTGAGAGAGAGAGATTGTGAGCAGTGGGGAGGGGTAGAGAGCAGGAAGCCCCATGCAGGTCTTGATCCTGGGATTCTGGGCTCATGACCTGAGCTGAAGGCAGATCCTTCACTGACTGACTGAGCCACCAGGCGCCCCCGAAAGTGTTTTATAAACCACCAAACACTATGTGGGTTGTAAATAGTTTTAAATAATATTTCTGCTCCATTCAAGAAACTTTCATAGATTTAAAATGTTCTGATAACCCAATTCAAATGCTCTTAAAGTGAAAAACCTGTAGTACATAGTTGTCTTTTGTCATGAACTCGTTGCAGTTCTTGGAGACGCATCGTTGCGCTTCTTGGCATGCTTTTTCCAGGGTGCAGTTCTCCTTTCTGTGTCAGCTTTCTCCTCATCCTGGCTCTCTTCTGAGTCTCAAAATGGCTCGAGTATCAAATGCTTCCTCAGTCGTGTTTGGAGGAATGCAGGAGCCTCTCTCACCATCATGTAAGAGCTGCTGTACTTAGGATCCAACTGGACATTCCTGGGTCGCATCCGGTGGTGAGGGAGAAGGCCTGCACACATTAGCTCGGACCTGTCGCTGAGCTGGGCTGGAGTGGATCCGCTCACCCTGACCAAGTGTCTGCTACCCCCGGGGAGGACTAGAAGGACTGCAGCCTCTGTGAAAATAGGGATGGTCTTTCACTTTGATCTCCTAGCTCAGCTGACGCCCAGAAGGGCTGCACATTGAGAACATGACCACTGTGTACCCACGTCCTCACTTCCTCTGAGAGAGAGCCTGCTCTTTTAGGAAAGTTGAAAACCAGGAATAAGATGATTAAAGTCAGACAAACCACAAATACTTAACGAAGACCTTACTGGCAGCCAGCTTATCCGATCTCCATTACCTCGCTCCCCAGTAGGACATGCCCTGTTAGAAACGGATCTTGTGTTTTAAATATCTCTCAGTAGGTCCAAGCAGTAAGACTGGAAACAAGTGGCATAAGTCTTAAGTTTTATGTGTGTTTCAAACTTGGGTTGATATTTTTGTTTCTTTTTAAAATATTCAGAGATAGACGTGGTCAGCTGCTAATGAGTTTTGTTACAAAATTTATTTGAAACTAGAACTAGGGAAAACTTGTTTCCTATTTCTACCAACGTGTTTTAACAACTCTTTTCATATTAATGAATGATATTTCCTTTTTCCAGGGAATGGATTCGTAAACTCAAGAGCTTCTCCAAATTTGATTGGAACTACTGGTGCAAATAGTTTAGGCAAAGTTATGCCTACAAAGTCTCCCCCTCCTCCAGGTGGTGGCAATCTTGGAATGAACAGTCGAAAACCAGATCTTCGAGTTGTCATCCCTCCTTCCAGCAAGGGCATGATGCCTCCACTGGTACGTTAAATTTTTCTTCAGCCTCATTCCTCAAAAATACAGCCAGTCTGTGTTTTTCTTCGGAATTTTATGTACTTCCATTGAATCTAGACCCTTTCTTAATATTTCTGTTTGAAGTCAGCATTTGAAGACACAGGTCTATTTTAAATACACAGAAATCAGATTATAGAAAAACAGGATATAAATATGTTTAGTGGTTATTTAAAATTAAAGCTAAATGAGGAGAGGTTGTTAGGCTTAATCTTAATTTTACCAGGCTGGGATCTTAGCTCAAAGATTCCATCACCAAATTCATAAACCTGACTTAAATATTTCTTCTGTCTCTACTTTGCATACTTTCAGTAATCAATTACACATGCTTTTCTGTAGGAGAAACACTGTATTAGTTGTTGGAAAATTCTACATACCAAAGAGAACCACTGTAGAATAAGGGACAGTGCATCAAAACTTGAATGAGTTAGTCTCCACGTAGTCTTTGTTCATTCCTTCTCAACTAACCTTCCCATTGAATACTATAGAGAATATAGGTCTCCCCACACTAGCCCTTGGCAATGTCTTCATAGTTCCAGTGTATATGCTTTTGAATCCTGTGTTTATGAAGAAGAGGAGAGTATGTTTATCTCCCTTCGCTTCTTATAGGAAAAAAATCAGAATATGTATGCAAGTTTTGAAACCATTCCTCGTACAGCATGGCTTGACTAACATGCAGTGTGATGTGCCAGGCGTTCTCTCTCCAGTGCAGCACCGTTTGTTTTTTGCTAAGTAAAAGTTGATGCCATCAGGCTTTAGATAATCTACATATGTATAATGCTTTATCGATGACCAAACATCTTCATATGCCTTGTCACATCTGATTGTCAATTATGCTGTAATCTTGGCTGAGTAGAGATGAGGAAACTGAGGGAGAAGTTAGTACTTGTCCAAGGTAATATAAAAGAGAGCCAGGACCAAAACCTTTTAAGTCAAGAAACAAACAATTTTTCATTTGGAGATGATAGAAAGCTGGAAACTGTGTTGCTCCCAGCCTTACAAGGAAAACGAGTTGGACAAATAAGTTCACAGTTCTCCTTGAGTAGATCATGGTGCTGAGATTTCATGGCAACCAAGTGGTCCAAACTTCAGGGAGAGACAGATACTGTAGGGAGAGGACATTCGAGCACTGATTTGTCTGGGTAGGACCGGGACACAGGTAATGAGAGTTCAGCTCAGATGCCTGGGGAGTTGCTGGAGGCCAAGTGTTCACTGGCAGGACCATGTAAACCCCTAGTGCTCTGACGTAGGGGAAGCCCAAGTTCTTTTGGAGGCTTTTTCTTCACGAACCCCACTGGGTGTTTACAGAAGAGATTGGGAACATCCTGAAGAAGTCTCCGCTATGATGTATGGCTGAGAAAAGGGAAGAGCAGCCCCTGTAATAGGGACAAAGTGTGCTGCCTGGACCCTTCTCCCCTTTCTGTCCTGTGGACCAGAAGTGTTCATCTGTGAGGGGATGAACGACAGAAAGTGTCACCCTCCAGACATTGGCGACCTCCCATTGTATCTCGAGAAATGGAAAAGGAAAAACATCTGAAGCCACGGTGGAGGCGCAGGAACAATGTGAACGCCAGGAGCATGGCAGGTGCCCAAGAGGCCCCAGCCCGGGGCGCAGCACCAAGAGGGGGAGGCTTCAGACTGAGAATGGAGCACACACTGGAGAAAAACCGACTTCTGGCAAACCAGCCCTCACTTCCTGCTGCAGGGATTCGGGGCCCATGGTGGCGGCACCGAGGGTGATGATTGCACCCGTGAGCTCCAACTCAGCCCAATTCCTAACTAAATGAACTCAAACCAAGCACTAAAGCTATTGGTCTGTTGGTCAGTAAAGTTAACCCAAACTGCAAAACAACGAGAAAGAAGGGTGAAAATAAAACAAAAAGCAGAACAAATCTTCCAAGAGCTGTGGACTTCTATCAGCTGCTTTAACATATTTGTCATTGGAATTCCAAAAAGAGGGGAGAGAGAACAGAGCAGAAGAAATATTTGAAGAAATAATAACACCAAGTAGGACAAATACACACACATTTCAGATTGCTAAAAGCAAAGGACAACAAGGAGAAAATCTTAAAGGCAGTCAGAGGAAAGAGAAGGAAAAAGAGAACATATACCATACTTCTCTTCAGAAACTATGCAAGCTACAAAACTGCGGAGTAACCTGCAGTGCTGGAATTCAAAACAAGAAACCCTCAACCTAGAATTCTGTATCCAGCAAAGTTGTCTTTCAGAAATGAAAGAAATAAAAACTTTCTCAAACCAAAAACAAAATCTGGGGAATTTATTGCTGGGAGATCTGTTCTGCAAGAAATGCTGAAGGAAGTCCTTCTGCAAAGGGACTGTGATGCCAGCAAAAACTTGGATCTACACAGAGAAATATAGAACAATGGAAATGAAATAAATGAAGATAAATATAAATAAAACACAATTCATTTTCCCCTACATTTTGTAAACCTTTTATTTTAGATTACAAAGATAGTACAGAAAGTTCTCCTAATGCTTCATACCAGTTTCTCCGATTATTAACATCTTGCATTAGTATAGTACATAGTACTGTAGTACTACATAGTACTAAAAGGTCAGTATTGATACGTTATTATTCACAGAACTTTTACACTTTGTTCAGATTTCTTTAGTTTTTAAACCACATAGCTTTTGTTCTGGGACCCCATCCAGGACACCACATTACACTTAGTAGGCTGTTTCCTCAGACTCCTCTTGGCTGTGATAGTTTCTAAGTCTTTCCTTGCTTTAATGACCTTGACAGTTTTGAGAAGTACTAGTAAGGTATTTTGTAGAATGTTCTTCCATTGGGACTTTTTTCCTCACGTTTTACTCATGATTAGACTGGGGTTATGGATTTCAGGGAGGAAGGCCACAACTCAAGTGTGCCATTTTTATCACCTCATACAAAGGGTACATAGTATCATTATGAGTAATTACTGTTGTTGTCAACCTTGGTCACCTTGCTGATGCAGTGTTGCATGGGTTTATCTGCTGCAAAGTTACGCTTCTTCCTTTCCGTACTGTCCTCTTTGGAAAGAAGTCCCTATGGAAGGTCCATACTTAAGGAGTGGGGAATTAGGCTCTACCTCCTTGAGGGCGGAATATCTACATAAATTATTTGGAGTTCTTCTGAACAGGTGATTTATCTGTTTGCTTTTATTATTTAATGATTTACATTAATACAGACTTATGGATATTTATACTACTAAATTCTGTTAACATATAGTTCTGCCAATACTGTTTCATTCTGTTGCTCATATTCCAGCTTTAGCTGTTGAGGACTTTTCACTTGGTTCCAGTTCCTCTGAAAATACACCCTCATCCTTGTGGGGTTATTTTTGGCAGGGAGGGGATAATGAAGGTTACTTTAAAATTTTTCAGTTACGACGAAGTGTTCGAGGCTCATCTTGTATATTTCCTGCCCCAGAATCAGTCATTTCTCTCAGGAACCTGGTTCCTTATTATTGGAGACTGGTATTAGAAACCAGAATCCAGGCATCTTTCTCTTTTTAATTGTTCTAAAAGATCACTACTTTCTAAAGCAAAAATAGTGGGAATGAATTTGGTGCTTATAATACATGTAAAAATAAAGTGTAGAACAACAAAAGACAGGAAGCAAAGTGTAAACACACTGTTTGAAGTCCTTACTCTACATCTAATATGATATCTACTTGATGGTAAACTCTAGTTAACTAAAAATGTATGTTATAAAACCTAGTGCAACTACAGAAAACAATTTAAAAAGAGGTATAAAAAGTCAATAGAGGAGATAAAATGGAATTATAAAAAAATGCTCGAATAGCCCAAGCTATGGGAGAAAACAGAAAAATACAACAAAGAACAGATGAGACAAATAAATACAGCTAGCCCAACATTGTAGATTTTAATCCAACCATACAAGTAATCACACAGAATTTGGTCGTAAACATTAGTTAAAAGACAAAATGTCAGATTGTTTAAGAAAAGGAAGGTCAAGGCAATTCACAAACCTGTACCCCTGGGGATAAAAATACATTATATGTTTATTAAAAAAAATAAATTAATTGATAAAAAAGGAAGGTCATACTATACACAGTCTATAGAAACCCTACTTTAAATATAAAGGCATAGGTTAGCAGATAGAGAAAACATATTGTGCAAACATTAACCACAAGAAGGCTAGTGTAGCAATATTAATTTCAGACAATGTGGGCTTCACAATAAGGAATATTATCAAGAATAAAGAAGGACTTCACACAGTCCATTTTCCAAGAAATAAGTACCTTTAATGTATACACACCTAACAGCCTGCCTTCAAAATTTGTAAGCCAAAAACTGATGGAACTAAAAGGTGAAATAGAAAAATCCACAACTGTAGCTGGAAACTTAAACATTCTTCTCTCAGTAATTGACAGAACAAGCAGGCAGAAAAATCTGTAAGGATCTAGACAACCTGAGCAATACTCAGCCAACCTCACCAGTACTCTAACAGATGTTTATGGGACACTTCACAACAGCAGAACATAACATTTTTCTTAAGGGCCCTTGGAACATTCACCAAGATAGACCATTTCATGTACCATAAAGTAAACCTCAACAAATATCAAAGAATTAAAATCATACAGATTATATTCTCTGATCATAATGAAATCATAAAAGAAAGGAAAAATCCTTATATATTGAGAAATTAACACACTTTTGAATAATCCCTGGGTCAAAGAGGAAATCTCAGGAGAAATTATAAAATGTGTGTGTGTGTGTGTGTGTGTGTGTGTGTGTGTGAAACTTACAGCATTTGATGTTTATATTAGAAAAGAGAAGCTACTAAATCAGTAAACTTTTGTTAAAACTCATAAACTCAAGAAAGAAGAGCAAACTTAACCCAAAGCAATCAAAAGAAAAAATTCAGAAATTAATGAAATTTAAAACAAAAACAATAGAGAAAAGCAATCAAGCAAAGCCTAGTTTTTTGATTGCTAAACTTCTGGCCAAGCTGACCAAATTAAAAGAGAAGGCACACGTTATCAATATCAAGAATGAAAGAGGTACTGGCAGAAAGGTGGGCGCCAGTGGACAAAACAGAGAGCCCAGAAAATAGACCTACACAAATATATTCTGTTGTATTTTGACAAAGGCAGTAAAGCAGTTCAGCCAAGAAAGGACAGCTGGTACAACTGACTCTCCTGGAACAGTTCACCATCCATATGCAAAAATAAAACCTCAAAATACAACTCATACCTTATGCAAAAATTAACTTAAAACGTATCATAGACTCAAGCATAAAATACAAAACTCTGAAACTTTTAGAAGAAAACTTCGGAAGAAACAATACACCAAAAACATGATCCATAAAGAAAATTCTGATATATTGATGCTATCAAAATAGTTACACTATCAAAAAGTTTTACTCTGTAAAAGGTCCTACCCAGAGAATAAAAAGACAGCCTACAGATGAGGAGAAACTGTTTACAAATCACATACCTGGTAGAGGACCTGCTTCTATGATGATACAACTGTACATCTGTTAGGATGGCTAAGATTTAAAAAATAAAAAAATCAGTGGTATTGTGATAGCATTATATGGGGACAGATGGCAGCTACACTTGTGAGCACAGCATACTGTATGGAGTTGGGGAACTGCTGTGTTGCACACCTGAAAAAATGTAACATCATGTGTCAGCTCTACTCGGGCGCCTGGTTGGCTCAGTTGGTTAAGTGTCCAGCTCTTGATTTCAGCTCAGGTTTTGATATCAGAGTCACGAGTTCAAGGCCCACTGAGGCCTACTTAAAAACAAAACAAAAACCCAGCATTCTAAAATGCCAAGTTCTGACAAGGATGCAGAGCAACAAGAACCCTCGTATATTCATGCTTAAAATGCAAAGTCACACACCACTTGGGAAAACAGATCAGCAACGTCTTACAAAGTTAAATATATACTTGTCATACAACCCAACAGTCCTCTCCTAGAGAATTTACACAAGTGAACTGAGAACTGTGCTTACAGAAATCTGTATTTTTCACAGTTGCCAAAAACTGAGAACAACCTAGATGTCCTTCCAACAGAAGAATGGATGGATATACACACTGTGGTACATCCAGACAAAGGAGTACTGCTCAGCAATAAAAAGGGACAAGCCACTTATTCACAGCAGTATAGATGATCTTAAATGAGTTTTGCTAAGTGAAAGAAGCTGGATCCAAAAGACTACATAGCATGTGATTCCATTTCTGTTTCATTCTGCAAAATGCAAAACAGATCAGTGGTTGCCAGGGATGGAAAGAGGAGTTGACTGCAAAGGGTATTTGAGGTGAATTTTTGAGGCGATGGAACTATACTGTGATCCTGTGCTGGTGGATGTACATATGAGTCCATGCTTCTGTTAAAACTCATAAAACTGTACAAAGAGTGGTTTTACTATATGCAGTTAAAAATCAACCAGGATTCCAGGGGAACTGCAGATGGAATACAGACTGTGACTCATGAATATGACTGTAGTACAAGTCTGTGACAGGATGATCCAGAAGGGGACGGGGAAGGAGCTCTCAGTAACTTTGGAAACGGTTTTAACTCTAGATAAAGAAAACAAAAAAATTAGGAAGTCATTGCGCTCAAGATGGTACATTTGTTAGACAACACTCAAACAGTGAATACATTGTAGATAAAGCCGGGTTTTTCGTTGTTGGGGGGAAAAAACTTACAAATAAGCAAGGTGGTTGGGGGTTGGGGAAGGAAGGCTACAGTGAACACTGTGTTTCTGGGCTATTGTTGGAAGTTTCAGTATGAACTTGCTTTCTTAACATATATAGATAGAGAAATATAAATGTATATACACGTGAATAGTATATCTCATATATTTCCTAGCTCTGCCGACAGACCCTTCAGATAATGACGCCTGATAACTGAACACACCTAGTACTCAGATCTTCGTTTCTAAACATTCTCCAATAAAAGGAATCAGGACTCCTTGGAGCAATGATTATAGAGTGGGGGCAGTGAAAATACAGGATGAGTCGGAGGTGCCAGAGGATAAGGAAGTGCAGGTGAAATGCTTACAGGAACCAGCCTTTCCGAAGAGCTCCAGTGGCCCAAACTAGAACAATTTAAGCAACGAAATAAGTAACAATAGTATTGGATTAGTACCCAGGGAATAAAAAATACCAAGTCTGTTATTGATAAAAATGATCAAAGAAACAGCTCTTCCTTAGAGAAGAGTTCTAATTATTACATGTTGAAAGAATGAGAGAAATAGCAGATCATCACTGTCATTACCGCAGTACAGAGAGCATGGCCGGGCAGGGTCAGTGGATGCTAAAATGAGTGAGCGAAAGTTTAAGGAGAAACAGGGTGTTTGCATAGCCTCAAAATGTCTCTCCGCAAATAACTGACAAAGGGAACAATAGTAATTTTGCAGTGGGGAGTCCTGGAAGACGCGACTTTCACCAGCAGTCGAGTTTAACATCACCAATAATGGAATGACATACCTTCTGGTATGTGCTAAGAGGGTCACATCACCTCTTTGATACTCTTCCAAAAATCCATGCTCTCTATCCAAGAAAATTTAAGACCCAAATTATGGGAGGTTCCATGAGATATCCACCCAATACTCTTCAGTTTTTAAGGTCGTGCAAAATAAGGAAAGTTGGAGGGAGCGGTCACAGACCAGAGGAGACTAAGGGTATGTGACCGGTAAGGGCATGTGGGATGCAGCATCCGGTCTTGGAGTAGAAAAAGGACATCGGTGAAAGACGGGTGAAATCCAGGTGAAGTCCTGTAGCCTCAGTTATTGCTGTGTTCCTCTGTCAGTTTGACAGTTGTCTCATGTATCTTTGAGAGGCAAACCCAGGTGGGGTGGTGCTGGGTGTGTGCTGTGATCGTGTGCTGTCTTCGCAGCCGCTCTCTACGGGTAAAATTATTGCAGGATACGGAGTTAAAGATACACACAGGTGTAACAGGTAACCCCGAAAAGAAAAACATGTGGGTCATTCAGGGTAGTCATTTGGCTCACCTTTTAGGAACAGGATGTCAAACACCTGCCCCTGTCTTTCAGCGAGGCTGCAGAAAGTTTCATTTAAGGCTCAGTCAACTGCAGAAGGTAAGGGCAGACCTGCATGGAGGCCTTCAGCAGCTGGTCAGGGCTATCTCTGTCTGGTCTTTCAGAGATCATGAAGCAGCTCTTAGAAGACTCAGAATTTGCCATATAAACTGTTTTACACCCTTGGCCTGGCAGGTGCAAGTGGAAACCACACAGCACCTACCTGCGGTATTTCCACGCGGGTCCTGCAGTTGGAGGCCTGTGAAGATCTGTGTAACTCCGCCGCTGAAGGGCCTCTCGCCCACATTTGAGACAGCAGTTTTAGGCCGGGTGATTGTTTTTCAGAGTCGGCAACCAGCCTGCCTGTGTTACTGTTTGTTTGCAGGTTGGCTGGCTTTCGGATCCGGGTCTCCTCCATCACTGATGCTTACAAAGACTTCCATAGATTGACGGAGAAACTTGACTCCTTCAAGTAAAATAAGAAAACACTAGCTAGCAGATTATTTCTAGCCTGTTAGTATTTTCTAAATGCTTAGGAGAAGAGCAAATATGTGTCCTTCATCTCTCTTCTGGACGTGATTTATCAGTTCAGTTCTCTTCCATTCTCATTAGCTTCATACATGTTACTGTTTTTCCGCAGCGAAATTATACTCACGAAAGCTGTATTTGCATCTAAATCTGTGTTATCCAAGACTGTTATGAACTACTGTTGGAGTTCTTCTTGTTTCGTAACACTATGCTAGCTGCGGTGGGAAATAAGAAAACAAAATAATTCCTGCCGACCAAAAAGCACACGTCTAGAAGATAAATAATGGACGTGTGTGACGAGGTGGGCTAGGGATGTGAGGACGAAGTACTCTCAGGGTTTCAAGTATAAACCGGTGTCATGATGAGGAGCTCCGTTTAAACACAGTCGCGGTAGCCCAGCAGCGTGCGGGTGAGGCCGACACAGGAGCGGACGAAACCAGGGAACGGGGGCAGCTTTAAAGCCTCGCCTGCGAGGATTTGAAGAATCTTTCTTAAATCAGCTACTAGTGGAGATACGATAAATAATTTATATTTGTATTCATTGCATATATTTAATCATCTCTTTAGAGTTCCAAGCAACTGCTAGTGTCCGAATAACATGTTTTTCTAAAGAAATATTTTATTTTTGAGTATCAACAGTCTTAGTAACTCTCGTATCCCTCTCATGTGCTGAGTGCAGTCGGAGGAAGAGGAATTGGAGTTGGTGAGTGTGCGTTTCTGCTTGAAGGGAGTTGCAAAAGATCTGGAAAGTACTAATTCTCTTAAGTGTTTATATCTAACCAGTGTTCCCTTTGTTACACAGTTTTTCTTGCTGTTATTAAACACTGTCCAAGCACTTTTAATAACTGAACCATTCTGGTACTACAGAGTCCATCCCGTTTTTCTGCTTATAGTTGTATATCTTGACCCATTTTGTTTGTTGGAGGGAACATTGGAACAGAGCCTTTAAAAACAGTAGCCGTCAATGATCACAAGACACTTGCTAAAGATTTTTTTTAAGGAAAGATATAGAATACCTTATATAGTTCCCCAAATTATTAACCTATTTTTAGAAAATGACTTCACCCTCAAAGTTCCTCAGATTGTAACACATGGTCTTGTGTTATTTCTCTTTCTTTCAAAAAGATTACATCATTTTTGGTGAGGTCACTTTTTTCAGAGTTGGAATTATTTCATACTGCATGAGATGATCTGAACCATAAGGGGGGTTCCCTGTTTGCTAAAAGGAATGTCTGTAATTTAATATACACAAATTTATCTTTTTCTATCAGGACATACTCTGTTGTTAAAAGTAGCTATTATCTTTGTTGTGAAACAAATGATTTCTATTGGCTTATCTTCTAGAAAATAAATTTGACTAAAAATAACTTTCATTTTATCTCTTCTTTGGGAACTAAAACCCAAATTCACAGAAATCATATAAATTCAGTCAGTTGCTAATTAGTGACTTTAAGGGAGAAAAACTTGAAAATGTTTAGTTTGTAGCATGGACAAGGGTTCAGATTGCATGAGAGCATGGGGGGAAGGCATCTGTTGGTTTTATTTATATTTTATTATTACATATATATGCATGCTGGTGTGTTTTGCACAGTTTGTGTCTTTTTAGATAAGGTTGTCTGTGCTCTGTCCTTAAACTAAGAGATCATTCTTTAACTTCGTGATCACTCACAGTTTTAGATGTGGTTTTGTATTCAGTAAACTAAAGTATACTAGTCTGCCATCAGTTGTGGTGTTGGATTATATCATGTGCAGATTTAGACTTTCTTCTGGGGAAATACTTTACTTAGTGATACGGTAATAATTAGAAAATGGAAGTTTATAATTCAAGATAAAATGATTTGTCTTCGACTGTTTACCCTTAGAAGTTAGTTGTCACAAGTGTTTCCTTTCAGTTCTGTAGCAGTATGTTGCCCTCTAGTGGTCCCACAAGTCTCTTACTCAGAAAAATCAATGCCCTTGAGATTCGGAACTTTGATGCATACGGCCAGTATCTTGGCATTCACTGTTACACACACACATACACGCCACCTCTTCTTGAGGTCATGCCTGGAGATTGCCATGGAGTTGAAGCGCTGGCATAGATAGAGTTGGGCCAAACTGGGTCATGCTGTGTTCTTTCACCTACTGTCTGACTCTTTGAGTTTCCAGATTAAGTCCAAAGTGTATCTTTACCTCAAAAACTCATTAAAATTATTAACTTGATGCTGAGATGAACGTGTATTCCCACTTACCATACATTGACTTCCACTCACTCAAAATTCACTCCCCAGTTACAGAATCTCAAAGATAAATTTCTAAATCTTTGAAAACCACAAGGTGAAGAAATAAAAAATGTTTGTAGTTAAGAAACAAAAACCTAATCAAAACTATAAACAGTTCGTACTCTTTAAAACTGAAGCTGATTCAGACTCTAAAACTTAAATCAGTTTTGAATGCAGAGCTTTGTGGTCAGAACCAAAATATAGCCCCGATGTTAACATTTAGAAAGTTACTCAGATTGGTTTGAACCCTCATGTATTACCCTGGGAGGCTCTGACCCAAAGCGGGGAGGAACAGGTGCCTCGGAGCCGCCCCCGAACACTCTCATGGTGAGAGCCGGGCTGCCGAGATGTCTTGAGAAGCCTTGCTGTTCTAGACAACTTCGCTTCGTGGTAGCTCCAGGGGTCTTACCTATGGATCTGAAGTTATATAAAAATGTGGGCCAGAGGGTTTCTTAGGAGAGTCGTTTAAGGATACTATTACGTTTGGGTGGTACTCAAGTCACCAGAGCACTTCCCACCTCTTGGCTCATTAGAGCTTCCCATTAGTGCCCAAGGCCGGCAGCACAAAGCTCACTGTCTTCCCTACTGTGCAGAGAGGTTCAGAAAAGTGAAACGATCCCCCCCCCCCCACCAAGCTTAGGAATTCGGGAATTGGGGACAAAAACGTAGGTGATGTCTCTATATGTGAAAGCCCTGGGCTAGTTGTGCTTTGGCAGTCTTGGGTGCTGAACCCATGGATCATGGAGTCTGTTCTCTTTCTCTGATCCTGCTTTTGGAGCATTCCCGGAAGCCCCTGTCGGGAGAAAGTGCTGTCACCCCTGAAACATAGAGGAAGGGCCATGTCAGGCTGACTGGATTATTCAGTAGTTGGGTTTTTTCAGTTCACTCCCGGTCCAGATAGGATACGGTGTAGATGGAGTCGGTCAGCGAGCATTTAGTGTTGCTCCATTCGCCGTCTCACGGGAAGCGCGCTCGTCGCAAGCTCTCCGCGCACAGCCTCTCCTTTCCGAAGTGTCGGGAGCCTGTGCGGGGATGCGTATTGGAACCTGCTGCCAAGGAATAGGTCACTTTGGGGGGTGGTGACAGTGGGGGAGGCTGAGCATGTATGGGGGTGGGGCACGTGGGGGTGCAGGGAGTGTGGGGGCACGGGGGGGTGTGGGTGTAGCAACTGTAGGCGCGCAGGGCAGGAAAACTGGAAGTGAACTGTACTTTAGGAAGCCAGAACCTCACAGCACACTAACACGGGAGGCTGCAGATGCAGGTGGTTTCGGTCCCTAAACTTCTTTACGCTCTCCGGATACAAAAGACTTTCTGGCTCTCCTCAGGGCTCGAAAACCTAGATGTTTGATTTGGGGCAGCCTGGCGGTATTTTAGTGCCAGCAAGTCCTCATTTACGGTAACACGTCAAAGCATTCTCACCCATAGTGCAAGTTTCTGTTTTAAGGATATATCCTTGCCACCAATAAACACTATGAAAGACAAGGGAAAACAAATAATTAATGTAAAACTATGTCCCTTGAAATTAAATATTTAGTTGTTCGCATTGGTATTTTTAAGGTTTTTTTTCACATCATCACTGCTTTAAGACATAATGACGTTCACATCATAAAACTGTGAAAAATGTCACTTTTAAATTAAATGTTATTTTTAAAATACTAAGGCTGAATAAAAATACTCAAATAATGACCCTTTTTTCTACTCTCTCACAGAATACCCAAAGGATAAGCAGTTCTCAAGCCACTCAGCCTCTCGCTACCCCAGTTGTGTCTGTGACCACCCCGAGCTTGCCTCCGCAGGGACTCGTGTACTCAGCCATGCCGACCGCCTACAACACTGGTAAGCCCGCTCTCTTGCCTTCTGTGGCTCTTACTTCTTTGTTTGGTAATCACGATGTGCTTTTGTGATTTTTTTTTACAAGTATATTGATTGAAATAAATTATCTCCAGTTCTTTAGAGTCACATTTGGGCGTATTAAAAGACAAAGGTTAGCTTTGAAAAACGTACAGAAAAATACATTGTGGGATCATTTCCCAGTGTCAGCTTTTACTTACCCTGACAGAGAAACAGAGAGCTGTTCCCAGAATCCCGGCCTGTGACCAGAGAGGACGAGAGCGCTGCTTGGCATTTTCTCTGGCGCGTCTCACTACAGTCCTCCAGGCTGGCAGGTGTTGACCTGCTGGGGGGAGCACGGCCTTCGCCTGGACTCGGGACTCCGGAAAGGGACACGTGCGTGGCTGCGCCAGGCAGCTGGTGTTTTCCTCTGTGTAACTACCTTTTTTAGTTTCTGTCCTTTGTGCCTCAGGAGCAAAACCAGGACGTTTCTTGTTTCTCCTTAGAGCCAGTCAGTCATTCCTCCCTTCTGAGAGGAGCTTCTCGCTCATTTATGTTTATTTAGACGTTTCATCTTAAAACATCTATTGCGGGGGTCTGTAAGGCAAAGTCAGCACCGCTGAGTGATCGGAGAGTTGCCCTGGGCCACGCAGGCTGTCCTCGAGGCCCGACACGCGGCAGGTGTCTTCCAGATCAGCCGTTCTGGGGAGAGGCAGAAGGTGGGGGTTGTGGTTTCTCCTTCTCACCCGCTGAGCCAAACACCTGATGCTTCAAAAGAGGAAGGAAAGAAGGAAATAGTTAAGCAATACCTTGTCAGCTTTCAGACTGTGGTGCCGGGCATTCATCCTTTCAGGATTCTTACAAGCAGACTGTAATAAAAACTATCTAATTTTAGACTTCAGAGTAAATGCTTTAGCACGGTGCTTTCACACTGCTGTCTGACGCTCCCTGCGGCCATTGATACATTTGCTTGTCATTTTAATGCCGTGTAGTTCATTTAAAACAGAATTTGAAAAGGTTTTGTTGAAAAAAGAAAGCCTCTTAGGAGAATGTCCACTACCTTTTCTAACAATCAATATAAAAAAAATGTCCAAACCTATTAAGTGCAAATCTAGAGTGAAGCAAGAGATAACACGTTTATAGAAATTCTGTGTCCTGGCGGTGATCCCCAGCTGTAGGTGCGCCCGTATGCCAGGGACAGAGCTTTTGTCCCAGGTTCGTGCCAGCTCAGGATACAGGCCGGAGCTGAGGTCCTAAGCGGCTGAGGTTAGCAGTTTCTGCTCAGAGACCTGAGAACTTGAGGAAAGAGGGGGTACACACGACCTGAAAGGTTCAGAAGAGCTCCAGCGGGGAAGGTGGGACTTGAACTGGCTCGGAGCGAGAGCAGTTTCTTGAGCTTTTGTGACGGGTTTTCCAGGATATGTCCATGTGCCACTGTGCGTGCTTAAGAAATGCTGTTGGATTAGCAAGAACTTGTTTTTTAAAAATCCAGAAGGAATTACTAAAACATAAAAACAGAGTCCGATTCTCTCAAAACCATCAATCACTTGGCCTTAGTCTCATTCCTTCTTTTAACTGTGACTTAGTCTCTGCGCTCATTTTCGGAGCATGTGTGCAGCTTAATCTTAAAAAACATTATTTTTACTCTGTCTCGTTGCCCTTTTTAAACACGTCCACTTTCATCTTTCTGTAGTATGGCATCTGCCTTTCTGTGCAGAGTCAGGCTCATGCCAAATGATCAGCAAAGGGATGAAGATATGAGCAACATTTCCAAAAGTACAAGTTTTTATGTGGAAGAATCCCGGGTGCTTCGTCTGCCCCTCATAAGGTCACTTCGCAGCCCTGCTCGTGTATCCATTCAGCACATGTCTGTTGAACACTCACTGTGTGGCAGCTATGAGGCTGGGCACACAGGAGTGTACGGTTCACAGCGGAACTTGGGACAGACCGCTGTGGGAATCAGGTACCACAGTCGTGTTAAGAGCTACGGAGAAGCCTCGCTAGAGGGGCACACGTGACTCAGCTGGGCGGAGCAGGGAGATTGTTCCGGGGAGAGGGGAGCACGGCGTACAAAGGCTAGCAGACAGGAGCGTGGCAGGATCAGGATGGCACAGGGTTTGAAGGGTTGAAACTGTAGAGGTAAGTAACAATTTCTAGGCCACGTTGAAGATTTTGGATATTGAGAGCACAGGGAAGCCAGAAAGTTGTAGGCAAGGAGGTATCGTGAGCCCATTTGTTACTTTAAGATCACTTTGGCTAGTGTTCATGGGGCAAGGCTGCGTGTCAGGAGACCATACGGAGGCTAGCATGGTGGCCCAGGTAGTGGATCCTGTTGGCTTAGACGAGAGCGGTGGCAGGAGAGCTGGTGAAAGAGGCAGATTTGAGAGACAACACAGAGAACTGACTGGCCTTGGTGGTTGGCACTGGAAGTCGCAGAGAAGTATCAAGAACACCCACAGGTTTCTGGCACGACCGAGGGGAATATCGGTGCCGTTTATTAAGATAAGGAGCAGGTTTGGAGGAGACGAGTCCAGTTCGGGTGTCAGAGTTGAGGGGTTTGGAGAGACATCCAAATGAACATACCAAGTAGGTAGCTGGGTGGACCTAGAGGTAGAGAGCTGGGGGCTGCAGGGGGCACCGGTGTGCACGCGGGACCCCTGCCCACCTCAGTGGGGAGTGGCTGAGGCGGTCGGAGAGCGTGGCGCGAGCAGAGTGTAGAGGCAGGCAGAATCCTAAGCAGCAGCTATGTTCTTTCCTCTCAGTCCTTTTTTATGAATGTTAATGCACTAGGAAGATGGGCTTCCTTAAATACCTCCCCTGAGACAGGAAAAAGCAGTTAAAAGTAGAAGGGTTTTTGCCACCTCTCTCTGAAAGTAAATGGAAAAAAACAAGTGTTAATGAAGAACTGAAATAGCTCAATGTGTGAACGATACCTAATGCCCTGGGTCTTGGCCAGAGTGATTATGACTGAGGCTTTCCGAGAAAATGAGCCGCATTCTCTGTGACACTCTTGTCACACCTAAGTTTTTTCATGAACTTGAAGCTGTGTTGCACGCAGTCAGGGATCTCCCACAGCCCCGGGCCGCGAGCGACCGCTGCTCATCAGCTGCGCGCCGGCATCCTTCGCTTGGCCGCCGGGCTTGGCCCCACACGAGAAGGGCTGCTGTGTCCTTCCTGCTCCCCTCGTACTTCAGCAAGAGAAGAGCTGCTGATCTAGGCTCCGTCCGGTCTGTCGCTGCTTTTCCCAGGGGGTAGCGGTGGGCACGTGTAAGGTGACCGCTGCGTACGCACGTCCCTTAGCAATGGCCCCGCCATTATTTCTATTTACAAGTCTGGAGAAAGGATCTCAACTTTTTGTGAGACAGGAGACTGTAAACACGTAGTACAGAGTTGAGACGGACTTTACCGAGATAATCCCAGACAAGCAAATGCAGCTAGGACCTCCCGAAAGGAAAACTGTTGTGGGTTTAGACCTGTTTTACGTTAGGAAGTACCTGGCTTCTCGCAGCCGGGGTAACTGGCTTGTGCTTGGGCCTTCTCTCTCACACACGAGTGATCCTTCTCTCCTTGTTCTAGATTACTCACTGACTAGCGCGGACCTGTCGGCCCTGCAGGGCTTCAACTCCCCGGGCATGCTGTCTCTGGGACAGGTGTCGGCCTGGCAACAGCACCATTTAGGACAAGCCGCCCTCAGCTCTCTGGTGTGAGTAACTAGAAATTGTCCCCGAATCTCTCCTCCCAGCCCTTGCACTTTATTTTTCTATCAGTTACAGTCTTTGGTGCTGTTGACTGTCATGTGACGGTCCTAGGATGACTTCTTTTTTATGTGGTACAAGTGTTTGGAAAAAATATTTCCTTTACGTGCTTCTGGATAATAGCTTGGGTCCTGCTCAAACTAGGCATTCCCTGAAGAGATTCGGGAGGCAAGCCTTCTCTTCTCTAGAGGTGAAGAAATGCAGATAGTGACCAAGGGGTATTGAGGCACAGACGGCACCCACATTCTCCCTGCTACTAGGGCTTTCGGATACCCCTGGGCCCCACCGTAAGCTTTTCTCACGCCTGTCCCCTCACCCTGCCCAGAAGGAATGTTCTCTGCGTTGAACTCTTCTCGGTGAGGGAGGGTGTGGGCAGCGGGCTGGGATCATCCACGTGAAACCCCGTAGCTAGCTGCCTTCACGCACAAGATGCCCACCCCCTGCTGTTCCTCCCGTCCGTGGAGAAAGCCAAGGTGGTTTTCCTTGCATTTCTTCACCTGTTGGCCCTGGGAGGGGGGGGTGTTCATCCTAAATGAACACACCACGAGCCGAAAGGGTCGCTCGGCTCGGGGGAGGAGCCTGTTCACACGCTCCGCTACTCTAAGTTGGCCTGTCTGAGGCGGTGCCCTCCCCTGGAAAACAGGGTCAGGTGACGGCCTTCCGGGTACTGTGCGAGCAGTGAGCGGTGCCGCTCCCAGGGCGGGAGCAGAGGGGAAGCCGAAGGCAGGGGCTGTGGGGGCTGTGCCATTCCTCACCCATTCTGGTCCACGTGCAGCGGCGGACGCACAGTTTTGGCTCCTTCATCTGCATAAGGACCAAGGGCTTGGGCAGGGGAACTAGCCACCCCCACCCCCGGCTCTCGGCCATCCCGGTTTTGTTCTCCTCCCATGGAGAGGTCAGTAAAACCAGTCTGGGCATTCGGACAGGCTCTGTCGGGTGGAGGCTGCAGTATCATTCCCGCTCCGCAGATGCACTCACCAGCCCTCTAACATCTTGTCTTTCCTTCAGTGCCGGAGGGCAGTTATCTCAGGGTTCGAATTTATCCATTAATACCAACCAAAACATCAACATTAAGTCAGAACCAATTTCACCTCCCCGGGATCGAATGACCCCGTCAGGCTTCCAGCAGCAGCAGCAGCCACCGCCGCAGCCACCGCCACCACAGCCCCCCCAGCCCCCCCAGCCCCGGCAGGAAATGGGGCGCTCCCCTGTGGACAGTCTGAGCAGCTCGAGCAGCTCCTATGATGGGAGTGACCGGGAGGATCCACGGGGTGACTTCCATTCTCCAATCGTGCTTGGCCGACCCCCCACCACGGAGGACAGAGAAAGCCCTTCCGTCAAGCGAATGAGGATGGACGCGTGGGTGACCTAAGGCTCCCGGGCTGGTATTCGTACTTCGTGATCCCGCAGCGAACTGCCCTACATATCTACATCGGTAAATAAGGACATGAGTTAACTATATTTATATGTACATACATACATATATATCCCTTTATATATATATATGTATGTGGGCGTGAGTGTGTGTGTGTGTGTGTGGGTGGGTGTGTGTTACATACAGAATCGGGCACTTACCTGCCTCGTAGATCTGCAGATGTACGTCCCGTGGCAAACAAAGCGCCCTGTAGGCAGATTCTAGTCTGGCACTTCCTTGGACTACTTGTTTCATAAGATAACCAGTTTTTGCAGAGAAACGTGTACCCATATATAATTCTCCCACACTAGCTTGCAGAAACCTAGAGGGCCCCTACTTGTTTTATTTAACTGTGCAGTGACTGTAGTTACTTAAGAAAAATGCTTTGTAGAACAGAGCAGTAGAAAAGCAGGAACCAAGAAAGCAATACTGTACATAAAATGTCATTTATATTAATTACCCAGCCTGGCATGGGTCTCTGTTGCAGAGGGGTGCATGGGAAGGGCTGTTGATATTTTAAAACAAAACAAAAAGCCCCACACATAACTGTTTTGCACGTGCAAAAAATGTATTGGGTCAAAGAAGTGATCTTTAGCTAATAAAAAAGAGAGAGAGTAGAAAACACGCATGAGATATTCAGAAAATACTAGCCTAGAAATATAGAGCATTAACAAAATAAATTAATATATTAAGTTATAATTGGACTATGTCAGAAGTTTCTTTTTACATTCATATCTTAAAGAAACTGATTTTAGCTCATGTATATTTTATATGAAAGAAAACACCCTTATGAATTGATGACTATATATAAAATTATATTCACTACTTTTGAACACATTCTGCTATGAATTATTTATATAAGCCAAAGCTGTATGTTGTAACTTTTTTTTTTTTTTTTAAGAGAATAGCTTTATCTTGTTTTAACTTTTTAGTTTTATTTTAAGAGGGGGAAAACAAAAATATCTTGCAAGCAGAACCTTGGAAAAAAAAAGCCATGAACACTTATTATTCTATATGTAAATTAAAAGTTGAGCCAAACTCTTTTGTGTATATAGCATCTTAAATATATTATCACCTTTGATGTAAGTACCTATGTATTGTATGGTCACCAGATTAAAAAGTATATTTTTGTGGATTGCCGCCAATTTGGGGGGAAAAGGCGAGATCCTTATTAAGTAGAGTATTCACTGTTTAATATTTACTATTTTGTTAAATATACTGTACTTTGGATTTTAATTATTAGCCCAGTCTTTTCAGAGGATTGTATAAAGGGGTTTCTCCCCTCACTGGTGGTGAATGTGTGCTGTTACGTTGTAATCTTTGTGCTGTACGGGTTGAGCACCATTATATATTTTATATGTGTACATAAATAGCAAAGTGGCAAAAAAAACTGGTGTTAAGTTCATCTTGCATAAATATAAAATGTGTTGTAACAGATTTAAGGCATTATTTAAAACTTGCCTTTTGTGAGGAAAAAAATATAGTAGAAAAAGCTGACCTAACTTAATATTAGAGAACATGGCAAAATAGTAGATGAGCACAAAGGTTTTATAAGTGGTAAATGATTAGGGAAAAATACTTGTGGGCCTGGCCCCTCTAAAATAGAATGATGCAGCTGGTTACAAAAGACTACCATTCTGAGCTCTCGGTGCATCGAAATGGCACTTTGGTGTGGGGAGAAATTCTCTCACGGGCACCCCGCTGGCTGGCACGGCGCGCCGTCCTCGTGCAACCCAGGCCGCGCCCCGCTCAGCCTCCGGACGCGGCCTCCCTCTTACCGGAAGACGGCGGGGCTGCGAGGGCAGGTTCGTCCGTTTCCTGGGCTTGTGCCACAAACAAAATTCAAAGTCCTGTATATCTTCCATCGTAGATTTTTAAATACTCCCTTTCCCGAGAAACTCAAAATAAGGGTTTAAAATTGCTGCTATTTTGTATTTTAAACTTAATGTTGAGCAGCTACCTACAATTTTTTACTTAGGTTTTGCTTTTCCCCCTAAATTGCCTTCCTTCTGACATTTTCCTCATACGCTGTTTGTGACAAATCATCAGCCAGACTTCCTGACTGACACATAGGTATTAGCTATAGGGGAAACCTGTGGTGTTCACAGCTACAAAATGGAATTCGGTTTTAGTAACAGTTCGGGTAGTAAGTTTTGAGAGAGGCCAAAACAAGGGAGGTGACGTGCTGTCTCCTCTCAGCAGGATGGTCGTTGGGCTCTTGTTCAGAAAGGATTAGTTTCTCTTTCAAACGTACGTACTTTACCGAACTGCATACACCGGCACGTTTCTTCGTAAGGTCACACCTGATTGAGACAAGACGGTCTCCCGACACTGAATTTCCAAGATAATCCTTACCACTTTGTAAACCATTTATAGCTTTGAAAGTGTTAAGTGATTCTTTCGTTACTATTCATGCACGTTCATGAACTTCTGCTGTACATTGGAATAGGAGTTACCACATTCGCATTTACTGTCTATTTTCTTGTGTGCCTTATGAGATGGCTTTTCTGACTGTATCTCAATAGTCTTTCTTTCTATGCAGGTTTATAATCAGTACAACTACTGTTTTCTAAAATACTATTACACGAGGCTCGGAGTTTGTATTTCAATTACACTGACCAAGTAACAATGTATTCCGTTTTCAGGAAGTGAATATTTGACTGTTAACCCTTTTCCTGTCTGCCCAGTGTGACCTGGAGCGTGTGGACTTGACAGACGCCCCTCACCCAGACTCCATGTACAAACACCACATACACATGCACATCTCCTGGTGGAAACCAACTCAGAGTGGGGAAGACACGAATGGTGTTTCTTTAGAACTGACTTTTCTTACCGTTTTAGACTCGTGTGTTTTGTATGACACCATCACCAGAAAATTTTATCCTTCAGATGAAGTATTTTATTACTAAAAGACAAAAACAAAAAAAGCTTAGAGGACGCCGCACTGGTTCAAGTACGGTTTCCCACAGCTGTCCTTCCCTCAGTGCGCGAACCGTCCTGCACTGAGTGAGAGTCACCATTGTATGTCTGCAGATGGTCCCGATCAAAACTCCATCTTTTGAGCCCTAATTATGTCCATTGTGTTAGAGACTAAATCAGGGGTTTGTTCTAAAAGAACAATATATGTTTTACCATTTCCTTTAACCATAAGGACAACTAATAAAGCATTAACCTATTTTCTGTATTAACCATCATGCGCACAAGAAATACATAGTAAATAAGGAACCAGAAAACTCCTGGCATTGGATCATAAGAAGCTAGATGATTAGAATGTGAAAAAGATTTTACAAATGTAAAACTTTTATTTCTCTGTAGAAACTTTCTTCACTTTGCTGTGCAAGAAGACACTGCTTTGCTATATTTAAAATGGCTTTTTTAAAAAGAGATTTATGTATTTGGTAAATGTTTGTAGTCAACAGTTCACACAAGAAGCTGTACACGGTTTGATCATGTAAAACCGTTTGGCGGCACAAGCTGGACTTTGTTGCCATCCTTGAGATGATCCTTTTAAGAAAAATAAGTTAATCTCAATTTTTCCCTGAATGTGTTGTTTTTTCTTCATTATACAATAAATATTATAGTGAACTTTTTATCAAATGGTTAAGAAAATGCTAGAGGTTGTTGTAAACTATTTGTATCCTGCACTCACTACAGTAAAGACGGACTGGCTTTTCCTGTGTACTCCAGACTCTGTCATGTTTGCCGCCAGTCGTCCCCTGGCCCCGCCCCCAGATGCGTCTCCTGTCCCTTCCCCTCACAAAGGCCTCTTCCTGCTGGAGATCCCCTTTACCTACTTTGAGGCTTGGTCAAGGAAACGGCGGCGGCAGCTCACCAGCCTCGCCCACCGCTGCTCCTGAGGCCTCCCTTCCTGGGCTGCCCGGGTTCCCTGCAGGAGGCAGCGGGCGATCCAAGGCCCAGCTCGGCCAGCCCGGCCCGTCACCGCAGCCGCCGTGGACGGGGCCGGCCCTCGCAGGCGCTGCTGGACTGCCCGCAGGACATACCGGTGGGGGGAGGGCGACTCACTGCTAACCAGGCTCTGATGATAGCGACTCGGTCTACCCAAAATGCACACCCAATACTGAGCGAGCGGCAGCAGAGGACAGATTTACTGAATGAGTTAGTTTCAAAAATGACAGGTGTGAAAACTTATCTTAAACTTGGCAGTGGCAAGCGTTCTCTTCCTTGGATTTGCCTCTTAAGCCAGCTCCTAACGGAGCACATTCTTGCTGTCAGATTAAAAGCTAAATTTTTGTGCTGGTTTTACTCGCTGGCTCCAGTGAGGCTCCTATTAGCAGGTCTTGAAAGCTGGTTGAGTCCCGTGGCTAAAAATAGTCTGATCACAGCTGCAGCTGCTTAAAATCAACTCATCGCGATTTCCGAGCTCGCTCCCACGGGCGCCCTCCGCTAGCCTGGAGCCTGCTTTTAAGCCGATGCTGCCTGGCCCCTGCCTCGAAGAGGAGCTTTCCGTTGGAGCCCTCCGCCAGCCCGATGGCCCCGGCCTGCTCTCCTCTGCCCGGCCAGGCGCTCGGCAGGGGTCAGAGCACCACCTAGTCGTGGGACCGAGGAAACCGGTTGTGCTTTCCTATCCTCCACAGAAAGGGGGTTCCGGAGAGGTGCCTGGAACACTAAGGAGAGGGGCTCCTCAGGGGCCGGTGGACTCGCGCCATCACACCGCGGACAACGCTGAGCCCAGTGTGGGAGAGGTGAGCCCTGGGCCCCGGCTGTCACAGGGTGTGAGCTGAGGACACGCTCTTCTCAGCCAGCCCCCAGCCAATGACTGCACACAGCTGGGCTACGCCCCTTCCCTCCTGCAAGAAATCATCTGCACTCCCAACTCCCATCTGCTTCTGCTTCCAGACGACCCAGACTGACACGAGCTCACCCAGCTTTAGAGAAGGCTTAGCCTTCAGTCACGTCCTGACATCTGCCTGCTCACTCTCTATAAAGCAGCTGAAGGCAGCTGGGGAAGAAAATCAAAATCACAGTTGTACTAATTGGTTTCTCTGTATACTACACCCCCATCCCGCCCCACTCCCCCTTTTAAGCTTTTTTTAAACTTTACTTTGAACTTATTTCTAACTTACAGAAAAGCTGCAGAAATCGTCGTTTCCATATATCCTGCACCCACCTTCCCAACAGTTAACATCGACATAACTGTCGTCCCACTATCAGAACCAGGAAGCCGACGCTCTTCCGGGACTACTAAGCCCGCCTTCCGGTGCAGGCCGGCATCAGCACGGCCGCCTGTAACTAGCTCCTCCGGTGTGCACGCCCCCAGCACAGCCACCGGGGAGCCCTGCCTCCTGTTATTGGCCACACCACCATGCCCACTTGCAGCTAGAGTGAGTCCCTCTGGCCGAGGGCCTGCATGCCCTCCACCTCCTTTTCCGCAGCCTGACACCGGTCACCGACCTCCACTGCAATACGCGTGCCCAGGGGTAGAGGGTGAAGTCCTGGGGCAGCACACTGACACTCGGGTCCTCTGCCAGTGGCAGGGAGCCCCCGGTTGGCCCTAGCCCTTGCTACCCGCCCTGACCCCATCACGACAACTTTATCAGCAAGTGACCTCTGCCACTACCAAGGGGCCTACAGCTGGCCCCTCACAGTCAAGTGTGTGCACACCATTGGCCCCAGCCACCAATGCTGCCCGCTCTGGTCCCCAGCTACTAACTGGTTCTAGAGGCTGAGAAGCCCAATAGCCCTTACAGGCACTGCAGACACCTGCAGTAATCCCCAAGAACACTGTTACCAACAGTGTGGACCCCAGTGGCTTGAGCCAAAGAGCCATCATGCCCCAACTGGACCTACTGCTACCGCACACTCCTGCACCTGTTGCCCTGCACCACTAGACCTGGTCACAACGCGATCCGCACACCCCTAGCTGCAAGTGAAAGTTTTCTCTAACCAAAATCAATCCATAAAGTCTGGAAGACGTGAGGGAAACATGTCTCTACCAAAGGAAGAGTCCAGTAACGGGACCCAAAGAAACAGATGCAGGTATTGCCCATCACAGGATTCAAAATAATTGTAGTACAAATGCTCAGAGCTACAAGAGAACACATAAGTGATTCAACAGTATGAGGGAAACCATACAAGAACAAAAGGAGCAACTAAACAAAGAGAAAAGAACCGAATTTGGGGGCTGAAGAATACAATGAACTGAAGAATTCAACAGCTTCAACAGGGTAGTTGAACAGAAGAGACAGGCAGTGAGCGAGAAGGCAGATCAGTTGAATTTAAACAATTAGAAAAAATAATGAAAAGGCACAGAGCCTATAGGAGTTACGAGATACAATCAAAAGAAACAATGTACATATTACTGGAGTCCCAGAAGAAGAGAGGGAGAAAGGAATGAAAAGCTTATTTAAGGAAATAATGACTGAGAATTTCTCAGACATGGGAAGAGAACTAGATATCCAAGCTTATGAAGCTTGGTCACCACAAACCTTCAACCCAAAATGTTCTGCAAGATATATAATAATGAAATGGTCTAAAAATCAAAGACAGAATTCTAAAAGCTGGAAGAGGAAAAAAAAATTCTCTCACACAAGGAAACCCCCATAAGGCTCTTAGAGAATTTCTCATCCGATAACTTACAGGCAAAGAGAGAGTGGGATGATATATTCAAAGTGCTGAGAGAAAAACTGCCAACCAAAATACTTTACCCAGCAAAGCTGTCCGTCAGAAATGAAAGTGAAATAATAAAATCTTCCCCTAAAAAACAAAACCTGCTAAACTCTTGCCAGTAAACTACGTTACAAGAAATGCTAAATAATAATAAACACACAATAATACACATATAAAAGTAAATAATAAAATCTTGCCCTAATAAAAGCTGCTAAACTTTTGCCGCTAAACTACACAAGAAATGCTGAAAGTGGGGGGTGCCTGGGTGGCTTAGTCGATTAAGTGTCTGACTTGATCTCAGCTTGGGCCTTGATCTCAGTGTTGTGAGTTCAAGCCCTATGTTGAACTCCTTTCCCAAATTAAAATAAATAGTATTTATTTTATATTAGATCATAAAATAGTAATGAGCCCACTTTAAATGAATAGAATTTTTTTAAAAATTAAAAATTTTAAAAATGCTTAAAGGATTTCCTCAAGCTGAAACAAAAGGACACTAATTCGTAGCTTGAAAACGTGGAAATATATGACACACTGGTGTAGAGTCAGACTTAGAATACCTTAACACTGTTAACATGGCAATGTGCTAGGTAAAGATGCACCTAAAGATTAAAAGCCCAAAGTATGAAACCTAGGTATAGCTTTGACAGTTTGTTAATGGATACACCATTAACAATGTAAATAGTGTCATCAAAAATGTAAAATGGGGGAGAAAAGGATAGATTTTTTTAATATGCAATCAAATTATTATTAATTTGTTATGTAAACCTCATGGGAACTCCAAAACAAAAAACTACAACAGATACACATAAGATGAGAAGGGAATCAAAGTATACAGACACCAAAAATCTCTTATTTACACAGGGAGGCAACAAGAGGAAAAGGAAAATGGAACTATAAACAGCCAGAAGATAATAAAATGGCATTCGTAAGTTCTTACCTGCCAATAATTACTGTAAATGTTAAGGGACCAAATTCTCCAATCAAAAACAGACTTGCTGCCTGGCTTAAAAAAAATACCCAACTATATGCTACCAGGGACTCACCTCAGCTCTAAGGACACACATAAATTCAAAGGAATGGCAAAAGCTACCCCATGCAAACAGAAGCCAAAAAAACATGGGTAGCTATACTAATACCAGACAAAACTGACTTTAAGCCAAAAACAGTTAAAAGCGACAAAGATGGTCACTGCATAGTGAGTGATAAGGGGGTCAATTCATCAAGATACAAAAATCAACTATATGCACCCAACTTCAGAGCACCTGACTTACATTAAGCAAATTCTAACAGATTTGAAGGAAAAAACAGATAACGCAATAATAGAAAGGAAATTCAATACCCTACCTCTCAACACTAGATCAACCAGATAGAAAATCGATGAGAAAGCACTGCACTTGAACTATACTTTAGACCAAATGGACCTAACAGACATATAAACAGGCCAACTAACAGCAGCAGAATACACATTATTCTCAAGTGCATACAGAACACTTTGCAGAATACATCACATGTAGGTAATTATAAAAAAAAAAAAAAAAAGTCTTAGCAAATTTAAAAAGATTGAAAAAAACCCAAGTATCTTTTCTGACTATAGTGGTATGGAACCAGAAATTAATAAATAACAGGAGGAAAGCTAGAAATGTAACAAATATATGGAGACTAAAAAACATGCTCCTGAATATATAGGCCAAAGAAGAAATCAAAAGAAAAATCAAGAGTATCTTGAAACAAATGGGAATGGAAGCACAACATATCAAAAGCTATGGGATGCTGCAAAAGTAGTTCTAAGAGTAAAGTTTATAAAAACAAAAAATCTACAACAGATACACATAAGATGAGAAGGGAATCAAAGGGTACCGCTACAGGAAGAATTCACAAATACCTACATCAAAACACAAGAAAGCATCAACCACCTCAATTTACAGGTCAAGGCATTAGAGAAAGAACTAAGCCCAAATTTAGTAAAAGAAAATAAAAAATAGATGAAATAGAGACAAGAAAAATAATTAAAAAGATCAATGAAACTAAGAGCTGTTAAAAAAAAATGTGAAGAATTTGAAAATCTGAGCAGACAAGTATCATGTAAGGAGATTGAATCAGTAATCAAAACCTCCCAACACACACACACACACACACACACACACTCCCTACCTCCCAACACAGAAAAGTATAGGACCAGATACTTTCACTCATTCTACCAAATATTTATTATATATTTTTAATAAACATATGATGTATTATTAGCCTCAGGGGTACAGGTCTGTGAATTGCCAGGTTTATACGCTTCACAGCACTCACCATAGCACATACCCTCCCCAATGTCCATAAACCCACCACCCTCTCCCTCCCCCCAACCCCAGCAACCCTTAGTTTGTTTTATGACATTAAGAGTCTCTTACGGTTTGTCTCCCTCCCGATCCCATCTTGTTTCATTTATTCTTTTCCTACCCCCCAAACCCCTCCATGTTGCATCTCCACTTCCTCCTATCAGGGAGATCATGTGATAGTTGTCTTTCTCTGATTGACTTATTTCACTAAGCATAATACTCTCTAGTTCCATCCACGTCGTCGCAAATTCTACCAAATATTTAAAGAAGAGTCAGTGACGGTCTTTCTCAAACTATCCAAAAAATTAAAGAGAAGGAACTCCCAAACTTATTTTACATGGCCAGCATTACCTGATACCAAAGCCAGATAAGGAGCCTATAAGACAAGAAAATTACAAACAAATATACTTGATTAATATAGATGCAAAAATCCTCAGCAAGGGCACCTGGGTGGCTCAGTGTGTTAAAGCCTCTGCCTTTGGCTCAGGACATGGTCCCAGGGTCCTGGGATTGAGCCCCACACATCTGGCTCTTTGCTCAGCAGGGAGCCTGCTTCCCCCTCTCTCTCTGCCTGCCTCTCTGCCTACTTGTGATCTCTGTCAAATAAATAAATAAAATCTTAAAAAAAAAAATCCTCAGCAAAATATTAGCAAACCAAATTCATTAGCACATTAAAGAACCACTCACCATCCAGTGGGATCTGTCCCTGGAATGCAAGGCAGTTCAACACACACAAATCAATGGATGACTGTGAGACACAGTAACAGAAAGAGAAAAAAAAAAAAATCATATGATCATATCAACAGATGGAAAAAAGGCATTTTATAAATACAACAACCTTTCATGATAAAAATGCACAACTAATTAAGTATAGGAGAAAGACACATCAACACAACAAAGGCCACATATGACAGACCCAGAGCCAACATCATAATGGTGAAAGCTGGAAGCTTTCCCTCTAAGGTCAGGAACAACACAATGATACCTACTGTCACCACTCATAGCCAATCAGTTAAAAAAAGTAAGAGGCATCCAAATAAGAAAAGAAGGGAAATTGCCTTTGCTTATGAATGATATGATCTTATATACACAAAATCCTAAAGACACAACCAAAAAACTGCCAGAATGGACAAATTCAGTAAAGTTGCAGGATACAAAATAAACATACAGAAAACAGTTATGAGCATTAACAACAAAATATCTGAAAAAGAAACAAAATAATCCTATTTATATTAGCATTTAAAACAATACTTAGGAATAAATCTAACCAAGAAGGTAAAAGTTTTGTATGGTGAAAACTATGACTTTGATGCAAGAAATTGAAGACACAAGGAAATGTAACAGTAACCTGTGTTCACGGATGGGAAGGACATTGTTAAAATGTCCATACGACCCGAAGCCATTTATAGGTCCAGTGTAAACTGTAAAAAAAAAAAAAAAAAAAAAAAAAATCCCCATGGCATTTTCAAAGAAATAGAAAAAACAGTCCTAAAGTCTATATGGATCCACAAAAGACCTTGAACAGCCAAACCAATTCTGAGAAAGAAGAACAAACCTGGAGGCATCACATTTCCTGATTTCAACCTATTCTCCAAGCCATCATCGTCAAAATAACAGGCACATAGGTCAACAGAATGGAGAGCACAGAGGAAGGAAAAAACAAAACAAAACAAAACAAAACCCTGCATATAGAGTCAACAAATATTGACAAGGGAGCCAGGAATACTGGGGAAAGGACAGAAAGAAGATCTCTTTAATAAACCGTGTGGGGAAAACTGGATGACCATATGCGGAAGAATGACAGTGTGCCTCTAGCTTATACATTCACAAAAATTAGCTCAAAATGGATCAGACTTCAACATAAGACCTGATACCATAAAATTTCTACAAATAAACACAGGAAAAAAAGCTCCTTAAAATTGGTCTTGGCAATGAGTTTTTGGATATGACACCAAAAGCACAAACATCAAAAGCCAAAATCAACAAGTGGGACAACATCAAACTAAAAAGCAAAAGAACCAGCAAAATGAAAAGCCATTCTACGAATGGGAGAAGATATTTGCAAACCACATAGCTGATAAGGGGTTAATAACCAAAATACATAAAAACACATACAGTTCAATAGTATAAAAACAAACCATCTGATTTAAAAATGGGCAGAGGATCTAAGTAGACATTTTCCTAAAGAAGACATAAGGATGACCAACGGGTACACGAAAAGATGCTCAACATCACTACTCATCAGGAAAACGTAAATCAAAACCAAAATGAGGTATCATCTCACCTTCAGCAAAAAGAGGGAACAACGGTCAGTAAGGGTGTGGAGAAAAGACAACCCTTATGCTCTGTGGGTGGGAGCATAAGTGGCTTCAGTCATTATGGAAAATGGCATGGAGGTTCCTCGAAAAATTAAAAACAAAACTACCATATGACCCAGCAATCCCATTTCTAAGTATGTATCAAAAGAAAATGAAGACAGGATATCGAAAGATAGCCCCCCCTCCGACTTCAGGTGTCACCTAAGGAAATGCCATCTTCTCTAGAAAACCTTTCTTGTTTTATCAACCATGAATCATCTTATCTATTACCTTCTCACGGGGCCCAGCTCGTTTTATCACATCAGCGCCCTTATATAAATCTTACCTTTCCCACCAGATTAGAAGCACCTTGAGGGCGGGGCCAGTGCCTTGCTTTCACATAGTCTTGGCATTTAATAGGTGCTCTGAAAGTCTGTGAATGGTGACACATGTTCCTTACTTGGGGTGGCCAGTGGGATTCAAAATAAGAGTATTTCCTAAAGATCTGGGAATGTCTCCCTGTGATCAGAGCCCCTCCCCAGAGCACTGCTGTAGCTGTCCCTTGGGACTCCTGCAGAAAGGAGGGAGGGATAGAAGAGGGCCCAGGGCCCAGGCAGGATCTGCACATCACCGCCATGCCAGTCCTTCCCAGGGCTGTGGGGCCTGACCACGCAGGGGGCAGGGAGGGTGGCCCATCTCTTCTCAGAAGCTCTGTCGTACCCAGCTGGCTCCTGGAGAACAGACAAAAATGGATCCTGTACCTTCCCCCTCTCACCACCCCCCAGCCCTTACTGGCCCTCCTCTCTGAAAATAAGCTTTGAGGAACCTTATCCCAAGGTGTTAAGTACTTCGGGGAAATGGCTAAGGAAGTCTCCTTTACTGACACAAATGAGGTTTATTTCTCAAAGTCAAGGAGCCTGGCTCACTGGCACCACCCAGAAAATAAGCAGGTAAATGCTGATTCCACAGTTCTCCCTCAGGTGAAGGCAGGGATCTAACTTCTTAACAGCTGTGGCCAGTAGCACACTGGGGACCAGAAGATATTTTCTCAATTCTTCTCTTGCTTCTCTTCTCTCAATTCTGCCTCCTCCTAAAACCCTGTCTTGGGAGGCAGAGAGCAGCAAAGTACCAGGCAAAGGAGTTCAAGACCCCAGGGTCCCAAGCCAGTCAGCCTGGGTGGGACTCCCACATCCCCATTTGCAAGTTACATGATCTTAGTTTCGTTTTTCCGTTAACAAAACAGGAAGAGTAAGTGCCAACCTCCCGAGGACACCGTAAGGAAGTGAGTTGGTGATAAAGCTCTTAGAGTATCATCTAGCATCTCGGGAGTGCCATGGTTTAAATGAGGATTATTTTTATTCTGCACTGCATCCCAGTCTTTTCCCAAAGAGAAATCTTCACATCTGTTTGGGTCCTTCCTATAGCCAAGCTCAGGTTCCTGCCTTGCCGACCCAAGTGGCTACTGTCTCAGTTCAGGAACTTGAGTTCTTCTTCCACTTCTCCCCTCCACACTCCAGCCACGGCAGCCTAGGCCTTACATGGAGCTGTGACCATCCCCCAGCTGGTATCTTCCAGGCAAACCTTCCTCACCTCTCAGCGCCACCCCAGCCAGCACCGGGCTGGTGCAGGGCTCCAAGTACGCGGCTTCAATAAACGGATACATTAGTCCACTAGGAGGTCATCCCATCGTCTTCTCTGCCACTCCCTCTAGGCACCAGGTATGGGGGACTGGGGGACCTGCCAAAGCACAGGGACAGATACTCTGATCTCCTGCTAGGGAAAGCAAACATTTTTAAACCCCATCTCATATACAAATGGTTATAACTTTTTAAGACAAACATTTCCACAAAGAACTCCTGGCTTATGTCAGGAAAAAGCTTTCAAGGAATGGGAGAAGACAGGCCAGGAGAGGGAAGCTTCTTTGCTCATTTAAAAAGCAACACGAGGGGCACCTGGATGGCTCAGTCAGTTAAGCTGCTCACTTTGGCTCAGGTCACGATCTCAGGGTGTTGGGATCAAGCCCAGTGTCAGGCTCTGTGCTCAGTGGGGACCCTGCTTCTCCCTCTGCCCCTCTCCCTGCTTGTGCGCATGCCCTCTCTCAGGTAAATAAAATCTTTGAAAAATAAATAAATAATGACAAAAAAATAAAAATAAAAAGCAACATGAAAGCAATGGTCATAGCTGGAGAAAAACCCACAGGGAACGGCAGCATTGCCCCCTGCGTAGTACCTACAAGTGAGTAGCAAACCCTTCTAAGAAAAGCTTCCTGGGGCAACTGGGTGGCTCAGTCCATTGAGCATCTATCCCTTGATTTCAGCTCAGGTCATGATCTGAGTCCTGGGATCCAGCCCTGCATCAGGCTCCGTGCCCAGCAGGGAGTCTGAGGATTCTCTCTCTCTCCCAGCTTCCCTCTGCCCCTCCTCAAGATGACAACATATATCATTCCTGACTTTACTCCTCCCCACCCCCAAGAACAACAACAATTATTCATGGACAAGACACCACTGAAAGAATCTTAGAATATGGAGTTGAGGTTGAAGCACCACAGAGACCAAGGCAGATCACATTAGAAAGGTAATTAGAGGCCTCGGATAGCTGGTCCCCCACTGTCCGCGTGTGGCGTGGCACGCCCCGCTGCACGTCGGGACCGGGGTCCGGTGCTGAGCCCCTTGTCCCGGGAAACGGGGCGCGGCCGGAAAGGGGGCCGCCCCCTCGCCCGTCACGCAACGCACGTTCATGGGGAACCTGGTGCTAAACCATTTGTAAACAACCTGCTTCTGGGTCAGGGTTTCGAATGTACCAGAGCAGCTCCCTCGCTGCGATCTATTGAGTCAGCCCTCGGCACAAGGGTTTGAAAAATAAAAACAACAAAAAAACAAACAAACAAAAAAAAGGGAGGACGGGAATGAGGATGGCAGCCTCCCAGTCTCCGGCCCGGAGGAGCGGACAGCCCGGGGCCCCACTCCTCGGTGCGCCCTCGGAGAACGGCACCCAATTACTCCCGTCACCCTGGCCTCCGGCTGCACTCGAGCTGACCGAGCCTGCGACCGGTTCAAGATAAACGTTCCAATGAAGATATTTCCCCAAGTCCACAATACTTCTTCCTTCAATTGCCGAAGAACACTCCATAGGGCTGGAACGTATCTTTGTCTTCTTGAGGACTTTCCCCATAATTTTATCAAGATGTATTGGAAAGAATAGAATGGCAAACCAGTTCTGAAATCCCAGCCGGGAGACACCATGAAAACAAATGACACATAGATGAAATTCAGTTGGCTGACTGTGACTGGAGTGTCAATGAATAGAGAACACAAATGAATCATCAAACATGAGTGTAATAAAGGCAGGTTTGATCAAGAGATTCTTTCTCCTTCAATAAACAAAGGTATGTGCTTATAGAAAAAGATATAACCTCCTAGAATTTTTTTTCCACCAAAGGGAATACTGTACCTTTCTGTCAAGTATTAATGGAAAACCAAGGTACTAGAAGTCTTTATTTCATGTTGATGCTTTTAACAGTAGCATTAATGTCCTGCTACATGTCCCCATGGAATCAAAATTGTATAGGCTTTGGAACATACAGAGAAAATGAAAAAGACAAAATAAAAAAATAAAAAAAAAAAAGAAAGGTAATTAGAGAAGTAGCTACACATTGACTGCATTGCCCCTCACTCAGGCTGGCGCAGCAGCACACCAATAGCCTACTGTTCCTCTAGAGGGAAAAGAGAGCCCAACGTGGACTTCCAGCTACCCCAGCATTGTGGGCCCATCCCTGAGAGCATCCACTCTTGCCCCATGGTGACTGCAGGGGAGTTTGCAGGGCTTGACCACCTGTAAAGTCTAGAACCTGTAAAGTCTAGAACCTGCAAAGAAAACTTTTCAAATGTGTGTACACCAATGTCAGTAATCAAGGATTACAAAATATCAGATACAGCTGACACTGCCAAAGGAAACTAATAAAGCTCCAATAACTGACCCTAAAGAAATGAAAATCTATGAACTGCCAAAGAATTCAGAATGATCCCCCTAAATTCCTCTTTAAAAAGTTTAGTGAACTGTAAGAATACACAGACAACTAAACCAAATTAAGAAAACAATGCATGAACAAAACAAGTTCAACAAAGAAAAAGAAACCATTAAAAAAAAAAAAAAAGAAATCCTAAAGTTGAAAAAATACAATGACTGAAGAATTTAATAGAGAGCTTCAAAACAGACTTGGCAAGGCCAAAGAATCAATGATCTAGAAGACAGGATATTTGAAATTATCGAGAGAAAAGAAAAGAAAGAAGAATGAGGAAGAGTGAAGAAAGCATACAAGACTTAAGGAACACAAACGGAGAAGAGAAAGGGAGAAGAGAAAGAGAAAAGGACAGAAAGTATACTTAAAACAATAATGGCTGCTAACTTCCCAAACCTGGAGAGAGAGATGGGCATCCAGATCCACGAGGCCAAAAGGACTCTAAATAGGTTGAACCTGAATAGGACTACACTGCCGACACATCATAATTAAAATGACAAAAGTCAAAGACAAAGAACTTTTAAAGTAGCAACAAAAAAGAGAGAAGTTACACACAAGGTAATCCCCATAAGACTACCATCAGATTTCTCAACAGGAACATTTCACACCAGGGATGATATATTCATAATATTCAAAGAAAAAAGAAAACTGTCAGCCAAGAGTTCTATACCCAGCAAATTGTCCTCCAGAAATGAAGGAGAGCTATACTTTCTAAAACAAACAAAAGCAGAGGAATTTCATCACCACTAAACTTGCCTTCCAAGAAATGTTAAAGGGAGTTCTTTAGTGGAATTAAAAGGATGCTGATTAATGTCATAAAAATAAGAAAGTAACATAAAACTATCTGGTAACAGTAAATACATAGTCAAAATTAGATTCTATAAAACAGTACTTGTGATGCATAATTCATTTACAGCTCTAATTTAAAAGATAAAAAATAGGGCACCTGGGTGGCTCAGATGGTGAAGAATCTGCCTTCGGCTCAGGTCATGATCCCAGCGTCCTGGGATCAAGTCCTGCATCAGGCTCCCTGCTCCTTGGGGAGCCTGCCTCTCCCTCTGCCTCTCTCTCTCCCTCTGTCTCTCATGACTAAATAAATAAAATCTTAAAATAAATAAATAAATAATAAAAATAGTAGTAAAACAACCATAACTACAATGTTATTGTTTTACAATATAAAAAATATGTAAACTTTAACATCAATAACCTAAAATGTAAGGGAGAGCAGAAGTAAAAGCGTAGTTTAGGAATGCTGTAGAAATTGTTATCAGTTTAAAATAAGCTGTCATAACTCTGATACTTTATGTTAGTCTCATGGTAACCACAAAGGAAAAGTCTGTAGTTATCACAACAAAAAATAAAACAAAACAGAAAAAAATGATAAAGAATTCAAAGCATACTGATACCAAAAGACACCATAATACAAAACAAGACAGTAGGAGAAGAAACAAGGAGCAATGGATCTACAAAACAGCCAGAAAACAATGAAATGGCAACAGTAAGTCCTTACCTATCATTAGTTACTTTAAACATAAATGGATTAAATTTTTCAGTCAAAAGACATAAAACAGATGAACAGATTAAAAAAAAGAAAAACCACAAGACCCAATGATATGCTGCCTACCAGAAACTCACTTTAGCCTCAAAGATACACAGACTGCAAGTGAAGAGATGGAAAACGATATTTCAAGCAAACAGTAACCAAACAAAAACAACAAAACAGGGGTAGCTGTACTTACATCAAACAGAACAGATTTTAAACTAAAAATGGTAAGAGACACAGGTCATTACACACAGATAAAGGGGTCAATCCATCAAAAAGATATAAAATGCATTATGCATTCAACATTGGAGCACCTGAATAAAACAGAGGAAAAAGGAAAAACAAACAGCAATACAATAATTATTGGAGACTTTAATACCTCACTTTCAACAATGGATAGTTCATTCAGAGAATCAATTAAAAAAAAAGTGGATTTGAACAACAGTATAGACCAAACGGACCTAACAGATATATAGAGAGCATTATTACCCTACAACAGAATATACATTATTATCAAGTGCCTATGAAACATTTTCTAGGACAGACCATACATTAGGCCACAAAATGAGTCTAAGAAAATTCAAGGTTAAAATCATATCATGTATCTTCTCTGAACACAATGGTATGAAACTGGAAACCAGTAACAGGAAGAAAACAGGAAAATTCATGGATAAATGGAAATTAAACACCACTCTATCTTTTTTTTTTAAAGATTTTATTTATTTAATTGACAGAGAGATCACAAGTAGGCAGAGAGAGAGGGGGAAGCAGTCTCCCTGCTGAGCAGAGAGCCCAATGCAGGGCTCGATCCCAGGACCCTGAGACCATGACTTGAGCCGAAGGCAGAGGCTTAACCTACCGGGCCACCCAGGCACCCCTAAACACCACTCTCTTAAACAACAAATGGATCAAAGAAGAAATTAAAGAGGGAAATAAAAAACTCTCCTGTGACAAACTAAAATGGAAACACAACATACCAAAACTTATGTAATATGTGCAGAAAGCAGTTATAAGATGAAAATTCATAGCAACAAGCACCTACATTAAGAAACAAGAAAGATCTTAAATAAGCAATCTAACATTTTAAGAAACTAGAAAAAGAAGAACGAAGTAAACCCAACATTAGCAGAAAGAAGGAAACAATAGATTAGAGCAGATAAATCAAATAGAGAATAGGAAAACAATAGAAAAGATTAATAAAACTAATAGCTGGTTCTTTGAAAAGATAAACAAAACTGATAAACCTTTAGCTGGACTAAGCAAGGAAAAAAGAGAGAAGACCCAAGTCAACAAAATTATAAAAGAAAAAGGAGGCATCACAACTGATACCACAAACACACGAAGGATCATTAAGAGACTACTGTGAACAACTATTCACCAACAAACTGGACAATCTAGAATAAATAGAAAAATTTTTAAAAATATATAACCTACCAAGACTCAATCAGGAATAAACAAAAAATCAGAATGGATCCATACTAGTAAAGAGATTGAATCAGTAATCAAAAATCTGCCCAAAAAGAAAAACCCAGGACCAGATGGTTTCACAGTGGCTTTTACCAAACATTTAAAGAAGAATTAATGCCAATACTTTTTAAACTTTAAAAAAAAAAAAAAAAAAAAAGGAAACATTTCCAAACTTATTTTATGAGGCCTGACCTAAGGTAGTAAAGTATCAGGCACTACCTGATACCAAAGCCAGGAAAGAACACTATAAGCCAATTCTCAAATTCTCAATAAAATACCAGCAAACCAAATTCAGCAGCACATTACAGAGATCATTCACCATGACCAAGTGGGATTTATTTCAGGGACAGAAGGTGGTTTAACATATGCAATCAATGTGATGCACCTTATTAACAAAATGAAGGACAAAAATCCTGTGATCCTCTCAATAATGGAGAAAAAACATTTGACAAAATTCAAAATCTATTCATGATAAAAACTCTTAACAAATCAGGTGTAGAAGGAATGTCCTCAACATTACAACGGCTATATAGGACAAGGCCACAGCTAACATTATGCCTGATGATGAAGGGGTACAATCTTTTTCTCTAAGATCAGGAACAAAAACAAGCGTGCTCACTCTCACTGCTCTTATTCAACACAGTCCTGGAAGCCCTAGCCAGAGTGATCAGGCAAGAAAAAAAAAAAAAAAAAAAAAGGCAGGAAATTGGGGAAAAAAAAAGTAAGTAAAATTGTCTCTATTTGTAGATGACATGATTTTACATATACAAAATCCTAAAGACTCCATTAAAAAAAAAAAAAAACTAGATCTTAGCCATGAATTTGGTAAAGTTCCAGGATACAAAATTAACATACAACAATCAGTAGCGTGTCTATACACTAACAATGAATGACCTGAAAAGAAATAAAGAAAATGATTCCATTTGCAGTAACATCAGAAACAATTGAATATTTAAGAATAAATTTGACCAAGGAGGTGAAAGAACACAAACACTACAAAAAGACACTGATGAAAAAAGATAAAAATAAATGGAAAGGTATCCTGTGTTCATGGGCTGGAAAACTGAATATTGTTTACTTTTCCATATTACTCAAAACCATCTATAGATTCAATGCTATTCCTATCAAGATTTCAATGGTAAATTTTACAGAAGTAGAAAAAAAAATCCTAAAATTTATATGGAAGCACAAAAGACTGAATAGCCAAAGGAATCCTGAGAAAGAAGTACAAAGCAGGGGCATAACACTTCCCGATTTCAAGCTAGATTATAAACCTATAGTAATCAAAACCATGTGGTAATGGCATTAAAACAGATACTGACCAGCAGAACAAAAGTGAGAACCCAGAAATACATCGACCGGTGCCTATAACAGTCATACTGAGAAGGAGCCAAGAAAACTCAATGGAGAAAAGAGTTTCCTCAATAAATGGTGCTGAGAAAATGGGGTTTCATGTGTAAAAGAATGAAAGACCTCTATCTTTTTCCACTCCCCAAAATTAACTCAAAATGGATTAAAGACTTGAATGTAAGCTCCTTCATGGTAAACTCCTTGACACTCGTCTTGGCAATGATTTTCTGGATAGGACACCAAAAGCATAAGCAACAGAAGCAAAAATAAACAAGTGAGACTAAATCAAACTAAAAAGCTTCTTCATAGCAAAAGAAACAATCAACGAAATGAAGACAACCTACGGAATGGGAAAAAATATTTGCAAACCATATATCCAATAAAGAGTTAACAGCCCAAATACATAAGGAACTCACACAACTGAGCAGTGAAAAGAAAGAAATGTTAACAAAGAAAAAAATGGCAAAGCACCTGAATAGACATTTTCCCAAAGAAGTTATACAAAGGGCCAACAGGTACATGGGAAGGTGCTCAACATCACCAATCATTAGGGAAATGCAAATCAAAACCACAGTGAGATATCCCCTCATGTCTGTTAGAATAGCTATCATCAAAAAGACAAGAGATCACAAATGCTGGTAGGGATGTAGAGAAAAAAGAACCTTTACCATTCTTCTTCAACCCCAGGAAGACTTCATTATTAACAGAGGCAGTTTAAAGAACTACCTTCCCGAGGAAGGACTGTGGCATGGCCTTGACTGGACAGTCCTGCTCAGGGTGACCCTGGACTTCGGCTTAGTCTCTGCAGCCTTGTCACTACAGGGTAAAACGGGAGCATCATTTTCCTGATGACATAGATTCCCCAGGTGTCCAGTGTTGGGCACTACAGTTCAATAAAAAGTCTGAACATTTCCTATCAAATCTAATTACTTCTTTAAAGATTTTATTTATTTGACAGATCACAAGTAGGCAGAGAGGCAGGCAGAGAGGAGGAAGCTGGCTCCCCGCTGAGCAGAGAGCCCGATGCGGGTTTCGATCCCAGGACCCTGGGATCATGACCTGAGTGGAAGGCAGAGGCTTTAACCCACTCAGCCACCCAGGCATCCCTCTAATTACCTCTTTAAAACATTAACTCCCAAGACACTATAAATGTAGTAAAGGTGTAGAAAACCAGCTTCCTGGTATCTCTTGTGTATACTAAACAAAACCACTTTAAAGCACATTGTACAGACCAATCAGTGAGACCCTGCAGGTTTACCACTTCTGTTCTTCACCTGTTCGACCTTGAGCAGCACAAGCCCTGGGGGGACACCCCTGGACATGGGCACCTCCATGTTCTCCAACATTGTCACACATCTTTTAATTCTGAATTACCACCTCCGTTGGAAAAAAAAAAAAAAAGAATCCTCAATTTTTCTTCACAGAAGAAATTATTTTATTCCATTTTTTAAAAGTAAGAGATACATATATTTATTCTTTGCCTGGCAAAAGCCATTTTCCCATGGGTCTCTAGGCTCTGTGTTAGAGGATGATACGTTAGAGGAACCTGCGGCCTCCAGGGGCACAGTGAGCACACACTTCTGGCTGGAAAAACATTCACATGATCAAAGCAGTTCCTGTAGCAAAGATCCACAAGTTCATTTTATCCTGAAGACCATTCTGGTTTTGAAGAAAGGCTTTACTTCTGAAGATACTTTAAGTTTACTAATTGAACCCAGGGCAAATCGTTCCCCACACAGCTGAGAGGAGAAAAATGAGAAGCCCATTTCAAGCACTCTACCACCACACTCCCTTCCTCTTACAAGACGAAATCTTCTCAATTCATCTCTAGACCTGATGTGTCCAGGGACATAAACCACCTCCAAGCTCAGCATTTGTGCAATCTTCCTCCCTGATGGCAGGCTCCTCCAAACCATGTAAGCCCATTTCCACTCTTCCATGGGACCAAGGTGGGCTCCAGCCAAACAGGCCTTCACCCTCACCTCATGTACCCCTGCTCCACCGGCAAGGCCTGAGGCTGACCCAGGCCTCCCTTGAGCCTCCAGCACGCTGCAGCAGACACCTGCTGTGTAGACGGGAAAACCTCAGGCTGATGGGAGCTTGTGGTTTGGTCTTTTAATATTAGGAGCTACACTATATAAAGTGTATTTAGCCAAAGAAAAACACTGAGCCCGATTCTGGGGCAATGGCTCTAGACTTCCCAAGATTAGATAGAGTCAGGGAAGCAGCAGGAAGCACACCCATTCTCCCTGTACCTCCCTTCTAGGTACCTCCAGGGGTTGCTGCTCTCAGCAATGCCAGACTGGTGACTGTTCGGCCTTAGACGTGTCACATGTTGAGACCTTGGCGATAGGCACTCCTCTTCCTCTCTGCACCTACTCAGCTCCAGACACTGGGCAGCACGAATTCTTCCCAAGAATGCTAACTTGGGTAATGTGGTTAGCCACCGCAGTGGGGATGCTCCTCAGAAGAAACTGAGCAAAAGCCTCCAAATGATCTAGCCAGGAAGTGCTGGCCGTACCATGTAGCAGCTTTAAAGCAGGCCTGTGCACCCCTAAGTAGTTCTAGAAGTAAAAGGCACACACCTGCCATTTACTCAGTATTAGAGCAATTCAGATTCAGGACTTTTTTGATCCTAGAAGTGACGTTGCCTCAAAAAGGCTAACTGGTGGGACAAACATGAAATAGGGCTTATTATAATTGTCATGTCCAAAACAGGGTGACGTTCACCGCTGCTGGACAGCACCTTTGCCAGGGAGACAAAGAACACCACGTGTCCCGGCAGAGGACACTGCAAACAGCAAAGTGACCAAAGCTGACCCCAGAAGCTCCCACAGTGAAGGTCCAAGGCTGCTCCTCAACTTCCAAACACTTCCAACTTGGGGGCCCACGCAGTGCCAGTCCACTATATACCTTCAAGAAATGGCATGTGTCACGTGCAAATGCCTCTCTTGCTGTACCTCCTGGATGTAGGGGGCTGCGGGGGTTGGGGGGGGCGCATGTTTTGGCTCCCACAGCCTTGGATTAGGTCAGCCTTTTCCCCAGGGTCAAATGTTCTGGAGAATACAACGGCGGCTTCTGAGACATGTCCGTAGGTCATAGAAAAGGAAAGGCAGAACCCTAGGATATGGCTGATGTCAGGTGATCCACATTAAGAGGCTGAATGCTAACACTGCATGATTCTTTAGAAACAAGAGCTAGTTCCCTGCCCGGGTGGTTGGACTGAACTGGCTGTCTGCAGAGGGGACAGTTGGCACTGGAACTGCTAATCTGGGGGCTTGCCCTGGAACTGCGCTCACGCTCATCGAGCCATTGGGGACAGCAGTTGTGTTCAAGCTACTGGGGATCTCGCCAGTAGCTTGTATTTTAAAATAGACCAAATAAAACACTGGTAAAACAATCCCAATTAGAAGCATGATAAAAACGGCATTCCACCACTGAATTCCACAGTCGGCACCGTTCGTGGGGGTCTTTGGAGAAGTCGGGAGCAGCGGCTGATTGGAGGTCTCTACAAAGTAACTTTCATTTAAAAAGATTTCTGACTGCACCGCACGCTCAATATTCTGGTCAATGCCCTTAAAGAAATCCGTCAGTGGGCTGGAGAGGGCACCGGCGCCTACAGTTGCTCTATCTGGGTCTGGCTGCTCCTCGAAGGTCACTCTGGTCTCTGAGGATGGGCTCAGGAGGGGTCTGAGTTCTTTGTGGGTCTCTGTAAGGATCCCATGATTTTTCACTGGAATCTTAATAGATTTCAAAGCATATAAATCTTGTTCTCTGATGAAGTTGTTGACTTTCTTGATATCTGCGACCTAGGAAAGCCACGAAGACAAACAGCACAAAACATGTAAACTCCTTAGAATGAATATCCAAAAAGTAGCTCTTTCTGGAAGAGGAGCCAAGCCCACCCTGCTTACGAATCTGATGAATATTGGAAAACCGCACCTAGGCACAAAATTAGTTTAGGCTGAATAAAACTGTTTTTTGGCTTTAACTCAGCTTGAATGTATAGCTTAATCATCACGTTTCCATACAGATTTACAAGTTTGAAAAACATAAGATCAGTTTTGGAAGAGTCTCTTGCTAATTCAAAGTGTGACCGCAACAAAATGTTTTTAGGTGAAACCCAACCACGGCAACTTAAAAGCTTATAGCCCTTTCTACTTCTTCTAACTTTTGAGGCAACAGTGCCCCCATCTGGCTGACTTCCCTCCCACATCAGAACCCCATTCAGTAGCTGATTATATTAGGGTTCCCCAAACACAAAGCCTCAGCCAGCTCCACACTCAGAACCTATTTTAACTGTAATAATACTTAAAGAGGTATGTCCTCATGATTCTACCATGTTTTCTTGCCCAGAAGTGCTGTATGGCATATAAATTTATTTTCTAAATAAAGGGACCTAGGGGTGATACACTTTGAAGATTTCACAACACTTATGATAATTAGAAACATATAGAAAATCATGAATCAAGCTGGAAAGTATGGACTGAAATCTGTTGCAATTTTAGGACTGGAAGAGAAACAGCACAATGAGTTTTACAAAGTTCGTGACAAACTACTTCCACAGCCGAATCTTAAGGAAGGGGTGGTGCAGACCTGTTAAGTCAAAGAGAAACCCTCCCTCAACCTAATGTTTGGAACTTAACTTGAAAGCATTAGAGGTGGACCTTAAGATTTGACTCATAAGCCCACTAACTAGAGTGTAAATACAGCCACAGACCTTTAGATAACACCTAATTCAATCATCTCTATTATTTCACTTACTGAGCAACTATTTTTATCATCTAATTGAATTGAGGTGGCAGATATTTTTAACCGATCACACCTGGAAACTAAACCATAAGGTGCTTGGGACATGTTTGTCTTTGCCCTTAGGGAATTAACACCAAATTTATATTTACTTTAAAGTGGAAAATTGATTGCTTTTGGAAGCATTATATATAACGTCTTCACAGATTTATTAGACATCAGTATTCCAAGAAGCCCACTCATCCACTCAGTGTGGGGTTGGATTCATTTTCAGCCCACGTTCCGTAACTACACAGTATGCCTACAGAAAAATCTCGGTACAACTGAGAGGCCACAGTATGTCCCTAGAGACCAGCCTGTTTATTTCTTCTGGGAAATACAACATCCTATACAATGTGTTTAACCATTTGAACCTTGTTAGATAAATGACAAGAAACTAAGGAGGAAAAGGTTTCTAAAATATATTGGTTAGACAGCCTTAGGGGAGGCCACAGAAATTTATAACAGTGTCATTAGCAAAATGAAATAAATCGTTTCAATCTAGGAGAAAATGCAGCAATTCTATAAATACTTTCCTACTTACTTTGCCATGTTAATCACTCTGAATGCTAAAAACATAATTAAAGAGAGAAACAGGGTTACATAGATACACAGTGTACAAAGGCTAGATCATGCAGTTCTAAGAGAGGACATAAAACTTGACCAAATAAGCTATAAGCAACAAGAAAGGGTCAGAAAAAGTGAAGCAGCTAAAAAAGCAAGCCTACCAAACAAATCTTGGATAAATTCTGCTGGCATCTTTGGCCCTAGTAGGTCTTAAACAAAATGTGCTTGGAGGGAAAAAAAAAAAAAAAAAAAAGGTTGGGGAGGCGGAGGGGGACACCTGGGTGGCTCAGTTACCTGAGCATCTTTTTTTTTTTTTTAAGATTTTATTTATTTGAGAGAAAGACAGAAAGCACAAGCCAGGGGGAAGGGTAGAGAGAGAGGAAGAAGCAGATCCCCACTGGGGCTCGATCCCAGAACCCTGGGATCGTGACCTGCACAGAAGGCAGGGCCCTAACTGACTGAGCCACCCAGGTGCCCCTAAGCATCTGGCTCCTGATCTCAGCCCAGGTCTTGATCTCAGGATTTTGAATTCAAGCCCCCGCCATTGGTCTCCACACTGGGTGTGGAGCCTACTTAAAAAAAATAATTAAAAAAAAAAAGTTTCTGAAATTCAGTGTGGAGGGACAGGGAGAGAAGTACTTTGCAGAGAGGGAACTGCTCCAACATGTGAGATTCCTAACCTCACTTTTCATGATCTCAAGGTTCAGAATTGAAAGTACTCCCACCTGCCTTCCATCTCTGGCTAGATTGGAGAGTCCCTTCCGGCTACAAGAGGCCTCTCCAAACCACCTCTTGGGGGGTCAGGAAGGGGCAGCAAGGGCCTCCACCCTTCAGGGCATTGCTCTGTTCCTCTGAGCACACAGAAGCCGAGGGACAGATGGCACCTTCACCTGCGGGGTTTCTTACTTTGCAGCCATACTGAAGAGCGAGCTTGTTGAGGCTGTCCTCCTGGGCCAGCTCCCGCTGCAGCAGCACCACGTCCCCTGCTCCTGGCTGGTGAGGGTGGTGGGCACCCTTCTTCTGGCGCTCCTTGCCCCGGGGCCGCAGAGCCATGCGGTGGGACTCTTCCTCAGAGGAGTCCCCCGAGTCCCCACCACCATTCTCAAACATGTAAACGTGGCTGGTTGGAGTCCTACAGACAATGGCTGGGCCTTGGAAGGTCTTGGTTAACACTTCCTTCTGCCTCATTTTCTTAACTGAAAACCAAACCCCATGGTTAATTCCACATAAGGCACATTCATTCCTCTGCGGCTACAGTAAAGAGAAGTGTCTTGTTAGAGACTACGCTTTTCCCTCATCATTGCAGAGACACCATCAGTACAAAAAACAACGTGCTATATGCTAGCTGAGATGGGGTGAGAGGCAGGTGTGTAAAAATAGCATTTTCCCCTTAATTGCATCCCTTTTGCATAGAGAACGAAAGAATCCCTCCTTTCCCCCTTATTCCTCATCCATCCATAGGTGGTGCCCCCCCCCCCAAACCCCACGCAGATAAAGAAACTTCTCTTTTTGGTCTCAGGGGTAAAGACGCTGCTGGGACCCTTGCAATGGGAGGGAAGGGCTGTTCCAGCTTCCTTGCTTTGAGGATCTTAACTCGGGAACTTTTGTACAGAACAATTCTAGTTCACTACTTTACACACTCCAGAGTCTCCTCGCCAAGAAGGTCAAGACTAAGGTCACTTGCTTATGAGAACTATGAGAATAAAAGACTTTGATTTCCAATACCGAAGGCTTGAATTACGTTGTATGTGAGCCAAGATGGGCAGAAAATTCCTGTCGAACTACGAAATTCGTCCAGTTTCTCACAGGTGCCCTTGCCTTCATTACATCCCACGCCTGGTTTTTATTTTCACCTCCAGCCAAGTGCAAAAGCCACACCACCCGCTTTCCCCTCTCGGAACAGTCCGAGTGAGGTTCCAGAAACGAGAGCTCAAATGCGGGGAATGACAGCCTCGGAACTGCTGGCGTGGGGCCCTTCGGAGCCCAGGGGAGCGGCGCCTACGGGGACAGCCAGGGCCCCCCGGCGCGACCGTGCCGCCCACCGCCTCCTGCCCGCACCCTACGGACCCGCCGGCCCGGAGGAGGGAGGCGGCGGCTCTCCCCGTCAGAGCTCAGGGCCTGCCAGGGGCCCCGGCGGCTCCAAGGCCTCAGTTTCCCTCTGAGCCCTTTCCGTGCAAGGAGGGCGGTCCCCACACAGGCGCTGACAAAAAGAAAACCGGGCGCGGCCCGCTCCTGGGCTTAGATGGGCGGGACCCCAACATTCCACACAGGCACGACCTCCGACCTCTGCCCTCCACCCCAACCACCTCCGGCCAGCCGCAGACGGTGGCGGTCGCCGCCCCTCCGGAGGCAGGAGGGCGGCTCGTACCCGAGGCAGAAGCGTGGCCCACCCCCCTGAACCGCGGCGCCGCTGAGGGCCCGCGCGCTCCCCCTTCCAGGACCGCGGCCCCTCCTGCCAGCCCCGGTACCTCAGCGCCCCGGATCCTCCGAGACTTGCCGCCGCCGCCGCGCCTGCTGATTGGGCCCGAAAATCGGCAGGTCTCCAGGGGGCGGGGACGGCGAGGCAGCCAATGAAATCAGTGCTGGGGGGGTTCTGGAACGAGCCCGGCTGTGCCGAGGTCAGGGCAGGAAACGCGACCGGGGGGCGGGGCCGGGGGCGGGGGCCGGAGGGGCGGGGCCGGAGGGGCGGGGCCGGAGGGGCGGGGCCGGGGAGGGGCTCCAGCTCCCCGACCGCCCCTCCCTTCGCCCCGCCCCCCTGCCTGCCACCGCCGCACCAGCTCGTCCCAGCTGCAGTTTTTGTTTCGGCTGTAGGCTTACCACTGATTCCCAGCTTTCTGCGGAACCTCAGCTTTCTCACCTGAACAAGAGGCCTTTAGCCCCGCCCTCTGTGTCAGTTGTGTAACGAGGGGGCAGATTCCTAGAAGAGTGGGGGCCACCTGCTGAGGGGTCCCGCTGGGACCCAGGGGTCTCCACATCCTGAGCCCTTACCACCGAGTCTGTTCCTCTCCGCACACGAAGATAGAAAAATCCCCCAGTGTAAACCATGGAACCACGACTACACGGACCACAAACAACACAATTTACCCCACCGTCGATGGCGGGGGACTCCTTAAGCTTAATAGTGGTGGGGGAACACTCTAACACACTAAAAGTACAAAGGTTTAAAATGTCCACGCCAAAAAAGAAACCAAAATTAAAAAGCAAACCGTAACCAGGGGAAAATAAATGCAATAAACACCACAAAAGATTAAAATCCTTAATTGAGACAAACCTCATCGAATTAATGAGAAAGTCACTAACAGCCCAGTGGGTGGGGCGCATGAGCCGACAATCCACCAAAGTATGTAAATGGTTAATGGGGGGCGAATGACATCTCAGTAGTTATCAAATTAAACCACAAAGCAAAAAGATTAAAACAGTAAGATCTCTCCCTTTTATGGCTTTCCATCCTACTTAAAATAAAAGTTGAATTCTTTATCTTGGCAGACAAAGGCCAGGGCATTCTCTGCCATTTACTCACTCCTTTTATCCACTCTCCCCTTTTTTCTGGCTTTTAAACACCCAGCTCTCCCACACCTGGCCCTTCACAGAATATACTTCTCTCAGCTGCTGGCACGGCTGGACCTTCTGACCCCCAGGCCTCAGATAAGTCCCTTTCTCAGCCCATATACCTAGATGCTCCCTCCATGCTCTGTCAGGACATTCTGTTTCTTCTTCCCACTTCACATTTGATGGACTTGTTTTGTTGCCAGAATCCACCTGTCCCTAATTATCGTCTGTTTTGCTCACCACAACCTGTGTCCAATTCAAAGCCTATACTCGGTAAATAGTGGCTCAACAGGCAAGACATCAAGTGACCTGACCCAGGGTACAGAGGAAGTGGCAGCATTAAAGTTCAAATCCTAATATGTCTGACTCCAAAAGCCCATCTGTCAGCCACAGCTGTCCTCCTGGACCAAAGGGCTTGGTCATGGCCTAGTGTATTTGACAAGTCTAGGCATCAGAATTTAAGAATGTGATTAAAAGGGAGAGGAGTCAGATCAGAATCTGCAAAGCTGAATTAATTTTTGATTAATTAGCCACTCTGATCTTTCGTTCAGCATGTCCAATAAAAAACAAATCCAGATTAAGGAGAGATTTTATTAAAAAAGATTATTGCAGGGGGAGAAAAAGATTTGCCATGAGGAGAACCCTCTGACTATGAGGTCTGCAAGCACCTTAAGAGTTGGGCTCAGGGGCGCCTGGGTGGCTCAGTGGGTTAAGCCTCTGCCTCCGGCTCAGGTCATAATCTCAGGATCACAAGATCGAGCCCCGAATCGGGCTCTCTGCTTGGCGGGGAGCCTGCTTCCCCCCCCCTCTCTGTCTGCCTCTCTGCCTACTTGTGATCTCTCTCTCTCTCTCTCTGTCAAATAAATAAATAAATGTTTTTTTTTTTTTAAAAGAGTTGGGCAGAAAGGGCTTTTCTTTTATAGAGAGAAGTAAGTAAGGCTAAAAAGAACCAGGTGTGGGGAAATAGGACAAAAGGGTGGCAGAATTGGATAACAGATATGAGAACATTCTAACGAGGCCAGCCTATTCTCAAGAGGGACTGTATGCTGCCTCAGGCTAAGGCTGGACTGAAGTCCATTCAGGGGCCTAGACAAAGGAGAGTGGCTCCGTGGAATGCTGATTAACAAGCATTTTGTTCTGATTGATCAGTGGGGACAAGAGGCTCAGCTAACCATTCATGAGGCAGAGAAAGAGAATTTCGAGGGTTTGTGCCTGGCCTTGTCATAGGTAAACAAGGAGGGCATCCCTGAGTCTTATTTAAGTCATAACGGGGAAGGAAGGGGGGTTCTTTAAAATAAGTCATTTTCCAGAACAGAGTGGATGGGTAGGGATGGGGAGGTCTTTTTTTTTTTTTTCCCCCAAAGATTTTATTTATTTGACAGAGAGATCACAAGTAGGCAGAGAGGCAGGCAGAGAGAGAGGCTTTAACCCACTGAGCCATCCAGGTGCCCTGGGATGGGGAAGTCTTAACCTTCGGTGTCTGGGGATGGGGAGGTCTTAACCTTCACCGTTTTCCAGGAGCACAGGGCGTCAGTAAATCTCGACATTGTCAAGTTTCTGTCTATGGGTCTGCCTCCACATGTCAAGCGTTGGAGAACAGCGGCAAGAGCTCATGGGGTTTACACTTCAGAAGATGAGCCAAGACAAGGACAGACACAGAAAGGGCATTACAGGTTATGCTAGATTTGGGGAAAATAAAAACTAGGACATTATCTGTTAACAAAAATATCCATGGGGCACCCGGGTGGCTCAGTGGGTTAAAGCCTCTGTCTTCAGCTCAGGTCATGATCCCAGGGTCCTGGGATCGAGCCCCACATCGGGCTCTCTGCTCAGCAGGGAGCCTGCTTCCCTTCCTCTCTCTCTGCCTACCTCTCTGCCTACTTGTGATCTCTGTCAAATAAATAAATAAAATCCTAAAAAAATTATCCAAACTTCATAAAGGCAAAAGGATTGGTTATATGTTATTTCAGTGTTATGCTGGAGCTTGGTTAGCAAGCCCATCTAAGGAAAATCTGATTCTCTAAGCAGCAGTTCTCAAAATGTGATCTGGGAGTCCTGGGGAGCCCTGAGTCCTTTTCATGGGGTCTGTTAGGTCAAAACTATCTTCATACCAGTGCCAGCATCATTTTCCTTTTCTACTTCATTCTCTCTTGATAGACATAAGTTAGGTAACATAGATTAAGTCTATATAGGGTACAAGGCAACACAATACTCCTGGGAGATAGGTATTGTCATAATCCCCAAATTGCAGACAGAAAAACTGAGTGTAACAGAAATTGCAAGATGCCTACCCAATATCCATTTGAAACTTTCACTTTGGAAAAGAACCCCAATATTATCTGGGGCAGCAAAGTGCCAAGTTGAGACTATACTTCCCAGTCTTCCTTGCAATGGGGTGTGTCCCTGTGAATAAGAGGAAAATGTCGGTGGAACTTAAAAAAATGTTTACAAGGCAGACACCTGGAAAAGCTCTATAAAATATGTGTGTGTTCTGCTTACCCTCCCTCCTGCTGCATGGAATGAAGATGTGATGGCTAGAGCACATGCAACTCCTCTTGGACACGAGGCAGCCTTGGAGGTGGAATCCAAGTGCTAAGGATGGCAAAGCAGAAAGATGGAAAGTGTGCAGAGAAGAATTAAATGTCCCCATTGCTTAAGAGGTTGAGATTCCTGTTAGTAGCAGCTATTGTAATTCCTAACTTAGATACCTGGGCACAGAGATTAAATTATTTGTCCTCGATGTCATAGCTAGTCAGTATAAGAGGCAGAATCCAACCTCAGACAGACAACAAAAGCCCACAGTCTTATAAAAGCCCCTGATCAGAGCTCAGCTTTGTTTTCTCCACTGGCCCAGCTTAGCCAGGACACCCGCTAAAACTTGTTGAACAGTTCCTTCAGAAACATACCTTAGTTTTCTCTCCAGGCCATTGGCTAGGCTGGCTGAGATGCAGTTTCTTGGGCCCAGGTGAGGTCAGAGAGGTGTTGGAGCAACATGACTCATCGTCTGAAGAATGTCAGGGTCACATCCGCCAAGGACAGTCCCATTGCTTTGGCGCTGAGAAAGCTACCATCAATCCTCCACAAGCCGACAGGCCTACTCAGATGCTCCTCCAACTCCCGCCAAACCTAGAGCACCCTCGCCCCTGTGTCAGCCTGCTATGAACTGAATTGTGTCCCCACTAAATTCATATGTTGGAATCCTAACCCCTAATGTGACAGAGGGACTACAAGGAGGTGATTAAGGTTAAGTGAGGTCATAAGGGTGCGGCCCTGGTCCGGTAGAATTAGTGTCCTTATAAGAAGGAGAAGAAGTGACAGCAGAGGGCTTGCTTTCACTCTCTCTTTCCCTGCTCAGCCTCAGAGGAAAGACCACGTGAAGATGCCGTGAGAAGGTGGCCATCTGGAAGTCTTCTGGACCGTGGTCGCCTCCTGTATGGTACTGTTCCCTATACCTGAGATGGCCCTACATCCCTTCTGCCTGGAACATTTTTAGTCTATGTCTGTTGTCTTAGCACAACTATTATGAACATGACTTCCCTTTCCACAGTTTGGACACATCCTCTACCTCTCTGTGGCAGTTTGCAAGGCAAAGGCTCCCTGCCCACACCTTGGCAAATGCTGCTAGTTAATCACAGAGGACAAGACAGTTGTTAGACCTCTGTGTGGAGTTACCCAAGGCAGCTTTAGTTGTTCATGGGAGTGTGGTAGGGGGAAAAAAAAAAAGGTTTAAAAAATATATTGCATTTAGCACAGGAAAAAACAATCATTAAGAAGTTAAAGAGCATAGAACAAACTGGGTAAAAATTTTGCTATCTTTGATATGTTAATGTCCTTAATATATAAAAGGCATTCAGACCTCAATAAGAAAAAAAAGAGAGAGAGAGAGAGAGAGAGAGAAACAAACACTCCATAGAAAAATTGGCTGAGGCGTGACTGGGAGACTCAGTGCGTTAAGCCTCTGCCTTCAGCTCAGGTCATGATCCCAGGGTCCTGGATCGAGCCCCGCATCGGGCTCTCTGCTCAGCGGGGAGCCTGCTTCCTCCTCTCTCTCTGCCTGCCTCTCTGCCTCCTTGTGATCTCTGTCTGTCAAATAAATAAAATCTTAAAAAGAAAGAAAGAAAGATAAAAGAAAAATTGGCCAAATGATGCAAACAATTCATTAGAGAAATACGTACAGAAAAAAGGTATTAGCTTGACAGATGGTCAAATCAAAGGAAATTCTGATAAATTCAAATAGTTGTAAGAAGCTGGAAAAAGTCAACTCTGAAAGGATTATATGGCATGTGTTGCACAGGTGGGGAAAGGGTACTGTCAGGCCCTGTTGGTGGGAGTTTCAGTTGGGACATTTGTAACATTATGTAGCAATAACTTTTACACTGGGCATGTGCTTTGATCATGTCTCCCACATTTAGGAATTTCCCAAAGAAATAAATAGGACATGTAACAAGATTTGTTTCGAGGCTGTTCTTAATTGTGAGAGAGAGAAAAACCCCCACAAGGTCCCAGAAGAGGGGATTCAGTGGAATTCATATAGCTCATTTATGAAATAAAATACAGCCCGCTTGTGTAAAATACACATTCACACAAAAGGATATTTAAGAATGACAAGCAGTGTTTTAAAAATCCCTGGAAATCAGGGGCGCCTGGGTGGCTCAGTCATTAATCGTCTGCCTTCGGCTCAGGTCATGATCCCAGGGTCCTGGGCAAGCCCCCACATCTGGCTCTCTGCTCAGCAGGAAGCCTGCTTCTCCCTCTCCCACTTCCCCTGCTTGGGTTCCCTCTCTCGCTGTGTCTCTCTGTCAAATAAATAAATGAAGTCTTAAAAACAAAAACCTCTAGAAATCAGAGAAAGGGATGTGTATCACCCCACACACATCTGAGGTTGTAAGGCAGAATGCTCATAATGGTTATTCCTGGGGGGCTTAATTGCCCTATTTATGTGTGCTTCCTTTTTTATTTTTATTTTTAAAAATATTTTATTTATTTATTTGTCAGAGAGCGAGAGAGAGCACAAGCAGGGGGAGAGTCAAGCAGGGAGCCCGATGTGGGGCTCCACCCCAGGACCGTGGGATCATGACCTGAGCGGAAGGCAGACACTTAACCAACTGAGCCACCCCAGGCTCTCCTGTGCTTCCGTTTCTAAGCTTGTCTCTGCCATACACATTTTCTCCGGTGATGAGGCGGTGGCATGGGGACAGTGGTTAATGTCACAAGTGCCGGAGTCAACTGTCTAACTTTGTTGCAGCCAAATGCTCCTCCCCTGAACTAGACCCCCTCCAATGTCCAGCTCAGAATCCAGCCCTTAGGACCTGTAGGAAAATTCCACGACCTCTGTGAGCCTCAGTTTTCTCGTCTATGAGACGAGATCCAAGATTGGTCCTGCTATTCGCCAGGTGCTTGGCATACAATGAACATTCGGGGAACATGGGCTCTCATGGTTTTGACAGAGGAAACCATAAAGGGATAAAAGTCCATTTTTCTTTAAATTATGCATTCCCGCCCTAACTTAGGTCACTGGAGGCAGTTCGTGAGGCTCAGATCTGCTCTGATTTAGGGACAGGTTTCTCAAGTGAATTTTAAGCTCATTGGTCAGGAGTTTTATTTGTGTCAGAGTCAGTTCTCCCCTGGGCCAAACTATGAGGAGTTGCCCGAGAAGAGGAGCCTGATGAACCAGGCAAGTTGTCCTGGGCAGCAACAGCGGGGGCCACCGCCCTTCAGACCCGCTGAGTGGCTGGCCCATGGTCCCAGGTGATCCCGGTGGTGCTCACAGGTCATCCCTGGCTGACTTCTGCCTGTGTTCCCCTTCCCACTTGGAGGCTGGGACTGCTCTGTCATTGCCACCTTGGTGGGGACCTCAGTGTCCAGTTTGGGTTTCCCTGAAGAGCTACACCCACAAGACCTTGGTGTATACAGCAGGGTTTCAAGTCTTCATAGACACATGTTACTTCCATTTTGTCCCTCTCGGGAGCAAAACCTCAGCCACCTCTCTCCACCCAGCCCCTCCGGCCAACTTCTAATTCCCTTGCTTACTCCTGTGCCAACTTTCCAGCTCAGCTCTGGCTTCCTTAGGCATAACTGGGAATTAGGCCCAGGTTCAGGAAGTCTGATGCAACACCTCTATGGTCCCCATCTCCTCCCAATCCCCTGGAATTGTGCAGGGAACAGATATTTTATAATTTTTATAAGAACTGCCTGCTTACCTGCACCCCAGTGTTCATAGCAGCAATGTCCACAATAGCCAGACTGTGGGAGGAACCAAGATGTCCTTCAACAGATGAATGGATAAAGAAGATGTGGTTCATATATATGATGGACTATTACTCAGCCATCAGAAAGGATGAATGCCTGCCATTTATATCGACATGGATGGAACTGGAGGGGATTATGCTAAGGGAAATAAGTCAGTCAGAGAAAGACAATTATCATATGGTTTCACTCATATGCAGAATATAAGAAATAGCGCAGAGGGTCATGGGGGAAGGGAGGGAAAACTGAATGGGAAGAAATCAGAGAGGAAGACAAACCATGAGAGACTCTTGACTCTGGGAACAAACCAAGGGTTACTGGAGGGGAGGCAGGTGAGGGGGGGATGGGGTAACTGGGTGATGGGCATTAAGGAGGGCACGTGATGTGATGAGCACTGGGTGTTACACACAACTGATGAATTATTGAACACTGCATCTGAACTCATGATGCACTATATGTTGTCTAATTGAATTTAAATAAAAAAAAAGAATTGCCTGTTAAAACAATACTATTTTAGATATAGTAGGTTCCAGAAAATATTATTAAAATCAATTTTACCTTTTCTTTTGGCTCTTTTTTAATGTGGCCACAAGAAGTTTTAAAATTACATCTGGTTCACTTATGTTCTTATTGGATGGCACAGCCTGAGGGTTCCTGAGAGCCAGTCTGGAGCCTGTCCTATCTGCAGGCTGTCTTGTTTGTTCTCTAAAGGGCCCCAGTAAACTGCAAATATCCTGACCATCATCATCAGGTCCTGGCTTGGCCAGGAGGTTGACAGCCTGGGGGTTGGGGGATGAAGAGAATCAGGGATACCGCCAAAGAGACGCCTTTTGCCTCCCTACCGTCTGCCTTCCCAGACACTCCAGCCAGGACCCTTGGACCCGAAGTTCCCCCACAGGTGGTGTTGGGCCAGGAGCCCCAGGGTCCACTGAGCAGGTGGGGAGTCTCTCACTGAAGGCTTGGGGGCACTGTCCCAGGGGAAGGTCCAGGAGGAAGCTGCTCCCAGTGATATTTCAGGGAGTAGAGGGTGAAAGCTGTATCCAGAGGGGCCAGGAGCACGTGCTGGAAGCAGGAAGTAGCACCCGGGGCCAGGGTCTGGGGAGTGAGTGAGGCTAGAGGCCATGGGCACCCAAGGTGGGTGAAGGAGGGGCCCTGGGCTCCTCAGCTTACCATCCCTCAAAGAAGACTCCTCACCATGCCCCAGTTGGCCTGTCAGGGTTTGCTGTCTGGAAGGATGTTTGGTTGAAGTTCTGTGTCACTGAAGCTCAGCGTACAGATCTGTGAAATTGCAGGGACCTCTGGTAATGTCACTCATTGGGACTCTCAAGCTACGGAAGATTTGATTACATACAGGAGCATGTCTAGGTCCCTCAGGAAGACTGTTCTAGACTTAAAACAGACTTACAGCTGATGCATCCCATATGTACATAGTGGGTGTTCAATATCGGGTTGTAAACATCTTGTTGACCCCATGCTTAGAACCCGGAAGGGGCTCAATGAAACATTTATTTACCTGGTTAGAGTATGTTTGTCGTGTCTCTAACCATTTCAGCATTATTTCCAGCCTCAAATCCTTTCAGGAAAAAGTACTGCTGTATTGGTCAGGATTTAACCAAGAAACCACTCAGAATACTTATATTGGAGGGGCCTGCATGCCAGGATTGGTGCCACGGGTGATGGATAAGCAAATGGGGGGCATTAGAACCCAGAGATTAGCCACAGTGGGGAGGGGTGGTCACCATCCCTCTAGACTGGGGCCAGAGGAAGGGGGTGGGGTCATGAGAGTCCAGGGAACCATCAGAGCCTTCAGTAGGAGTTAGAACCTCAGAAGAAAGCTGGGGTAACTGGGTGATGGGATGAGACAGAAATGCTGTGGGGCTACCTTGTGAGGCAGGACCGAAGGGAAGGGGCATGCTCAGGCCTCTCACCTGCTTGGGCTCTGCAAACTATGCCACCACCTCCCATTAGCTGAGCAATGTGAGCCTGGAAGTATATCCCAGGGGCAGACTTGCTGCTGCTGCCTACAAAGCAAAATGAGAGAAGGCAAGGAATGGCTTGGGGTAGGCTGGCCCAAGACCAGTACCACCTCCAACTGTCCTGATACCCTTTAAAAGGCACTGTTATTGCAGGAATTGAACAGCCTACCTGTCACAGGCTGAATTGTGTCTCCCATTAAATTCGTACATTGAAGTCCCAAACCCTAGTGGCTCAGAATGTGACCATCTTTGGATATAAGGTCTTTAAAAAGTGATTCAGTTGAAAGGAGGTCATTAAGATGAATCCTAATCCAACCTGACCTGTGTACTTATAAGAAGAGGAAATTTGGACACACAGAGAAAGATGTGTACACAAAGGAAAGACCAGGTGAGGTCTCACACACACACACACACACACACAAAGTCAGCCATCTACAAGCCAAAGAGAGAAGTCAGGAGAAACCAGTCCTGCTGACAACTTGATCTCAGAGTTTCAGCTTCCAGAACTATGAGGAGATAAATCTGTTCAAACCATCCTGTGTGTGGTGTTTGTCATGTCAGCACGGGTAGACTAAAATTGCCCAGGATTCCATGTTGCCGGAGGAGTCAGAATTCAGCACATATCTATCCCCACAGTGCAGGGAACCGACTTCTTCACTGACAGCAGTACAAAGATGCCACCCAGATATCCAGAGTCACCCCTCCTGCCTCCCCCAGACTCATCCTTGCTGGGAGGAAAGCCAGACTGGTGTGGGGGGGGGCAGCTATTGGTAACTATGAACGCAGCTAAGCGTCCTATGTTGCACAGGAATGGTCCTCCCACCCCCCACACCAAAAAAAGAATTATCCAGCTCAAAATGTTAACAGTGCCAGGCCTAGAAAACTGCCCTACAGTAACACTCCAGGTCTACAAGTCGACTGTGGGCTTACAACATCCAAGCAGGCTTTGGGTCTTTTACACTTCAACATGAACATAGATAATCATCAATTAGCAGACATCTGAAGAAAGTCTCTGACATGAATGACAGTGATCAGAGAGAGCATGCAGAGGAAATGCAACTTGGGTAAAACATTACAGGGAGAAGAATATTAGAGGAATATTAAAGAAATGAAGGAAAGGAGAGAGGTAAAGAAAGAGAGAGAAACAGACAGAGAGAAAGAAGGAAAGAAATAAAAGAAGATACCAGACCTATGAAACAAGAATAGGATATGATTTAAAAAACAATATTCTAAAAACAAACAAGAACTTTTAAAAAATTGAAAATACAAAAGCAGAAATAATGAACAATAAATAGTTTAGATATAAAGTTGAGAAATTCTTCCAGAAAGTAAAGCAAAAAATCAGAGATGGAAAATAAGAGGGAAAAAATATAAGAAAACTAGTCTAATATCAAAGTAATGGCAGTTTCATAAACACAAGACAGAGAAAATGGAGGGGAAGAAATCATCAAAAATACATTTCAAGAAAATCCTTTGATAAAGAACATGAGTATTCAGTTTGAAAAGACGAAATAGATCCAGGCATCTCCTGGAGGCATTTTCAAATACTGGTGGCAAAGTGTGATACTTTGATTGATAATAAGAAATATATATTTGGTCTTCAACCCCATTCCTGGTTCAGTTTCCTAAACCCTTAGAATATTTCAAATGTTTTGAGTGAGAAATGTGTCTTTTGTTATGTTAATGAGGTGGGTTCTTTAAAAGCACCTAAAGATGGAACCTGGTTGCCAGGAGAACCAACCATGTGACTACAAGGTCAGGACTTTCAGTTCCTTTCTCCTGACCTCTGGGAAGAGGAGAGGGGCTGGAGATTGAATCAACAGCCAATGACCAATGATTTAATCAATCACGCCTATGTAACAAAGCCTCCATAAAAATCCAAAAGAAGAGGGTTCAGAGAGCTTCCATGTTGGTGAACATGGGGAAATTTGGGGACAGCGGTGGGCTGAAAGAGGGAATGAAAGCTCTGTGCCCATTTCCTCTACCTTGCCCTAGGTACATCTCTTCCATCTGGCTATTCCTGAGTTATATCCTTTTATCATAAACTGGTAATCTTGCAAGTAAAAAACTTCTCAGAGTTCCGTGAGCCACTCCAACAAATTAACCTGAGGAGGGAACCTTCAAAACCTCTAATCTATAGCCAGTCAGACATACTGGACTTGCAACTGACACCTGAAGTTCAAGGAGGAAGTCGTGGGAGTAGCTGGTCAGTCAGAAGCACAGGGAACCACCTAGATTACAAATGAGGGGAGCAATCTTGTAGGACTGAAGCCTTACCTGGGGAATCTGATGTTATCTCTGGGTAAATAGTGTCAGAGTCGAACTAAATTGTAGGGCACCCAGCTGGTATCCTGAGAATTGCTTGTTGGTGTGGGGACTGCCTCTCCTATGCTCCCCACCTCCTGCCCCCTCCATCCTTATACATTGAAATTGGGTCCAGGAACCTAATATACAAAAAGACTATGTTACAAACCTCGAAAGGGCAGTGAAAAAAATGAAAGAATGGGGAATGAGAACGACTTCAGGCTTCTCATGATCACACTGTAAATAAGACAATTAAGCTATGTCTTCAAAATTTTGAAGAGAAATGGCTTTCAGTCTAGAATTTTTAGACCCAAACCACCCATGAAGTGAGAAGATGGAATAAAAGCATTTTGGGCAGGTAGGATCCTCTAAAATTTACCTCCCATATGACTTTTCTTAGGATGTTACTGAAGGATATGCTCCTATAAAACAAGGGAGTAAAAGAAAAGCAGTGAAAGGGCATCCAGGAAACAGAGATTCTATCACAGGAGAAAGGGCTGTGGTGAAGGGTGTGTATGAGGTATGGGAGGCAAGTCACCTGTGTCTGAATGTATTAAGAAAGAATGGCAGTGAGTTTTGGGTTAGATTATTAATAAAAATATAGACAACTAAGCAAAAATGTAAAAACCCAACAATTATGACACCAGGATAAACAAAAACTAGAACAGAATCTAAAACTTAGGATGTTCTGCTAATATGACTCACTTGGGAAGACCATGCTGATCTAACCTAGTCATAACTCTATGGGAGGGTGTCTATGATACAGTGGGGCATGGGGGACGCTCATATTATACAACCTTACCTGCCTTTTGTGGCAGCCAATGGACATGTTATGTTGTGGGTTGAAGTGTGTCCCCTACCCCCCTCCAAATATATACACTTTGAAGTCTAAACTCTCAGAATTTCAAAATGTGACCTTATTTGGAAATAAGGTCTTTCTAGGGATAACCAAGTTAAAAATGAGGTCATCGGGGTGGGCCCTAATCTAATATGACTGGTATCCTTACAAAAAAGGGGAGATGAGGACACAGAAGGAAGACAATGTGAAGAGACACAGGGAGAATATGGTTATTTACAAGGCAAGGAGAGAGCTTGAAACAGAACATTCCCTCATGGCCCTCAGAAAGAATCACCCTACTTACATCTTGATCTTGGACCTCCCAGCTTCCAGAGTTGTGAGATGATAAATTTCTGTTGTTTAAGCCCCCCAGTCTGTGGTGCTTTGTTCTAACAGTCCAACAAAATGAATTCACAATATGAGTAAAAGTAATCCACATCTTCTGAACTGGGAAGTTGTTATAGACTGAATGATTGTGTCCCCCCCAAAATTTACATGTTGAAACCTAATCCCGGGTATTTAGAGGTGGGGCCTTTGGGAAGTGATTAGGTCAGGAGGGCAAATACCTCATTAATGGGATTAGTGCTCTTGTAAGAAGGGATAGGAATCTATGTCTTTACCAGGTGAGGACACGGAAAGAAGGCATCTGTCCAGAAACCAAGAAGAAGGCTCCCACCAGGAACCAAATTGGTCAAGCACCTTGATCTTAGACTTCCCAGCCCCAAGAATGGTGAGAAATATGTGTATTTTTAAGCCTCCTAGTTGATGAAAATACCATCAACTAGGTATTGTTATAGCAGCCTGAGCTGACTAATACCCCACGCTGGTTCCCCACCCATGACATTGACATTGTAGCATGGCAGCATGCCAGAGGCTACTAGTGCCCTACCACCCACCACTGATGGTCAGCAAGGGATTCATCTTCAAAATCTCAGAAAAAAAGATCCACCAGAATCTTGAAGGAGCTGTTCCTAGATGAAGTGGATTTACTACATGAATCAAGTGGATCCAAGTGGCACCAAGAGTGGACAGTGGTGGATGCTATGGTAAAACGTACCCTCCCAGCTGCCAGGATTGTTGGTCTCACTGATGGGTTGGAGCTGAGTCTTTCTCTGGAGACTGCCATCTGCTGGAGTTTAAGTCCCTGGGGAGGGGGCATCCCAATGATGGATTAACACAGAGGTGCAAAGGCTCGTCCCTTGAGCTCAATTCTGGAACATCTGGAAAGCCAATCAAGCTCCAGTTCTTCCAGGGTAGGCAGAGGCCTCCTTATAAGGTGACACCTAATAACCCTCCTATTTGCCAATCTCAGCGTTAGAGTTCATCTCTCAGAGAAGCAAACCTGAGAGAATGTTGTTCAAGGTGTGAATGAAACATAACTCATTCAACCTGTTGATAGCATTCACTTTCTTTCCTCTTTTTCAAACACAAGCCCTGCTACAGTTTAAATCCATGTAAATACAGCCTTACATACTTATGGGTCCTTTGATTACTCTGAGATAGAGTTGCAGGAATGGGATGGTTGGATTGAAAAGTATAGATAGATTTAATTTTACTAGGTGTTGCCAGGTTGCTTTCCAAAAAGGAACGTGAAAATTCACATCTCAGCAACAATCTTCAGAGAGCCCCTTCCCTGCATCTTCACCCACAATGCATATTAACACTTATATTGTTTTTAATCAGTCTGATGGGTGTAAAGTGATCTGTTGGTTTCTTTCATGTAAATTTTTCTAGCTCCTCATAAAAAGGTTAGAACATTTTCTTATGTTGATCATGTAAACATATTCCTCTGGGAATTACTGTGTTAATTGGGTTCAGTTCAGCGGCAGGTAGCAGAAAACCCCCAAATCACTGAGGTTTAAATTGGATAGAAGTTTGTGTGTTTCCCATGAAAGGATTCTGGAGGTAGGAAGTGCAAGGTTGGTATTGTGACTTTGCAAACTTGTTCAGTGATGCAGATGTCTTCCAGGTCTCCAATTTGTTCTCTCTCTGGAACAGCTGTCAGAGCACCAGGCATCACATCCCAATTCCAACCAGCAAGAGGGAGGCAGCCACAAAGGCGGGCACACTCCTCTACTCGTGTAAGGAGATGTTCTGGATTTAACACACAATATTCCTGCTTGCCTGTACTGAGTGAGAACTTGAGCAGCTGGCTACACCTCACTGCAGGGGAGGCTAAGAAATTCAGTTTCTGAGTTACTACTTTGAGTAAAAACAGGATTTTGTTTATGAGAAGGATCCAGTAGAGGGGGATAGTAATTAGAGCAACTAGATCACTCTGCAGTAAATGCCTTCTTTTTACCAATTTTTTCTGTTTGTCCGTTTCTTTTTTTCTTGTCCACACTGTAACAGGTTGAATTATATGACATGGTTGCTACTTAACTGTTTGACCAATAAAAACAGCAACTTCACATGATCCAGTCTAGTAGATAGAAACACTTTGCCTTAAAGATCTCTCATCAGCATGTCAAACTCTTTTTCCAAAGTTGCTGTCTGTATATCAAATCTGTGTGTATGGTCCCTTTCGCCAGTCAAAAATTTAAAAAATTTTATAGAGTCAGATGTCCTTTTTTTTTTTTTTTTTTTCATAGCTTCTGGGTTGCCTGTTTGGCAGAGAAATTTTCATGTAGATCTTTATTTATTTTGGGGGTAAGATTTGAATTGCATTACTTCTTTTATTTATTTTAAAACTTTTTTTTTAATTTATTTTCAGCATAACAGTATTCATTGTTTTTGCACCACACCCAGTGCTCCATGCAATCCATGCCCTCTCTAATACCCATCACCTGGTTCCCCCAACCTCCCACCCCCCCACCTCTTCAAACCCTTCAGATTGTTTTTCAGAGTCCATAGTCTCTCATTGTTCACCTCCCCTTCCAATTTCCCCCAAATGCCTTCTCCTAACTCCCCATGTCCTCCATGCTATTTGTTATGCTCCACAAATAAGTGAAACCATATGATAATTGACTCTCTCTGCTTGACTTATTTCACTCAGCATAATCTCTTCCAGTCCCGTCCATGTTGCTACAAAAGTTGGCTATTCATTCTTTCTGATGGAGGCATAATACTCCATAGTGTATATGGACCACATCTTCCTTATCCATTCGTCCGTTGAAGGGCATCTTGGTTCTTTCCACAGTTTGGCGACCGTGGCCATTGCTGCTATAAACATTGGGGTACAGATGGCCCTTCTTTTCACTACATCTGTATCTTTGGGGTAAATACCCAGTAGTGCAATTGCAGAGTCATAGGGAAGTTCTATTTTTAATTTCTTGAGGAATCTCCACACTGTTCTCCAAAGAGGCTGCATCAACTTGCATTCCCACCAACAGTGTAAGAGGGTTCCCCTTTCTCCACATCCCCTCCAACACATGTTGTTTCCTGTCTTGCTAATTTGGGCCATTCTAACTGGTGTAAGGTGATATCTCAAGTGGTTTTAATTTGAATCTCCCTGATGGCTAGTGATGATGAACATTTTTTCATGTGTCTGACAGCCATTTGTATGTCTTCATTGGAGAAGTGTCTGTTCATATCTTCTGCCCATTTTTTGATATGATTATCTGCTTTGTGTGTGTTGAGTTTGAGGAGTTCTTTATGGATCCTGGATATCAATCTTTTGTCTGTACTGTCATTTGCAAATATCTTCTCCCATTCCGTGGGTTGCTTCTTTGTTTTCTTGACTGTTTCCTTTGCTGTGCAGAAGCTTTTGATTTTGATGAAGTCCCAAAAGTTTATTTTGGCTTTTGTTTCCTTTGCCTTTGGAGACATATCTTGAAAGAAGTTGCTGTGGCTGATATCAAAGAGATTACTGCCTATGTTCTCCTCTAGGATTCTGATGGATTCCTGTCTCACGTTGAGGTCTTTTATCCATTTTAAGTTTATCTTTGTGTACGGTGTAAGAGAATGGTCGAGTTTCATTCTTCTACATATAGCTGTCCAGTTTTCCCAGCACCATTTATTGAAGAGGCTGTCTTTTTTCCACTGTATATTTTTTCCTGTTTTGTCAAAGATTAAATGACCATAGAGTTGAGGGTCCATATCTGGGCTCTCTACTCTGTTCCACTGGTCTATGTGTCTGTTTTTATGCCAGTACCATGCTGTCTTGGTGATCACAGCTTTGTAGTAAAGCTTGAAATCAGGTAACGTGATGCCCCCAGTTTTATTTTTGTTTTTCAACATTTCCTTAGCAATTCGGGGTCTCTTCTGGTTCCATACAAATTTTTGGATTATTTGCTCCAGCTCTTTGAAGAATACCGGTGGAATTTTGATCAGAATGGCATTAAAAGTATAGATTGCTCTAGGCAGTATAGACATTTTAACAATGTTTATTCTTCCGATCCAAAAGCATGGAATGGTCTTCCATCTTTTTGTGTCTTGTTCAATTTCTTTCATGAGTGTTCTGTAGTTCCTCGAGTACAGATCCTTCACCTCTTTGGTTAGGTTTATTCCCAGGTATCTTATGGTTCTTGGTGCTATAGTAAATGGAATCAATTCTCTAATTTCCCTTTCTGTATTTTCATTGTTAGTGTATAAGAAAGCCACTGATTTCTGTACATTGACTTTGTATCCTGCCGCATTACTGAATTGCTGTATGAGTTCTAGTAGTTTGGGGGTGGAGTCTTTTGGGTTTTCCATATAAAGAATCATGTCATCTGCAAAGAGAGAGAGTTTGACTTCTTCATTGCCAATTTGGATACCTTTTATTTCTCTTTGTTGTCTGATTGCTGTTGCTAGGACTTCTAATACTATGTTGAACAAGAGTGGTGAGAGTGGGCATCCTTGTCGTGTTCCTGATCTCAATGGGAAGGCATTACTTCTTTTAAAAAAAAAAAAAAGATTTTATTTATTTATTTTAGAGAGGGAGAGAAAGAGTACAAGAAGGGGGAGGGGCAGAGGGAGAGAAAGAGAATCACAAACTAAGACTCTCCACTGAGTGCAGAGCCTGATGCAGGGTTCTGATCTCACCACCCTGAAATCAGGACCTGAGCCAAAATCAAGAGTTGGATGCTAAACCTGACTGAGCCACCCAGGCGCCCCTGAATTGCATTACTTTAAAAACAAAACAAAATATTTAAACCATTCATTGTTCGGGAATTTATTTTTGTATACAGTATAAAACAAGGTCGGGCTCCATAGTCTTCCAGTTGGATGGCCAGCTGTGCCAGATCCGTTTGTGAAACAGCTCACCCATGTCCCACGGAGCTAAAATTCCATCTTTGGTGAGCATTAAAGTCATACACACAATGGGATCTATTTGGGAAATTTTTGGTAATATGAACTTTCAAACATCATGACTTAACTTGAAACACATGAGTTTCCCACCCTCCCTCTCTGCCTCTTAAAAGGGTGACTGGTATGTGACTAGTGACAGTCTGGAGAAGGTCAGATGGGAGGCCTGTGGCTATCTTCCTGAGTCACCCATGCTTTTCTTTTTGTATAGCCTGATACAAATCCCCGGCCCTGAAGCAGGCCCAACATCAGTCTGGGCACTGAATGGCCCACTGATGAATGGGCCATTCACATGTTCAAGTGGGTCATGCTCCAGTTTCCTTGCAATACCCATGGTAGCCACCTCTGGGCACCAGTGTTAGAGCGTAAATGTTGGGTCTTGCCCACCCCACCCACACCCAGAGTGAAATGCACCAGTGTTCACCCAGCAGCAATGGTAGCCAGCACCAAATTCTTCCACTCTCATAACCGCCCCCGAGACTGTTGTTACGAGGTGCTCTTACTGGGATCTCCATGTTACAAGATGAGTCAACTGAGAATAGAAGGATGGAGTCCCCTGCCTGACCCACCCAACAGCAGAGCTGGACATCTAACTGCAGACCCCCAGCCACTAACCCCATGCTGGGTCTGTCCATTCACTAGAGTGTGGAGATAGACGGATAGCACGGGCACGTTTGTCCTGTGTGCTCCAAGAAGACTCAGGCCCAATCTAAGCTTGGATCAGGCTGCCACGTGACAAAAGGAGGGGCAGAAGGGTCACAGAGCTCTGAAGAAGGCCCTGTATTGGTTTCTTGTGTCTGCATTGTGGATGAAAAGCGGGAGGGGTCAAAACCAACAGGGTGACCAGCCTGCCCCACAGCCAAGCTCAGCTCAGGCCAGCATCAGGTGAGATAGGAGACAGTGGCCCCAAATATCCTGGCTCTGAAGCGACCAAATACAACTAAAAGTAAGGGGCTAGGTGGCTCAGATGGTTAAGTGTCTGACTTCAGCTCAGGTTATGATCCCAGGGTCCTGGGATCGAGCCCCATGTTGGGCTCCCTGCTTCTTCCTCTCTCTTCCCTGCTCATGCTTGCTCTCTCTCTCAGAGAAATAAATTTTAAAAATCTAAAAAAAAAGTAAATGTTAAGCCTTATTTACTGGTACAGAGAGCCCCTCCCTCCATACCTCCAGTCCCTCCAGTCTTTTCTACCCTGATCTCAGCCCCTTTTAGGAAAAAGGTGAGTGTTCTGGGAAACTTCAGGGAAGGGAGGGAGCAATTCTTATGGCTCTGTTAGACAGAAGTGCCCACCTGACCATCCTAACTGGTCCTGTGGGCAACAGAGGTGCTATATTCACCTATGGGAATTTGGAGTTTTCTGCATTAAGGAAAATGTCCTGCCCTGGTGTGGGCCTCCCAAGCATCTGAAATTTAACTGGTGCTTGATGTGCCATCCCTTGCCAGACTGCTCTGCCCATGATCCGATGGCTCTTCCTTTTCACCCTTGTCCATTGCCAACAGCCGATGATCACCCAACGATGGCACGTCTGTGTAGTAAAGGCTTAACTTATCAGGCCTGGCTTGTCCAAACTCAACATAGCCCAAAGGTCTTCAGAAATGGCCCTTGACCAGCTCCTGGGGGATAACCTCCAAGTCTTTGAATACCCTGCCTGAAGAGTGTCATTGATTACCTGGGGCCTTGAGCCACACCACATATTTGATGCTAACAATGGAATTTATAGTGGGAGGCTTGGGTCACGCTGTATCAGTTTGACCTAAGGTCAGTCACATGGACATCCCGTGCCTACATAACTGGCCCCGGATAAAACCCCCAGACACCATGGTCAAGGTGAGCTTCCTGTTGCATGTGGTTTTTGGTTTTTTATTTTGTTTATTTTTAAGTAATTTCTGTACCCAACACTGGGCTCAGACTCACAACCCCAAGATCAAGAGTCCTATGCTCTACAGACTGTACCAGCCAGCCGCCCCTCTCCTTTGCACATGTTGCCCATGTCATTGTTAGGAGAATTCAGCACTGTGCATGTGATTCCACTGGGTAAGGACAATAGGAAGTTCACACCTGGTTTCTCCTGGACTCTGCCTTATGCACCTTTTCATTTGTTGATACTGGTCTATATCCTTTTGCTATAAAAAGCTGTAGCCATTGGGGCTCCTGGGTGGCTCAGTGGGTTAAAGACTCTGCCTTCGGCTCAGGTCATGATCCCAGGGTCCTGGGATCAAGCCCCACATCGGACTCTCTGCTCAGCAGGGAGCCTGCTTCCTGCGCGCCCCCTCCACCCCGCCTGCCTCTCTGCCTACTTGTGATCTCTGTCAAATAAATAAATAAAATCTTAAAAAAAACCAAACAAACCTGTAGCCATGAGTATAACAGCTTCTCTGAGTTCTGTGGGTCATTCTAGCAAATCATTGCCACTGAGGGTGGTCACGGGAATACCCTGCCACAACCCCCCACATTAACTCCCCCTGCTCTGGATGTCTCCCTTAGCCGTTCATTCTGTGGGGTGGAAAAATGTCATCTGGCTGGTGGTGTAGACAAACAAGACACAGAAGATAAGTGGCCTGAAGTAGTAATCCTTGCAAAAACAAGGGCTAGACTGAATTATTCCAATAGCTGGGAACTGGAGGTCCATGTCAGACGCTCTGTCAACCTGTGTCGAGACTGATGGAGGTTTCACTTGGATTGTTGATAACAATTATAAACAAATTTTCTTTTCAGGAACACCATGCCTTGGAATCTTCCTTCTGGTGTGGAAGGCAGGAATTACCTTCTTCCTCCTTCCAAAACACTAGACCTTTGTACCCTAGAGGTGTTCATAAGACACCTCAGATATTTAAGGGAACATGACCAGTAGACCAGGTAGTCCTCCAATGACGTCGGAGATCTTTCCACAATGAGATGACCCTTGGTTACTCGGGTTAGTTTCCAAGAGGGGTAACTGACTCCCTATTTTGGGACAGCCTGTAGGCAGTTTTCTCTGCAAGGGCGAGTCATCCAATAGACAGGGGAGTACAAAATTTGTCCCTGACTTCAGCTGAAAGCTATCAGTGATGCCACCTTAGCTCTAAAAGTGTTCAGTCCCATCATTCATGCCTGTCATGGTTCTAAGTGATGGGCACCTTCTCGCTGAATTTGCACTAAGGTCCTCATGTCCACACCTACAACCTAGATCCATTTTATTTTAAATGTATTTTTAATTGATTATTTATTTATTTATTTATTTATTTTGAGAGAGAGAGAGAGAGCTCATGTGTGCCAGCTGGGGAGAGAGGGGGCAGAGGGAGAGGAAGAGAGAGCATATCAAGCAGACTCCCCACCCAGTGTGAATCCCAGTGTGGGGCTCAATCTCACAACCCTGAGATCATGACCTGAGCCAAAACCAAGAGTCAGATGCTTAACTGACTGAGCCCCCCAGGCTCCTCAACCAAGATCAATTTTTTAAAGAAATCATCCCTCCTTCATCACATGTGACAGTGCCCTTTTTTTTTTTTTCTATCCTGTCCTTTTCCATTTTGTAAGATGCTAGCTGTGACCCACTGAGCTGATTTCATGACCCAGAGCTGGACATGTCTGCAGTCACATGGAAAACATTGCATTTGGCTAAGAGCCCTTTGAGAACCAGGCCCCCTGGGATTAGCCCTGGGCCCAGCACACAGTAATTGTTCACCAAGGGCCTGAAGACCTAGTGAGTGAGGAGGAAGTAGACCAGGAGAGGAATCCGGGAAATGTTACAAAACTTAGGAAGTGCCCCTTTCGCCCTGGCTTCCAGGAAGTTCAGAGAAAAATTTAAAGCTTAATCCAAAAGAGCAGTTTGACCCTCTTAGTTTTTTTTTTTTTTTTTTTTTTTATTAACCTATTACATGTCAGTTTTGTGAGGTGCATTATGTTCTTTTGAAAGAACTGGATATTTATAAACACACACACCCCAATAAGCAAACGGATATGTTGCTTGTTTGGATGCACTTTCTTGGATTTCCATTTGGACCGATATCTCAGTCCAGCAAAGGTCAGGTTCCCAGGCTTCTTGCCTAAAAGAGCATCTTTATCCAAGGCCCTCAATGCCATCTGTATTAGAAAATGTAGGGCTCATCTCCCTCGAATTGGACTCTAAAGGTTCAAACCCCAACCTGGGTTGCTGCTTTGACAAGAAAATGCAGAAGTCTTCCTCCAGCACAGAAGCATGTGACTGGCTATGAAGAGCCCCTGCCACCCTCCGCCCCAACCCCCCAAGCTCACCTGCCCTAGTATGGCCCAGAGCTGGTCCATAAAACTATTTAATAACTCCCAAGTCGGACCCACACACCCCTGTGGATGTTCCCTCCTTCCTAGATTAGCTCAGATGGGGGAAACCTGGCAAGGTTAGAAGCAGGTCAGTATCATTGGCCCATCATGTATATATTTGAGGGAGAGACAGTTGTAGACATGACCCAAAGGGTGACATTTCAGGACCTAGTGACCAGCTAGTAGCACAGCTCAGCACTCTGTAAATTAACCCATGGAGGTGGCTACCTTCTCAATGTATCAAACTCATAAGTTCTCAAACTCATCTCTAACTGAAGGTAAATAAGAGGTTAGCTATGTTCTCAGGAATACAGGCATCTGGTATACCAAAGGGGCATATCCAGATGACGATGTCTAATATTATGGCACACTTCCATTTCTTGAGAGTTGTACCCAGATACCAACATTACTTTTACAGATGGAAAGCTATCACTGGCCAGCCCAGGATCCTGGGGGTGCCCTCCCCAGTTTTTTCTCCCTCGGCCACACCTGGGCCTGCCTGTGACTTCTCCTCTGCCAGGTCCTACTTGTCTTGCTTTACCCTCTCCCAGGAACCTGTCATATCTTCTCATGTCTTCTTACATCTCCCCCTTTTGTTCTTTCTGGAAAATTTTTCCTTTTGTCTGTTGGAGGAGTTCTGATTGCCTTCTCAAGACTCAATTTACCTATGATGTTCTTTGCAAAAATCCCTAAGGCCTCCATGAAGGGTCACATCCCTGCACTACAGTCCCTATTATAGAGCGAACCACAGAGCACTGGGCATGGGAGGGGGGTGGTGACACAGAAATGGCTGTGGTGGCTGCTGCTGGGGGAGGTTGTAGCTCTGTGCCCTCCAGGGAAGAAGACCCAGAGCACAGCACCCATGTGTGGGCTGCATGGACCAGGACCCCCGTGCACCCAGCTCACCCTGTCAGCTGGCCCATCTTGATCCCCACACACTGCAGACACTTCGAAGGAAGCAAAGTCTTCCAAGGAGATGGCTGGACTGACTGCACACGGCAAAAGACCAGGCCTGGAGCCTGTGGTCCAACAGCGGTGGGAGGTGGCCTGGCCTGGAAGGGTATGTCCTTCCTTGCCCCTTCCTCATGATGGGTGCTGACACCGTTGGCAGAAACCGTGCACCTCCTTCCAGCTGGGGTGATTCCATTTCAGTCACTCCCTTTGTCAGCATGAGTTGAAAATGTCAGATGTCCTTACTGACGGGACCTGGGCTAGGCAGACAGGCCCTGGTTAGGGGTTCCTGTCCAGAGGTCTTCCCCTTCATGCCAGTTTCACTTTCTATGTAATCATATTCTATGTATAACCTATAATCATAATCATTATATAACCTGCATTCAGCTCTTTTGTGCTCCCCAGGTGGTTGGGGTCAGGATGCCAGTGCAATGAGTCCTATCTCCCCACTCTCCAAATCTGGCTCCTTATCCAGTGAATTCTTCCCTGGGGGCTGGCCTGGCTTCCTCCCTGGGGAGGTCCTGTACAGCCTTGCTTTTGTTTTGACCTTAGGAGAAGTAGTCCTTCTTGTTTTTTCCCCTGGAGACCCGAACTCACTCCTTAATGGAAACTGAAGTATCTTGAAGTTCTTCCTGGCTTCTGCTTTATTACCTTAGGGTAAAATGCTGATTTGTTTTTAAGGATGACCTTTCAGTTTTGTTTAAGGGCTGGAACCGGGTCCCAGCCCAACCCAGAAGGATTTGATCGCATCAGGATTGCTGCCAGACAAGAGTTTAGCCCTGGGAGGACACAGGAATGCCTGCCTCCCCCTCGGCGTTTTGTTGATAAAGGAAACTCAGCTCTTGTGTATGCTGTGCCTGACACAGTGGCTCCGATCTGAGTTTCTGGGACATGGAACTCATGTACTTTGGAGACAGGGATCCTCTTGGTGGAGAAAGAAATAAAGTTAGAAGCCTGGAATTTGATGCAAAGCCCCGGGGAGCCCTTGCATTTGAAGCTTTGGGGTCACGGTAAGCCCGCCTCTGCTGACATGCCCGCTTCATGTATTCCTCCAGATGCTTTCTCCACTCTCTATGACCATTTCATGACAACAAGAAGGGAAGCATTTGCTGAAGGTCTGCCCCTACCCTGGCACTTGGCCTGTTACTCTGTGTGATCTCCCTGCCACCAGGGAAGAAGGGGGTGATACCTCTGTTTTACAGCATCTGTATGTAGGATAGATCCTTCCCTTCCCCACCAGACAAAAGAAAAAAAGATCTCATCCTTCCCAGTAATTCCAGAAAAGGAATTTTCTGGAAGGGCTCTCAGTGGCTTGTGCTGCGCCATGCTGAGCTGCCTTAACCCCATGGCTTGATGGTGGGGGTGACGGGCGGGAGGGTCCCCGGGAGGGTCCCCTGGGAACATTAGAGTGTTGTCATCAGAAGGGAGTGGCCACGGGGTGGGCAGAAACTGTGACTGGTCCCTGAGGGTTCCTGGCCGTGATGCTCTGCATGTGCTCTGGAGGGTTGGATCACAAGAGGGTGCACAGGTGCTCACCTGGGGTCTGGTTCAGATGCAGAAGGGCAGGAGTGGGGGCCAAGATAGTTCCAAATAATGCCATTGTCGATGGGGTGGACAGAGCCCTGTGTTCACCCCCACTACCCATGTGAACTTGAACAAAGTTCTTAGTCTCTCTGATCCTCAATTTGCCCACCAGAGAAGTAGAGCTAATAAAATCTGCAGGCCAGCAAGGGAGAGCTGAGGGCCCACCTTCCCAGCTTCTACTGCAGGGAATTCCTGTATAGTCTGACACCTGGCTTCTTGTCACTGTCCTCCCATCCTCCCCCACCTCCACCCAGGGACTCATCTCACGGATGAGTGTGGGAGAAGTCAGGCCCTCTCAGTGTTGCCTCCCTCCTTCATTGACAAATGGCCTACTGGGTCTCTCTGGACTCTAAACCTTACATAGGGACATCTGTCTCCCTCTGGGACGTGGTACCAGGACCACCTGTTGGCAGATGTAATCCACATTTTACAACTACAGCTGTAAAAATTATACATGTAATTTGTAAATGTAAATGTAAAATGTAAAAAAGGTAAAATGTAAATGCAAAATGTAAAAAATGTCAAATGTAAAATGTAAAAAAAAATTTTTTTTTTTTAATTTCCAGCTTGCAGGAGGTTCTAGGATGAGAGTTTCCCCTGCACCCCAGCTCCTCGTGGGCCATGGAAAGGGGCAAGCCCAGCACATAGCAGCTGCTCTGCAAATATTATCCTGCCGTATGTGGTCCCCCATGCAGGTCCCACTCTGCTGGAAGAAGGGACTCTCCTTTCCTCCTCAGGGTCCCAGGTCACTTTTGGGGTCTTCCAGCTGGGGGGAAGGCCAAGGAGAGGCCCCTGCATGTCCTCTCCCATTGGCCTAAGAGAGCACGTGCGATGGGAGGGCCCTGGGTAGGGGTCTCCAGGGCCAGCAGGGCAGAGGGGCCTGGGGGAACCATGCGCCCCCTTCCAGCCAGCTGGGGTGAGCAGAGGGACCTTGAGTGACAGCTGTAAGAGGAAAGCAGACCAAGGTAGTCGCAGTCACCTGGCTCAGTGTAGACAGGCCCCAGGCAGTGAGTGCAGTGTGAGGATCCCCTTGGGGTACCTGTTAAGTGCAGCAGAGTGAGGGCACTGTCCGTCCTCCCCAATGAGGTCACCGAGTACTTGAGGCTGGCATTATTCTCCCCAGTTTATAGATGAAGAAACAGGTTCAGCGGCTTGTTCCAACTCAGCTCCTCCACGGCTATGCCTTTGGGCCCCAGACGAAGGCCTGGAGAAAGAAACGAGTGTCTGTGGTCAGGGCCCTTGTTGTGTAATGCGTGGACACTGTTCCATCAGATGCTTTGTAAACACCCTCATTTGTTCCCAGAACTGGGGGTTTCCCAGAGAAAAGCCACTTGATGTTGATCCCCAGGTTTTATAACACCTTTTCTAATTCTGCTTAGGGCCCGGGGTGTGGTATATATGTCCAAAAGACCATCTGTCCGGGATCTGGGTTCTCCTAGTAGAACAACCACCCAGACCCTTCCACTGCCATGATGGACTGAATTGTGACCCTCAACAATGCATGTGTTGAAATCCTAACCCCCGGCACGTTAGAATGTGGCCCTATTTGAAAACAGGCCTATTTGTAGATGTAGTAGGTCGAGTGGAATCATACCGGAAAAGGGTGGGTCCCTAATTCAATGTGACTGGTGTCCCTTATAAAAAGGGAATTTGGACACAGAGACGGATATGCACAGAGGGAGAACAGTGTGTGAACACAAAGGCAGAGGTCAGGGTGATGCTCCTACAAGCTAAGGAACTCCGGAGATGGCCAGCAAACTACCAGAAGGTAGGCGAGAGGCCTGGAATGGATTCTCCCTCCCAGCCCCCAGAAGGAACCAACCCTGCCAACACCTTGGTCCCAGACGTCCAGCCTCCAGAGCAGTGAGACAGGACATTTCTCTTGGTTAAGCCCGCCAGTCTGTGGTGCCAACAGAAGGAAATAAGAGATGTTTAATTCTAAGAGATGACTAATGATCTCACCACACACTCAGTAGTCGCAGTGGGCCTCCAGGTCCGCACAGGGGGCCTCTCTGCTGTGGACCCCGGGAAATGCCCTGTTGTTGCTCTAGGAGATCCTGACCAGGCCTCACATGATGCTTAATTAGTCTGCTGTTTGCTCTGGCTGACCTTCCCCCTTTCTTTTTTCCCAAAACAAACTTGGCCCTCAGTTGAGGTTCTTAATTTCTGTTTACAGAGAAGCCCAGCGTATACATGCCCTCCTAGCTGTTAAAAGGGCTGCCTCCGGCACCTGGGTGGCTCAGTGGATTAAGCCTCTGCCTTCAGCTCAGGTCACGATCTCAGAGTTCTGGGATCGAGTCCCACATCGGGCTCTCTGCTTGGCAGGGAGCCTGCTTCCTCCTCTCTCTCTCTCTCTCTGTGCCTACTCGTGATCTCTCTCTGTCAAATAAATAAAATCTTTAAAAAAAAAAAAAAAGGGCTGCCTCTTTGACCTCAGGGTCTTTGAGTCAAGTTAAAGATCCACACCTTCCCTTTCCAAAGGACAGTTGGGCAGCATCAGTGAATAGCCAGCCCTCCCCGAGGTCCCAGCAACGAGAGGGGCTGGGAGGTGTCCTCGTCCTTGCTAACAGACAGAAGCTCAGAGAAGGCTGTGTTTCAGCAGGCAACTTTTTTTTTTTATTAAAGATTTTTATTTATTTATTTGACAGACAGAGATCACAAGTAGGCAGAGAGGCAGGCAGAGAGAGAGAGGAAGGGGAGCAGGCTCCCTGCCGAGCAGAGAGCCCGACGTGGGGCTCGATCCCAGGACCCCGAGATCATGACCTGAGCCAACGGTAGAGGCTTTAACCCATTGAGCCACCCAGGACCCCCTTCAGCAGGTAACTTTGACAAGTGTCACTACTGCAAAGAGACCTGGACTGGGAGAACTGAAACCATAAGATTCCCGAGCTTTCAGACAGATCCAGAAGACCCTTCCCACAGGCGTCATCAGTCACGGCACACACAAGGCTGTTATGGATTAGTGTCCCTTCGGGGAGGCTGGTTTAATAAACTGTCCCATCTGTGTGATATTATCAGCTGAGGAAGCGTTTCAGGAGCAGATAAGGAAAGATCACCCCATGTAGTGCGAAATGAACAAACAGGGTGTGAAACAGTGGGCAGTGTAGGCTATGCTTGTAGGAGGAAGTTTCAAGGAAGGATTTGTATTTCCTTCTGTTTGCACACAGAAATAGGGAAAGGCCATACCAAAAATTCATAGGAGGGGCTGCAAAGGGTAATTTTACATCAACTTGGCTACCCCATGGTACCATCATACTCGGTCATTGGTTCAAATGCCAGTCTAGATATTGCTGTGAAGTCATTTTTTTTTTTAGACGAGATTAATAATTACAGCAGTAGACTTTGAGTAAAGTAGAGAACCAGCCACAGTATGGGTGGACCTCACCCAATCAGTTGAAGGCACAGAGAACAAAGGAGAGAAACGTCTGTGTCTGGGCTGCCTTCTGACTTGAGCTGCAACTTCACCACTTCCCTGCGTCTCTAGGCTGCTGGTCCACCTTGCACCATTTGGATTTGCCAGGCCCCACAGCTGCATAAGCCAATTCCTTACGCTCAATCTCTCTGTCTCCTCCTCCTCTATGGGTTCATGTTTCTCTGGAGAACACTGACTAATAGAGGGTTCCCCCAGGCAAACCATTGAGATCTGGAAAAAAGTAGGAGATGTAGGAGGACTGGACTGGAACAAGATTGCCTGATGTATTATTTTTTACATCATCATTATTTTATTTTTTTAAAGATTTTTTATTTATTTATTTGACAGAAAGATCACAAGTAGGCAGAGAGGCAGGCAGAGAGAGGAGGAAGCAGGCTCCCTGCTGAGCAGAGAGCCCGATGCGGGACTCGATCCCAGGACTCTGAGATCATGACCTGAGCCGAAGGCAGCGGCTTAACCCACTGAGCCACCCAGGCGCCCCTATTTTATTTTTTTAAAGATGTATTTATTTGAGAGAGAGAGAGAGAGAGAGCATGTGTGAACAGGGAGGAGCAGAGTGGGAGGGAGAGAGAGAATCTCCAGCAGACTCCCTGACGAGTGTGAAACCTGATGCAAGGCTTGATCTCACGACCCTGAGATCATGACCTGAGCCAAAATCAAGAGTCGGATGCTTAACCGACTGAGTAACCCATATGCCCCTATGTCATTATTTTTGAAGCACGTGAATGTATTATCTATTAAAATTTAATTATAAAAGAACTTCATAGATAAATGGATAAAGAAGATACACACAGAGGAATATTATTCAGCTATAAAAAGAAGGAAATCCTTCCATACGGATGCAACTTGAGGGCATTGGGCTAAGTGAAATAAGTCAGACAGGAAAATCCCAGATCTCACTGTTATGTGGAATCTAAAGAACCAAACTCAGAGATACAGCAAACAGCTTGGTGGCTGTCAGTGGTGGGGGTAGAGGGGTAGGCGTGCGTGGAATGGGTGAAGGTGGTCAAAAGGTACAAACTTCCAGTTATAAGATGAGTAAGTCCTGGGGACGTGATGTACAGCATAGTGACTGTAGTTAACAATGCTATATTGCTTATTTGAAAGTTGCTAAGCTAACAAAATTAAAAGTTCTCATCACGAGAAAAATACTCTAATCACATACAGTGATGGATATTAACTAAATGTATTGGGGTGATCATGTCACAAATGGTACATATATAAAATCATTGCACTGTACACCTGAAACAAATATAATATTATACGTCAATTCTATCTCAATTGTTTTAAGAAGGCTGTGCACCCAACACAGAGCACAATGAGGGGCTTGAACTCACAACCCAGAGATCAAGGCATGATGAGACCAAGAGCTGGATGCTTAACCAACCGAGCCACCCAGGGTGATCCTATCTCAATTTTCAAAAAAAGCAAATAAAAAGAACTTAAAAAGGATAGGCACATGGCTGGTTGAGGCAAAGTGGTTCAGGAACATAGGAGGAGGTGAGGCAGCTTTCCTTGCGGGATCCTACCTTCAGTTCTGTTTGTCAAAAGCGGCCCCACCTGTATGAACTTGGTGGCAGATGGAGAACCCCCGTGGTGTGGCCTAGCTTACCTGGGACATCACACCTGCTCTTTCACCATCCATTTCGAGAACACCAGACACGCCACCAAACATATACCCGTCTTGAGTGTCTGCAGAGATTTCCAAATTTCCAAACAATGGGGCATGACTTTGGCCGGCAGCCAGCACAATGCGTTCTCCCACCCAGACCCACCATCAATGGACCAGGCTCTCCTGAGAAGCTGCCAGGGGCTGGGCACCACGCAAAGCCCAGGAACACAGTGGCGACGAGAGAGATCACTTAGCCTCCCAGAGCTCATGCAGGAAAGGAGACAGGAGGTAACTGCTCTTGGAAGACAGAAGGCAGGCTGCCATGACCTTGGTAAGAGGGAGCTCTTTTATACAAGGGAGGTGGGGGCGGCTTACCTGAGTAGATGGCACGAGAGAAGGAGGAGAAGCCAGCTGGTGAGGTGTCTAAGAAGGAGTGACCCCACTGCTGCGTGCAGAGGAGATAAGGGCACAACTCACCTGTTTTCTTCCTGCCTTCCACGTGCCTGGGGCGCCGAGGAGGACACCAAGGCCAGGAGGGAGAAGTGAACTGTTCAAGGCTTGCGCACACAGCTGTGCGTGCTTCTAATCTCAGCCGGGGAGCGGTTCTCTGCTCATGTCCAGTTGCAGCTTCTGGAAGTCATCAGAAGCCGCAGCTGTGCGCCCTGGAGTGGCTAGGTGTGGGCTCCACGGTCCGAGCTGCGGGGGTTCAAATCCTGACTCAGCCGCTTCCTAGCCGTGTGGCCTTGGGTCAACTGTGGAACTTCCCTGGGCTTCAGTTTCCCTGCTTGAGGATTAGATATGGTATTTTGGTAAGCGGTATGTAATGGGTCCTCTCTAGGTGACAGTTCCTATATGCTTGGTTCGTGTCATTTATGTAGAAAGTAAAATGAAAGAGATGAGGGAGTACATATGGGGGGAGGGCACAGGAGAGGTTTCACAGGCAGAACTGAAAAAAAAATATTGATTTGAGAGAAAGAGCATGCATGAATTGGGAGAGGGGCAGAGGAAGAGGAAGAGGGAGATGCAGACTTCCCGCTGAGTGTGTCTGCTGAAGGGCTCAATCCCAGGACGCTGAGATCATGACCTGAGCTGAAGGCAGATGCTTAACCAGCTGAGCCACCTAGGTCTCCCCCCAACCCAGGCAGAATTTTGTAGAGATCTCAACTGGTCCTTTTGAGCCTCTCAAATGGGGCTTCTACTCCATGGACAGTCCCTGGGCCAGCATCCCAAACCTCAGCCCCACCTGGGAGCACTGACGGGAATCTGCATTCTGACACTCACGGGTAGGGGTGTGCCTTATTTACAGCCAAGGAACACTGTTCTACTGCTGGGGCCACCACCCATGCCCCTCAGCCTCCCGCCACACTGGCTCCTGTGCCCTCCTTCCATGAAGCCAGCATCCCCAGCTTCCCTCTAAGGATCCCACCTGTGCTTTGCTTTGGTGTCACCTCATTCATGCTCTAATTCACCAGACACCTTCTTCTCCAATCAATATTAAGTTGGAGAATAGGCAAAGAAGGAAGGACCCCAGCCACTGGGAACCATGGTGAGTGTGAAGAGACCTTTTCTTCTTCTCCTGCTGACAGGAGAGTGGAGGGAGATGTGTCCCCCGAATGAACCTCTGGACAAAGAGACTCGGGCCCTCCTTGGTCTAGAGGCTCCTGTAAAGAGGTCCCTAGGGGGCTCATGCCCTTAGGGCTGAAGAAATGGGGCATGCATGGCATGTCTGGGAAGGAAGCCCTCAGCAGGTACCAAAGGAGGAATCTCACGAAGGCTCCTCATGAAGAAACAGGTACCTTATGAAGGAACTTGGGTGGGGGGACAGAAGCCAGAGGGCCCCTGGAGCAATGGGCACCTGCCTGGAGAGTTGCGTTGAGTTCCATACCTTGGCCAGGCCGAAGGGACACTTGGTGGGGGGTGGTCCTTAGCATTGGAAGGGCTGGAGTAACACCACACTGCTCGCAGGAAAGCCCAATGTCCTCCAAGGGAGATGTCAGCAGAAGCCACCAGAATTGCTTCAAGGCAGCTCCCTGTGGATCCCTTGTCTCCCAGGACTCTTCCCCTGGACGCTAGGGGAGTGAGTATCCAGAAGAGGGGAAAAAGTAGCTCAGACAAACCTCAGCCTCCTCCCTGGCTTGAGATGGCTGTGTCCTGGCTCTGACTGGCACTGGGGGCACACAGAGGGATTCTGTGTGGAGTTTGAGAGTAAAGATTTGACAAAAGAACAGGACACTGTAATTTGTAGAATGAGTAACCCCCCAAAGCCCAATAGTTATCATGTTTTAACAATGTCTTAAGGAGCTGCTACCAAATGGGAAAAGGGGTTCTGCAGCGGGGGGCAGATGCTGGAGGATGTACACCATTTCATGTATGAACTCCACGGAGTAGGGACTCCTCAACCACATGGACTTGTTGATGTGGGGTGAGCATGGAATGATGCATGGAGATTGAGGACCCTGTAACTAAATCAGTAAAGAGTCCTGCCCCCTCAGAGCAGTGTCCCCTCCTCTGGGCTCCTTCTTCTTGCTCACTCTTCTACCTGTCCACGTGGTCCTTTATTTCAGCCTGAAGAAAGGCTTTATCTTTCTACTGTTACTACACACATGCACACATGCGTGCGCACACACATTATAAGGAATTGACTCACATGATTATGGTGGCTAACATTCCAAGTTTTGCCATCAGCAAGTGGAGACCCAGGAGAGCTGATGGTGTTGTTCCAGTATAAAGGCCAGTGGATTTGAGACCTGGGAAGAACCAATGTTTCACTTTAGATCTAAAGGTAGAAAAAATCTCCTGATGTCTCAGCTCAAAGGTAGGCAGGAGGAATTCCCTCTTACTCATAAAAGGGTCAGCCTTTTTGTTCTACTCAAACCTTCCACTGATTGGATTCAACAATTAGTGATTTCAAAGCCTTCCACAAAGCTACAATAAATAAAACTGGTGTAAGAACAGATGTGCAGATCAATGGAATAGAATTTACAGTCCAGAAAATCCTTACATTAAAAGCCAACTGATTTCTGACAAGGATGTCAAGACCATTTAATGGATAAAAGAATCGTTCTTTCTATAAATGATGCTGGGACAACTGCATACCCACATTAAAAAATATGAATTTGCACATCTACTGCACACCATATACTCAAAATGGATCTGAAATCTAAATCTAATTTAATCTATTTAATATGCAAATATCTACTATAGGTAAAACTATACATAGTTTTACATAGGTAAAACTTGAAAGTGCTAAAAAGAAGGTATATGTTTAAAAATTTGTGATCTTGGATGAAGCAAAGTTTTCTTGGATGTAACACTAAAAGCATATGTAACCAAGGGAGAAATAGGCAAATTGGATTTCATCAAAACTAAAAACATTGTACCTCACATAACACTATCAAGAAAGTGAAAAGACAGCCCACACACTAAAAGAAAATGTTTGTAAATCATATATCTAAGTGTCTAACATCCAGAATGTATGAAGAATACATACAACTCAACAATAAAAAGACCAATAACTCACTTAAGAATAGACAAAGGATTTGAATAGGCATTTCTCCAAAGAATATATGCAAGTTACCAATAAGCACATGAAAAGATACTCAATATCACTAACTCATTAGGGAAATGCAAATAACACCACAATAAGATGCCACTTCACACCCCCTTGGGTGACTATAAAAAAAAATGCTGATAAGGATGTGGAGCAATTGGAACTCTCCTACATTGCTGGTGGGAGTGTAAAATGGCGCAGCAAAAAGTTTGGCAGTTCCTAAAGAAGTCAGACATATAGGCTCCATATGATCCAGCAATTCCATTTCTAGGAATATATCCAAGAGAATTTAAAACACATGTTTATGTGTATCTGTACATATGGACAAAAATATGTACATGAATGCTCATGGAAGCTTATTCATAACAGCCAAAACAAAAAAATCCAAATGTTCATCAACTGATGAATGTATGAACAAAATGTGGTAAACCCACAGAATGGAATATTATTCAGCCAGGAAAAGATATGAAGTACCAACTCATGCTACGACTTCGATGAATCTCGGAAACATTATTGAAATGCTAGTGAAACAAAAATCATGCATTGTATGAGTTCCTCATATGAAATGTTCAGCATAGGCAAACCCATAGGGGCATAAATTACATTAGTGGTTGGCAGAGGCTAGGAGGACTGTGGAATAGGAATTGACTTCTAATGGGTACAGGGTTTTGGGAGGGTGGTTATAAAAATTTCTGGAGTTATAAAAACCATGGGACTTTATCCTTTAAAATGGTGACTTTTATGCTATCTAGATTATGCACACAAAAAAGTCTAGAATTCAATCTAGGGTCACACACTACCTTCACTTATCATGTCTCTTTAATCTTCTTTAATTTAAAACCACTCTCTCTATACTCTTCTCTCATTTTTTTCTCCACAACACTGACATTTTTTAAGAGTCTAGCTCAGGTATCTTGTAGAATGTCCTTCAGCCTAGATTTGGCTTATTTCCTTATGATTATGTTTCCTTATGATTGGTTTGAGTTTAAACACTTTTGGGGGGTAAGATTCTTATTGTCTTAATATTTATTATTGGTAATACAGAAATATAGCTGGTTTTTATAGTGATCTTGTGGCCAGTGACCTTGATGAATTCTTTCATTAATTTTAATGTCTTATCTGTTTTTGTGAAATTTTTATGCACACAATCATGTTATCTGTAATTAATGACAGTTTTATTTCTTCCTTTCCAATCTTTACCCTTTAATTAATTTTCTTGCCTTATTGCCATAGCTGTCTCCCCAATTTCTGAACACTAACAATAGGCAACCATTAATTTGTTTTCCATCTCTTTACTTACATTATTTCAAGACTATTATATAGATTGAATCAAACAGTATAAAACCTTTGTTGTTTTTTTTTTCTTATCCAGCATACTTCCCTTGAGGTCTATCCAAGTCCTTGCATGCCAATATACATATGATTTTAAGAATCCCATTGCATAGATCTATTTGAGGAGAACTGACATCTTTCAATCCATGAACATAATATATCTTTTAATTTACCTATTTCTTTAAATTTGTCTCTCAATATTATCATAAGATTTTTATTTTTTTCTCTGCTAATGTAGTAAACAACTCTGATTTTAACTCCCTCTTTTCCTATACTTTGAAAAATTCTGTTAAAGATTAGTGATATTTTGGGGGCACCTGGGTGGCTCAGTCAGCCAAGTATCTGCCTTCAGCTCAGGTTACAATCCCAGGGTCCTGGGATTGAACCTCAAATCTGGCTCTCTGCTCAGCAGGTAGTCTGCTTCTCCTTCTCCTTCTGCCACTGCTCCTGCTCTCTCCCTCTCTCTCTCTCTCTCTCTCTGTAATCCACACACTCTCTCTCTAATAAATAAATGAGATCTTTAAAAAAAGATTAGTGATATTTCTTTCTTAATTATTTCTGCATCTGGTTTGTGGGCAGTTTTTAATTAGAATATGTATTTTTTAAGTTTCTACTGATAATGAGTTTCTCAGTTCTATTTGTCTTTAAGCCTCTCTATTTCTACTTCACTTTTTGAAGATATTCCCCTGAATAAAGAATTCCAGTTTTCCAGCAGTTTTAAGATGCCATTCCTTGGGGCACCTGGGTGGCTCAGTGGGTTAAAGCCTCTGCTTTCGGCTCAGGTCATGATCCCAGAGTCCTGGGATCAAGCCCCGCATCAGGCTCTCTGCTCCGCGGGGAGCCTGCTTCCTCCTCTCTCTCTGCCTACTTGTGATCTCTGTCTGTCAAATAAATAAATAAAATCTTTAAAAAAAAAAAAAAAAGATGCCATTCCTTGTTTCCTGGCTTCCATTGTTCCTGTTTCAAAGTCAGTTATCAGTTTAATGTTAATCCTCTGAAGGCATCTTGTTTCCTGAATGCTTTCATGGGTGTTTTGTTTTGTTTTGTTTTGTTTGTCTTTGTTTTTCATTAGTTTATTTTCCCTAGATATGGTATTGCTTGCTTTTATTCTTCTTGGGAATTACAGTCCTGTTTTAATCTGTGGCTCGATATTTTTTATCAGTTTTTGCAAATTCTCTGTTTTTGTTGTTTCAAATAGACTTCTGCCCTACTCTGTCTTTTTTCCTTCTGGGACTCCCAAATACAAATACACTAGATATTTTCACCATATCCTAGATACATCTTATATTCTTTTCTCTATTTTCCAAACTTTTGTCTTCCCATGCCTTTGTGTGAACATTTTCCTTCTGATCTATCTTCCAGTTCACTAATTCTTTCTTCAGTTGAATTCAAGCTCTCGTTAAACACATCAGTGGAGTTCATACTTTTGGTTATTTTTTAGTTTAAGAATTTCTATTTTGAACCCTTTTTTTATGTTCTCATTTTCTGCTGAAATTGTGTTGTATTTTATTTTCTTGAACCAATTAATCACAGTGATAATGAGGTTTGTTTCGATAACTTCAAATCCTGGATGCTCCCTTGTTCTGTTTCTACTGTTCATTGATTGTTTTGAGTTTTGCTAATACCTTATCCTCTGTTATTCCTGGCTATTTTTAGGACATTTTATTTATTTATTTATTTTTAATTAATTCATTTATTTTTATTAACATATAATGTATTATTTGTTTCAGGGACACAGGTCTATGATTCATCAGTCTTACACAATTCACAGTGCTCATCATAGCACATACCTTCCCCAATTGTCCCTCACCCAGAAACCCCATCCCTCCCAACCCTCTCCCTTCCAGCAACCCTCAGTTTGCTTCCTGAGATTAAGAGTCTCTTATAGATTATCTCCCTCTCGGTTTCATCTTGTTTCATTTTTTCCTCTCTTCCCCTATGATCTTCTGCCTTGTTTCTCAAATCCCATATATAAGTGAGCTCGTCTAGTTCCACCCACATCATTGCAAATGGCAAGATTTCATTTTTTGATGGCTTCATAATATTCCTGTGTGTGTGTGTGTGTGTGTGTGTGTGTGTGTACCACACCATCTTTATCTATTCATCTGTCGATGGACAGCTAGGATCTTTCCATAGAATAGAGAGCCCAGAAATGGACCCTCAATTCTATGGTCAACTAATCTTCAACAAAGCAGGAAAGAATGTCCAATGGAAAAAAAGTCTCTTCAACAAATGGTGTTGGGAAAATTGGACAACCACACACAGAAGAATAAAACTGGACCATTTACTTATACCACATAAAAAATAGACTCAAAATGGATGAAAGACCTAAATGTGAGACAAGAGTCCATCAAAATCCTTGAGAAGAACACAGCAGCAACCTCCTTGACCTCAACTGCAGCTTCTTCCTAGACATATCACCAAAGGCAAAGGGAGGTAAGGGCAAAAATGAACTACTGGAACTTCATCAAGATAAAAAGCTTTTGCACAGCAAAGGAAATAGTCAACAAAACCAAAAGACAACTGGCAGAATGGGAGAAGATATTTGCAAACAACATATCAGATAAAGGGTTAGTATCCAAAATCTATAAAGAATTTATCAAACTCAACATGCAAAGAACAAATAATCCAATCAAGATATGGGCAGGAGACATGAACAGGCATTTCTGCAAAGAAGACATCCAAATGGCCAACAGACACATGAAAAAGTCCTGACTATTTTTGATTGAATGCTGGACATTATAGGTAAAAAACTTAAGAGGTAATTTGAGGCTCTGCATTATTGCATCTACAGTTTAAGAGGATTACTTTTTTTTTTTTTTTTTTTTGGTAGGCAGCTAGACTATAGCCACTGATGATTCCAATTCATCTTAATCTAATCAGGGATTCATATGATATTGAAGCTGGGTTTCAGTTCTTTTGAGGAGTGGTCTCTTTAATATTCTGTGGTCAAAATGGCCTCAAACTATGGACTAACTTCTCTGGGGTTTCCTTCCTTCCCCACAATTTCTCATTGGCTTATTAGTCAGCTTTTCTGTTGTTAACAGGAGGAATGTGGTCTGATCCATTGGGTCATTACTGGGCACAGAACCTACCTCACAGCAGCCTATTTCTTTGCCTGTTCTGTGACTCTTGATTTTAAAGTCAGGTCCTTATAACTACGTCTGAGAATTCCTTAAGGCCTAGGCTTAACTCTTTCCCAGAGAATTCATATTTGCTTTTGGTAGGTGCCAGAAAGCACTACCAACTTCAAATCACTTTAAACTAAAATTCCCATTTGGAATTCCTTCAGTTTTCAAAGGGACTGTGAATCCTTATTACCTACCCTATTGACTACATACAAGTGGATAAATATTTTTCAGGAAGAATGCATTACTCCTTTTTTCCCCTGTGTTCACCCACTATAGGTATTGATCTTCAAGAGTCCTTGCTTTATGCAGGGAACTCTGATCAGAACCCCCTCCCCCAATAACTAACCCCTTTCTTTTGTCTCCTGTGGCTAACATGACTCAAGGTAACTGGGGCTCTAGGCTCTGTGGGGAGTGGGCACCCAGCATAGGATTTGGAGTCAACAGACCTAGGTTTGCCTCTCAGCACCACCATGAATAGTCAAATTGTTCCATGCAGGCATGTGCAGTTTTATTATCTGTAAAACGTATAATATAATCCACTAGCTACAGGAAACTCTGAAGGATAAATCACATTACCAAATTGTGAAGTCCTTGAGTCAATAAATATTAATTGAGTACCTACTATGTATAAGGAACATTTGCAAGTGCTGGGAATACAACAAACATTTGTGTGCATATGTATGCACATATATATAGCAACATAATAAAATAAGAAAAATTGAGTCAAATATATGATATTTTATATGGTGATAAGTACTCTGCCAAAAAATAATGTAGATGAAGGAAAGGAGATAGGGATATGTGCATGTGTGGTGGGGGAGTGCTCAGTGGTTCAATATCCCAAACGCCAGCCCATGACCTGGCTTAGAGTAGAAGCTCAATAAACTTTGGACATGAATTTACAGCTTAGGAAACACCTATTACCATGTATGTCAATCAATAGTTAACTTTTGTTTTTTGAATGGATATAATTGTTACTGGACTCTTTTCTTTATGCCCAGTTGATGGCAGGTTCAGGGGTCCTTGGAGGCTCACAAAGCTGTGATTGGGCTCCGGAGTTATCCCGATGAAAACTGAGGTAGAAAATCCACCTCCTTCCTCCTTCTCTGCACCGTATTTGCAAGTCTATTGCAGAGTCCCAGACATCTTTCCTTCCCATCTTTCCTTTCCTTCCCTGTCTTGTTGTCTGGGTTCTCCTTGTCCTCCAAAGAGAGACAGGGAGCCTCCAATCCAGGGTGAGTGCTGCTGAAACCATGCCGGGTGCTCAGGTGTGGGTCCAGGCGCCTGCCCAGGTATGTGCCCAGGTGTGCAGAAGGGGGTGAGAGATTGGTAATGCAGCCTGCCCCTGTGAACAGACTGAGGACATCTCGCCGGCAGGGGGCACTGTGGCGTCACCTTGGGTCCAGTTTGGCAGAGCCTTCCTTCCCATGGGCTTTTGTCCAAGATCGCACAGCTGTTGAGTGGTAGAGCTTGGTTTTAAACTAGCATCTCTTGACATTGATGGTTATGGTTTTCTCACTGTCCATGGCTCAGTTTCCTCAAATGCAGGCGGGAGCTTCTTACTCAGAGAGCCCAGAAGGCCTGGAGTTCTGGCACAGGCCTGGCTTGTGAAAAACAGTATAAAAACTGACAGAAGAAGCTCCCCGGGGTTTTCCAGAGCTTCTATGCTTGTCCCCCTGGGTTTCAGTACTAACCTGGGAACTTTAAAGAGATGCGTGCCTCTGAGTTCTTGGATGTCCCCAGGACCCATGCTGGTCAGAAGCTCCTGGGCCAGCACAGCCAGGTGGCAGTGCTGGAACCCTCTAGGTTGAAGGTGGAACCATGGAGGGTTTTAAGGACAGCAGCTCCAAATACCTGGCATCCCGCACTGTGGCTCTCCCCAACCCAAGAGACCGGACTTAAATATGAAATCTCCATTGTGGATCAGATGAGTCAGCCCTGACCCAGGGAGGCTTGTGATGCTGTGATGCTCCCATGAGAGGAAGTAAGAGACTGGGGGGGCATAATGGAAGTTCTGCTAAGGGGTTGATCACACACTCTGTTCGAAGATCCACTTCTAAGTGTCCTGGTAACAGCCATGGGGATGCCCTTGTTTATCTGCAATTGCTGGCCTGGCTCTTTCTCTTTCTGTCCTTCCCTTTCTCTCTCCTCTCCCTTTCTGGGGAACAAGTTGCCCCCCCCCCCCCCACCACCAAACACCACCCTAGGCTCTTGGGTCCTGAATGTTGGAGAAGCCAGAGGTGGTTCAATTTAGCCACCCTCCCTAGGCAAATCACCTCACTTGGAATGCAGGTTCTTCATCTTTTCATCCTGGTCTGTTATATAGGCTACTGTCAGCATCAGATAAAGACTTGTGGGAAGGAGCAGGATTTGAATGCTTCTCTTGATAGCATACCCAGGGCTAGAGCTTGCGTCTCTTCTGGCCCAAATTGCCTAAGTCACCATCCCTGTCCACCCATCCTTGTTTAGGTGCCAAGTCCCTGGCAGGGAGTCAGTGTAGGGGGATGGAAAAGTTTGAGGATGGGAATTCTGTCCACCAGGAAAGACCCTGGGCTAGAAGATGGCACAGGATGTCCATTCAGAAAGGGAAATGCCACCTTTCAGGAGACGAATGGTGAGAAGAGAGATCCTTGTTTTGTTCCTGACCTTAAGGAGAAAGCATTCAGTCTTTCATCATTAAGTATGATGCTACCTGTGTGTTTTCTTACGTGCCCTTTGTCAGGTTGAAGAAGTTCCCTTCTGTTGCTATTTTGTTGTGTGTTTTATCATGAAAGAGCATTGTATTTTGTCAAATGCTTATTTTGAATCTATTGAAATGATTTTATAATTTTTAACCTATTGATATTTAAATCTATCTGATTAACATCAATAATATTCTATTACTATATCATTAATATGTGGTATGCAAATAATGACACCTCAAAAATGTTCAAGTCCTAATTTTTACAACCTATAAATAGGTGACAGGACTACCAACTCTACAGAAATAAAAAGGATTATAAGGAATATTATGAATAATTTAATGCCAAAAAGTTAAATAAACTAGATGAAATGGAGTAGATGAAATGGACAAATTTTGAGAACGACACAAACTACCAAAACTAATTCAAGGAGAAGTAGAAAACATGAATACATCTCTAAGTGAAGAGATGGAGCTAGTCATCAAAAAGTTCCACAAAGAAAAGGCCAGAACCAGATGGCTCCACTGGTTCATTCTACCAAATGTTTAAGAAAAATTAACACTACTCCTTCACAAAGTCTTTCAAAAAATAGGAAAGGATTGAAACATTTCCTAACTCATTCCATGAGGCCAGTATAACCTAGACACCAAAACCAGACAAAGACATCACAAGAAAAGAAAACTATAGATCAATATGCCTTGTGAATACAGACCTCAACAAAACACTAACAAACAGATTCCAGTAGTATATTAAAAGGATTGTACACCATAGCCAAGTGGGATTTATCTCAGGAGTGAAAGGGTGGTTCAACATACAAAAATCAGTCAGTGTAATTGTATTAGTTCCTATTGCTGCTATAACAAATTACCACAAACTTAATGGTGTAAAACAATACAAACTGATTAGCATCTTCAAATATCTGTCTCTTTTCCATCATCCCACCACCTTACCTGACTTTAATCCTCTTACCCTCCTTCTATAAGGATCCTTGAGATTACACTGGTTCCAACAAGAGAATCCTGAAAATCTCATCTGAAGATCCTTGACCTAATCACAACTATAAATTCACTTTTGACCATGTAGACAGGGAGTCTACTTCTCACTCTCTCCCTGCCACTCTCCCTGCTTGTGCTCTCTTGCTGTCTCACTCAAATTTATTTATTTATTTGACAGAGATCACAAATAGGCAAAGAGGCAGGCAGGAAGAGAGAGAGGAGGAAGCAGGCTCCCCATTGAGTGGAGAACTCCATGCGGGGCTCAATCCCAGGATCCTGAGATCATGACCTGAGCCGAAGGCAGAGGCTTTAACCCATTGACAGAGCATTAGTGCAGGGCGGCCTATAACATTGGGGTGCCTTCGAGGACCGTGCAGGTGGATGCTCAGGCACCCCAAAATCCTTTTTTTTAATAAAAGATTTAGCTATAAATACTTTCTCTTTTTTAAAAGATTTTATTTATTTATTTGAGGAGAGAGAACAAGAGTGGGGGGAGGGACAAAGGAAGAGGGAGAAGCAGACTCCCTGCCAAGCAGGGAGCCTGATGTAGGGCTTGGTCCTGGGATCATGACCAGAGCTAAAGACAGATGTTTTACCCACTGAGCCACCCAGGCGCCCCTGCATGGTGTATCTTTTGCTGTCATTTTACTTTCATCTTATGTGTCTTTGAATCTAAAGTGAGTCTCCTATAGATAGTACATAGTTGGATAATTTTTTAAAATTCATTTCATTAAAAATTGGAAAGTTTAATCCATTTATGTTTAATGTAATTACTAATAGGGTAGGATTTATGTCTTCCATTTTGCTGTTTGTTTTCTACTTGTCTTAGGTCTTTTTGTTTCTCTGTTTCTGCATTACTGCCTCTTTTGTGTTAAAATTTACTTTCCAGTGAAGTGTATTCCTTTGTTTATATATATATACATATATATATTATATTATATTATATATATATAGTTATTTTATCAGTGGTTGCCCTGGGTAGAAGTTGAAATAATACTAACTTTATTTTCATGATATACAAAATCTTTGCTTCTATATAGTTCTGTTCCCTCTTCCTTTCTTTAAGCTCATACTACGACAAATTATAATTCTCTACATTGTGCACCCATCAACAGACTTATCATTATTGTTTTATGCAGTTACCTTATAAACCATCTTCTTAAATGTGTCTTCCATCAATCATCTAGAAAAAAGGGGTTACAAACAAAAAGATCAAATTATACTATTATCTTACTTAATTTAGGCTGGTGTAATAAAATACCATAGATTGAATGGCTTAAACAACATTTAATTCTTTCAGTTCTGGAGGTTGAGAAGAATAATATCAAGATGCTGGGATGGTTAGGTTTTATGTAATTACTAATAGGGTAGGATCTATGTCCCCTTTCTGTCTGCAGACAGCCACCTTCTTGCTGTTTCCTTATGTGGTGCAGGAAGAGATCTCCTGTCTCTTCTTCTTAAAAGTAAGTACATTAATCCTATCATGAGGGCCCCATCCTCATGACCTAATCTGTCCCTAATTACCTCCAAAAGCTCCACCTCCAAATTCCATCATGTTGGGGATTAGGGCTTTGATACATGAATTCTGGAAGGACACACTCATTCCATATTTACTGTCTTTTCAATTTACCTACGTAGTTACCTTTACCAGTGCTCTTTGTTTCTCACGTAGGTTCACATTTCTTTACTATCTATCTCTTCTGTGTTTCTGTTCATTCCTCTTCGTTTTCTAACTTATTTCTGTCCACCTACAGCTTTGGGCATCCTTTTATTTCATTCTGCGTGCCTGCAAGAGTTTAACTTCCTATCTGTGCAACCATTGACTCCTGCCACTTTCCAAGGTCATGGTTCCCAAGCTGCCTTCTCCCTCTGCCCTTATCCCAAGTACAGTGTGAGGGCACCTATTTCCCAAGCTGTAGGAACCTAATCCACTTGAGGAAAAACTGACCAACTTTCAAAAAATATCATATGTTCTATCTTGTTTCTAGAGACTGGGGCAGTAACCTCCACGTTGTCTATTTTACTGTAGCTGATTGCACATAATTAGCAATCATTAAATAAAGCGGTTGTCCCCTTGAGTAGATATGGGGCTCCAGTAGGGATGTTGTAAAACACAGGGTAGACTTAGTAATGGAGATCTGGTAGGAGCAGACCACCAGGGCTGGCCATTAACACCACATTATTCAGGGCCATTGTTAAAGGACTAATCAATTGTGAATTAGAGTTTGAGCCACATATAACTTAATTGTGGTATGGTGTCACCATTAATCATGTTCTGGAATGCTGAGAAAAGACTGAAGTGAGCTAAAAGTCGAAGGTTTAAGGTTTCTTGAAACAAAGCTCATTTAATGATATTCATGAGTGAATGACGTATTGTGGTAACCAGTCCTTGGTATTAGTCCAATTCCATTGGTGATCCCAGGGGCTAGATAGCTGCCCAGATGCTGAGCTTTCTGGAAAACAGTGATTAGTATTCAGCATGTGTCTGGGGAGAAACCATATACAGCACATCTTGTATTTTCAAAGATCCAAATGGAGACCAAATGAGAAGGAGAGGTTTAAGATTTCCACATAAAATTCAACAGTTGTATTAGGCTGGAGAGAGGGGCCAGATTACCATGCAGTTGGGGACTTCCTCAGAGCCCCCATAGGACTGGAAACATGACCTAAACATGAGAGTCAACTCTGGAGGGACAGGAAACAAAGCAAGCTTAGCAGTGGGAAAACTGCTAAGATGCTTTTTAATGCTATTGATCCAGCTATTATTATTACCATGAAAAACAATAACACTTGCTGACCATATGTTTGGACCTACTGTGTACCAGGCTCTGTCCTAGGTGTTTCGTTGACACTGAAACACACAGTTCAATTTTCAGAACAATCTTTCATGGCATGTTGTATTATCTTTATTTTAAGAGGTGAACCATGAACAACATGTGCTTGAGAACACAAATGTTCTGGAGTTGGGGTGTTCATGAATCAACTTATTGCTGCCTCTTCACTGTTCCTATAAATCCATATTGTGAGGCTGGTTCTTCCCTTGGCCCTGGATGAAAATTTTGGCCCATGAATTTTCTGGTCTCTCCTAGGTGATAAAAACAGTTCTAGGGTCACGTTCTCAAGTCAAGTAAATCTGCAAAATATTGTCTCAATTCAGTAATAAAAATATCTTGTTTCACTTAATAATCCAAATTCTGAACTTAGTTAAAGTTGAGATTACTCTTTGTCTTGCTTGGACTGGAAACCTGCTTGGAAGAGGGGTCTGTGATAAGCCTCCTGAGTTTTTCTCACCAGGGCATTCTTCTTTTGTGAACGTGGGGAGGGTGGAAAGATCCCACTTGTCAGGTACTCAAGTGGCTGCTGAGTATAAGCGTTTTTTGGGACTCATGGGTACCAAAGGCTGACTTTCCTCCTAGAATAGTTTGAAGGGTTGCTTGGAGATATACACCCACTATTGGGATCTCTCATCTGTAGGGCTGTGTGGGAAACTTTTTCCTCCAAGTGTGGCTGACTTGTGGCTCCTTCCTCAGCTCCTGGATGTGGGCAGGTTAGAGTTGGATTCTTGTGGGTCCCCTCACCACACAGTCTTCTTGGACAGAACCCAAGCTGCCCTACACTGGTTCTCTCTTACATGGAGCCCACACCCTCCACACACTCTAGAAACACAGGCTGATCCTGGTGCAGCCATCTCTCTTGTGTTCTTCCATCAAAGCAGCTAGGCAGCTGCTATGAACTGAATTGTATCCCCCCACCCCCGTTTATATGTTGAACTCTTAAGCCCCTATGTGACTGTATTTGGAGATAGGGTCTGTAATTAAGGTTAAACGAGTCATAAGAGTGGGGCCCTGATCCAATAGGATTAGTGTCATTAAAAGACAAGATACCAGAGGCTTATTCTCTCTCTGCCTCCCTTTCTCTCTCCTTCCCTCTCTACCTGTCTCCCTCCCCATTCCATACTAGAGTACATTCAGAGGGAGGATCATGTGAGAACAAAGCTTCGGTCCGCAAGCCAGCAAGTGATTTCTCACCAGAAACCAAACACTGCTGGACCTTAACATGGGGGTTCCAGCTTCCAGAATTGTGAGAAAGACATCTTGCTTGTTTAAGCTCCATCTGTGATATTTTGTTACAGCAGTCCGGGTGGACTGATACGGTCCTCTCTCACATTTTCTGTTTCTCTGGTGTGAGCTGGGCACTAGGCCACTGTGCTACTCAAACTTCTGGATATGTGTTAAATCCTTGCCCCATGTAGCCCCTTTTCCCAGGTGTAAGGGCAGTAGGAGACACAGTCTCCCTCCACCCACTGGCAGGGCCAGAGTGAGGCTCACAGCATACCATCACTGCTCCCCAAAGAAATCCATGAAGTGGGTGTGGGGTTTAAGAGATGTGTGGCTGGTTCTTCCACAAACTTTGACAATTTTGGTCAGGCACTATCTTGGGCACATAGTATCTCCTTGATAGCAATCCAAATGTTCACTTCAATGTCATTTAGTGCACAGATGGGAAGAAGGTACACCCATGTCTTCAATCCAGGACTCTTGAAGATTTGTGGTCTTTCTACAAAACTATTTCACTAACCTTCTGAAATGGAGGGATTTCAGGCCATAGGCTCATGAGGGCAGGGCTCAGTCTGTCATATTTACCACCATGCCCTTTGACTTCTGACATGCTTAGCACAGACCCTACGTTATTTGCAGGGAACAATTGTCACACGGACATCAGCTAGTACAGTGCCAGGCACATCACAAGGGCTCAATAAATAATTGTTAAAATTGTTGAATGGAACTAGCACCAGAAGAAGGGTTTGGGAATCAGGTAAAAATTCTGGGGTCTTTTGAAGGGTCCAAGGAAATCTGTTCAGTGAAGGGAGGCAGCTCTGTGGGACATAGCCATGAAGTGTTACCATCTGAACATTTCCTCTGGGACTAGACCAGGCCCATTTCCATTCGGGTCTAGCTTCCACCTTGCCTTGCTTCCTTCAAGGGATCCATGAGCCATCTCCTCTCTGCTCAGGGGCTGCTGTTTCACCTGGTCCCCAAAGGGGACACTTATGGGAGAACAGAACCACAATGCTGTGAGGGTCAGAAGAAACGAGTATCTCAGCCACCCTGGAGAACAGGAGTCCTCACTTGGTCCCAGACCTCAGATAAGGCTTCAGTCCATGGTTGGGTGGATCGTCTTTGGCCCTTGGTCAAAGCAAATGGAAAAAGAGAGAGAGGGAGGGAGAGAAGCCCAGTTTAGGACAGGGGCCAAGGGTCATTGTTGCTTTCCGTTTCACCCCTAAAGTGCTGTGTGACCTTGGCAAAAATCATTACTCTCTGAACAGGCCAGGCACAGGGTGGGGGGATGGCAGGGAGATGGGCAGTCTGCTGGCTAACTCGTCACATGTGTGTGTTGCAGGGAATAATGAAATAGGCTCCACAAAGCCTGTTTTGTCCTTGAGGGGCAAACAATACAAACTATTTATTTTAGGAGCATGGCTTCACCAGTTCTTCCAGCTCAGCTCGGAAACACCCCTGGCCATCCTGGCACAGTCTCTCAGAAGTGGCAAAGTCTAATTAGGTGTCCTTTCTTGCCTGGAGCCCAGCTGGCCTGCTCTGAGCAGAAGGCAAATATGTGGTTAGTCAGGCAGCAAGGTCCTCTGTATCTGACCATGGCTGCCTCTTGTCCTCATTCACTGATCCCGTCTCTTCATTGAGCCCTTCATCTGCACTAGGCCCAGGAGGTGCAAACATCTGGGTCTTCGCACCTCTAGGTTCAACTCCTATCACTGCCATGGTGTGGCACTCCACGTTCCAGCCCCTCCATCCACCTCTGTCCCTTCCACCCGGAATGCCCTTTACTCGCCTCTGCCTGCCAAATCCTTGCTTCTCCATCAAGTATCCTCTCTGTGAGATTTTTATGGACTCCACTAAGTGGAGCAAGTCACTCTGTGTTCTTGTCACTGAGAGGGGCAAAGACAAGAGTGCCTCGCTGGCTTCAGACTTCCTGGTGTTGAACGTGGCCACGCCTTTTCTTTTCAAGCTAACGCATGGCCTGGGATTACTCTTAATTACTCAGAGTCAAATAGGACCTCATTTTGAGGTGGTTTCACCCATAAATCTACCACAGGACCTGGAACCCGCAGCCAGTATTCCTTTAGATCTCTTGGGGGCAGTTTCTCGTTCTGATAAGGTAATGTGCTCTGATAAGGCTTACAGAAAGCTGGGGTCTGTGATGGGTAGATCAAAGGCTCAAAAGGTTCCTACCATCCAGGAAGCTTGCACAATAATGAGAAAAAGATAAATATTTTGGTGTTTAACTTATTAGTGTTTTCTCTTTTCAAAGAGAGCCAGGAAGGGTCAGGCCCATTTCTCAACTTAAGAAGGTACAACAAGCGATGGGACAGCTGAGGTGTGAGGGCTGAGCATGGCGGGGTGGTTGATGGCTGTTGACCACCTGCTTACATACCACCTATTGACCCATCTACTCTCTTCTCATGAAACCCACTCAGCTGGGCAAATAGGTCCCAGTGTGTCCACCTGTGGATCCTGCCTGAATCCCCCTGATATAATGTATTGATAGAATATTTAAGGTAGAGCATGGCCAGCAGACCAGGAGATGAAAATGAAAAGAGAGTGTGTTGTTATTCACAGTTCCCAAAAGGGCGGGCACAGGGCCCCATTGGGAGGCACTAGGGTCAGTCAGGAGGCAGCCGAAGCTGATGTAGACCAAAGCCTTTACTGTGGTTTTTGTGGGAATGGGTAAGGCAGGGGAAGCAGGCTTAGGATTGCCTCATTTGAATAATACCAGTGGGCTCTGCAGTATAGGGGCTGTCCCTAGTTGTTTGTAAAGCTGGTCCTGAGGTGATTAGGGCAGGAGGAGAGTGGCCCAGAGTATTAGAGGGAGAGCGCCACAAAGAAGGGGGTTGCAGGTGTGTGGTATGGTGGTTAGGGATTGGTTGGTTTGCATGTGAAAAGCACACCCTTGGACAGACAGGACACACTCTCCTGGGGTATCCAGATGAGGAAGTGCCTAGGAATTGGCTAGCCCTGGGTAGGCGGAAGATTTGTCCATTTATTCAGCTCTGTCTTTGCAGTGCACAAGCAGGCATGCTTGTTTCAATAAAACTTTATTTATAACAATAGACAGTGGGAAAAGAACTGGCTGGTGGGCCACAGGGTGCAGACTCCTGGCTGGGAGAGTTTGGTGTACACGGGTAAGCATGGGCAGGGGATGGGTGGGGGATGGAGAGACAGGACTGGAGGAGCAGCAATGTTGCCTTGAGAGTGAGATGGGTGTTGAGCTTCGTGTAGGGAAACAGTAAAGGGAGCCCCATTAGACTTCAAAGAGTTGCTTTGTTATTAGTATGGTGGCTGGGGGGGGGCAAGACTAGTGAGGAGGCAATTGCAATGAGCCTGAGGCTAAACAGTGTCCACTGGGGATGGGGAAGAAGGCTGGACTGAAGGGAATTTGGAAGATGGAAAGTGACAGGACTTGTGACTATCCTGTCTATGGGCTGGTTCGCAGGTTTCTGGCTTTTACAAGAATGGGTGGATGGTGGGGCCACTCATTGTGATGAGTAGGCATGGGGAGGGGTCATGAACATGAGAATTGGCCCCTGCATTGTAGGAGACTCTGGAGGGTTAAGATGAGCTTCCCCTGTATGTTCCATGAGACACTAATAAGTGAACCAAACCGAAGGAGGTATAGCTGCTCTGTTCCATTAAAGATACTGTTACATTTCGTTCTGCACCTGCTGTCAGCTGTTATTCCTCTGGGGTTCTGTGCCTTTCCTCTTTGGTTGCTTCTAAGATTTCCTGTTAATCCTTGATTTCTGCAGCTTTACAACAATGTGTGAGGTATAGATTTATTTCTATTTATTCTGTTCAGTATTTGTGGCATCTTTGGATATTAAAACTCAAGACTTTCATCAATTCTTGGCCATCCTAAGTATCTCTTTCAAATATGGCTTCTCTGCCATTTCTTCTACTCTCATCTTGGAAGCTCCTCTCAGACAAGAGTTGATACCTTAGTATTTTCACTCTTTTAATGATACGTTCATTAAAAAACAAACAAACCCAGAAAAACTGCATTTCTCAATACTGCCTTTTAGGTAAAATTCTTCAATCTTACATTCCAATCACGAATACTCTTAATTCCTTCAGTGCTAGAGTTTATCCAGTGTTCTGAGTTTTTCACTGTAATGACTTTGCTTGTTAATTAGGAGTTTTCTTATTGGCTCTTTTTCCTATCCTCTTGATTTTGTTACATGATTTTCTGTTCCTTTGAAAATGTACATTACTCCTTGATTTATCTGTTTGGGCATCCCAAGTTAGCCATGTTGGAGTCCGGCTTCCATCAGCAACTGGCTGTGTACAGAGAGCTATGTCCATCCACCATGGCCAGGCGGCATGGTCTAGATGGAGTAAACTGCCAGGACCATCCAGTGTGGTCTGACCCATCTTTAGCTTGGAAAGCACAAGTCATGTCATTAGGAAGTGACACTGGTGATCAATGCAATGCTGGGGCAGAGAAGTCATTTGACAGTGCTTACAAGGAAGGCACTCAAAGTTGGAGAACTTGGCTTTGCTCAATTACAACCATCTAAAGACAGCGGATCTGATTACTCTTGGGCAGAGGTTTGTTTATCCTAAATGCTGAGCCAATGACCCTATTAGTTTTGAAATGAGTTATGTATTTTTCCACATTTGGGCAGAGTCACTATTTGCCAAGAGAAGGGTACGTACGGCAACATGTTGTTATGATTCTTCAAGGACAGGGGACTGCATGTCATCACTCATGCCTCCCTCCACCTCACAGCCACCACACCGCCCCATAAAAGTGTACTGACTTACGCTGAGAAATGGGCATTCAGCACAGAAGTCATGATATAAACAAATTTGATACTCCATCATTTGTACACTGAGATGGGTGTTGCATTTGCCTTGGGAGCCTCTGAACTCATGAAGCCATGTGGCCACAGCTCCAGGGGACACAGAGATCCTTGCTGAAATTGCTCTAGGGCCATTATATAAGGCACAACAGAATGTCCCAATATAACCAACCCTGTGGCCACACTTCACATGTAGACATTATGTATACGCATGTATGTCCATTAGATGCACACAGAATACAAATGAAATATATTATAATGTAACATATATGGATATAATTATTTTATAAAAAACAATATTGGCAAAAATGATTAACACATCAAACCAACGTTGCTGAACATTTGCAATACTCTCTCTTCCCTTTACTGAATTCCAGCTTAATAAAAGGGCATCTGGCTTCCATCGAAATTTCAAAAATTTTCTGTATTTGATGGGTCAACAATTACAATAGTATGTTGACCTTGCAATATACTATTTTAATAATGTGTTAATACATAGCAATCTTTGGGTGGAACTTCCAGAATTGCTGTTTTATAACCATCAGCAGGCATATTAAAACTAACCTCAGTGGCAACAAAGCCAACTGCTGATGCGTATCATTAGCTGAAGGATTGTTGCTCGTGTGATCGGCACACACAGAATGAAGCTGGAAGTGAGCACCCGGAGACTTCTAAAACTTCTAAAGAACAGTTAGTTTGCAAGGGTTCTGGGTGAGTGGTCTGGGAGTGAATTTTTAAATGTACTCGGTCATCTAAAGACTCCGTGGCAACTCAGTCCCTAGAGGAACTCACTCTTCCCTGGGGACCCATGAGTGGGCCCTCAGTGAAAGTTTCTACATCAACCACGGGGCCAAAGTCAAAGCGGACACTCATCTGAAACTGGAGGGAGTGGTAAAATGTAGACAGTGACGAGGAAGAGAGGAGTGAAGGAGGGATGGGTAGAGGAAGGGACAGAGAGAATACATACATGTAACCCAAGCAGACAGAAATTAAGATACAAAGATGGCAAGCATGAAGAAGAGAGAATTCTGAACACAGAGGATGAAGGGGCGAGAGATACTATGGAAGGAGCAGGGAGGAGCCTGTTGAGAGCATGAGAACCCTTCTCCCCGAGCCTCATTTAGGCCAAACTACACATCTGTGCATGGAACATCTGTGTGTTGAACCGTAGGTAAGTGGTGGGCGGGCGGGTGGCGAGGCAGCCCTGCTATGGGCTGATTTGCACCCTAATCGCTCTGCCAGAGAGGAGTTTTGTTTCATTTTTGACTGGGCTTTATCTACCAAAGGACACTTCGATTCACTGGGTCATTTACATTTTTCCTATAGAAGGACAGAGTCCCCCAGACCTGAGTAGCTAGTCTTTTCCAAGGGAAATCCCAGTATTCTCCTGAGGAATTCCAGGAGGAAAACCTAATTTCTTTGTCATTTTTGAAAGTTAGCCCCTGAAATGCCAAAGCTGCTTGGGTTCTTTTTTTTTTTTTTTAAGTTTTATTTTATTTCAGTGAGAGAGAGAGTGAGCGAGTGAGTGGGGAGGGCAGAGGAAGACGGAGAGAGAAACCCAAGCAGACTCCATGCTGAGTGCAGAGCCCGGCATGGGGCTCCATCTCACGACCCCAAGATCAGACCTGAGCTGGAAGCAAGAGTTGGATGCCCAACCAACTGGGCCACCAGTTGGCCCGAAGCTGCCTGGGCTCTAGAAGGGGTTGTTTTTCTGAGAAGGGCTTCAAAATCAAGGGGTTGACAGTTTCATAGTGCATGGGGGAGTAACAAATGTCCCTCATCCAGGAAATCCCCCAGTGAGCACCCACATTGCAGGGCTTGCCCGCAGGCACAGACGCCCTTCCTGACAACTCTGGGAGCCTCAGGGTTAAACACCAGATGGTGGCGCCACGTCAAGCCCAAACCTCAGTCTCTTTGCTTCCCGAATCTGTCACTCTCCTGTTCCAAAGATAAGATGAAAAGGAGAGAAAACAGCTTCTAGATCGCCATGGCAACCATCTGGAAACACCTGTCTCTGTTGGCAAGGGGTGGCTGACAAGGGGGAGAACCAGAAAAACTGCAAACATCTTGTTTTCATTGACTTAAATAAAGCTAGTTGTCCAAATATTGATATCACTTAAGGTATAAGCAAAAAAAAAAAAAAAAAAAAAAAATCATTGAATTTAGAGTGCACTTCTTTCATCCAGTACAAATATCTTCTGGTATAATCCTGAACTTACCTGAAAATACTCTAAGTAATATAAGTTGTAATCGGCAAAGGGTAAGTGAGTTCACTGAGTGCGTTCACGTGCTGGGCACGGGAGTCATGTGTTTTCTGCCCTGGTGGCACTTACTTTCTTCTTGAATCAGAAGGTACAAGTAGTCTCTTTGATAAACTTAAGAAGGAACCTGATGCTTTAACTTTGCTGGTCCCAGCTGCTGGAGACACAATCATATCTTTAGATTTCGGCAGCAATGACACAGAAACTGATGACCAATAACTTGAGGAAGTTCCATTGTATAATGATGTAATGCTCCCCTCATCCAATGAAAAATTACAGAATATAAATTTGGCAATGTCTCCATTACCTGCTTCTGAAACTCCAAAGCCACTTCGAAGTAGTGCTGACCCTGCACTCAATCAAGAAGTTGTGTTAAAATTAGAGCCAAATCCAGAGTCACTGGAACTGTCTTTTACTATGCCCCAGATTCAAGATCAGCCAGCTAGTCCTTCTGATGGAAGCACTAGACAAAGTTCACCTGAGCCTAACAGTCCCAGTGAATATTGTTTTGATGTGGATAGTGATATGGTCAATGAATTTAAGCTGGAATTGGTAGAGAATCTTTTTGCTGAAGACACAGAAGCAAAGAATCCATTTTCCACCCAGGACACTGATTTAGACCTGGAGATGTTAGCTCCTTATATCCCAATGGATGATGACTTCCAGTTACGTTCCTTCGATCAGCTGTCGCCACTGGAAAGCAGTTCTACAAGCCCTCAAAGTGCAAGCACAATTACAGTATTCCAGCCGACTCAAATGCAGGAACCTCCTGTTACCAGTACCAGTACCACTGCTACCACTGATGAATTAAAAACAGTGACAAAAGATGGTATAGAAGACATTAAAATATTGATTGTATCCCCATCTCCTACCCACATACCTAAAGTAACTACTAGTACCACAACATCACCTTACAGTGATACTGGAAGTCGGACAGCCTCACCAAACATCTACTTTCTAGATGGGCAGACTTGCTAGCAAAACAGGTTAACAGACTAATGATAGGTTAAGATAAGCACTGAGGAGGGAATAAAGATGGCAGCCATGACTAGGCAGTGACTTCAGAGTTCAAGGAAAGTCTGTCTGAGGAATAACATTTCAGCTGAGACATGAGAGATGTAGATATTCAGCCATGGGAAGAACTGGGGCTGGGGATGTGTGGGAGCAGCACAAGCAATGGGACCTGTAAAGGCCCCAAATGGGGAAGAAGGTGGAGGATTGTCAGACAGAAGGAGGTCGTATGGCTGATGTGGGTGTGTGCATGACCATGTGGGAGGTGAGGACAGCAGGGGCATGATCACACAGGGTTATGAGATGAGAAAACTCCAGGGGTGAGAAGCCACTGAAGGGTTTTAAATGGGAGAATGCCAGGATTTATGTTCGGGAGACATCGCTCTGCCTGGTGTGCAGAGACTGTATTGGAAAGATCCAGAAAGGAGGAAGGGAGGCGGTTGGGAAGCTTCTGCATTCCTGGTGGAGGTCTGTGACTTGGTACACGGTGGTGGCAGAGACAGAAGGAGAAGCAGACAGATTAGAGGCATAATTTGGAGATAGAACCAGTGGTATTTATGCCTGCTTTGAACCTGGGATAGAAAGGGAAACCGAAGAGGCAAGAATGACCTTGAAGTTTTGATGTGAGACATTAGTGGATAGTGGAGCCATTGACTGAGAGGAGGAAGTCTCTGGAAGGAAAGGGTTTATAAGAAGGAGGAAACTGGGAATTTAATTTTGTAAGATCTAAGCTTGCGGCCTGCAGTGGGAGCTATGGTGTGCCACACAGATCTCCCTCTAAAACCTAGGCAGTGTTGGCTGACCCACAGCACCATCCCCAGGCCTTGCCCTCAGCACAAGGGAGCTAACTCTTAAGGCTCCATCTTCTCCAGGGCAGCTGTCAGCCAGGGCCACCCACTTGCCTTAACAGGGGACAACTTCGAAGGGCCATTCCATCTCCGAAGCTCCCTATGGCACCAGCTGTTGTGACTGCACCAGAGTTTCATGTCTCCCTGTACCCAACCCTGACTCTCTCATGCCATCACAGTATTCCTGAGCACCCCTCCCCGTGAACCTCCCCCCAATAAAATCGCCACCTCAGAGACGGTTCCCAAGATCCCAAACCAAAGCAGTTGGTGCCAGAAGTGATCCTAAGACGCAGACCCTAGAAGAGGATTTTGGAGCTACATCACCTGCCAGCTAGACCAAAGGACCTCATGCTCCTGGCATCGGTGTAGGGAAATGGTGAAAACTTTCACGGTGGCGTAATGTCTCAGTCATTTGAAAGATACAAGCAAAGAAATTCAGTGGTTGTTACTGGGTGTTACTGATGCATTGGAGAAAGATGATAAAAATGCTGAGGGTGATTAATTTAACCATCAGTCAGTTACATGCTGCACACCGGATCCAAGTTGACGTTGCTGCTGGGGACCCAGAGTCTTACCATGGTCCCCTCTAAGAGTGAAGGGGGATGGGGTTCAGATAATAAATGGAGTCTTGATCCAGGCTGTGTTCATAATGGGCCCAGTGGTTCCTTTCGGTCACCCAGTGATCATTTCTCCTGTCCCTGAATGTGCACTTGGAATGGATGAACTTGGCCTGTGGAATAAGGCGCCACTGTTGTGGGGAAAGCCAAGTGGAAGCCTGAGAAACTGACTCCCCCTCTCCAGGCAAGAAGGCAAGTCGATAGCAATATTGCAACCCGGGGAGGATGGCATATTTGAGTGTCATGCTGAAAGACCTGAAGAATGCAAGGGAGGTTATCCCATCATATCCCCATCAAAGTCATCAGTCGGGCCCCTACAAAATTTAGATTTGGTCCTGTCTCACGACAGTGGACTACCACAGTCTTAACCGCTGTGGTAGAATTAGCCACAAACGGATGGCTATGCCAGATGTATTTTTTCTAGAGCTGATCAACCAGGTTTTAAGATACAAGATATATGATGATGAAGCTAGGAAATGCATTATATTCCATCTCTACAGGAGAGAAAGACCAGAGTAATTCACGATCATGTGAGACAGCCAGCAGTAGCCATCACATACAGTCTCCTCCGAGGGCTATGTTAACAATCTGTTATAACATAGCCCCAGAAGGCTTGAACTGCACAGACCCTCCACAGAATCCACACTGACCCACCGTATCCATGATATCCTGTTAATGAGATCAGACAAGCAAGAAGAGGCATGTAAATTGGAGGCCTTAGTGAGATACTTGTGCTCTAGCAGGTGGGAGATAATTACTGTGAATATTCAATGACACATGTCATCAGTGAAATGTTTAGAGGTCCACAGGTCTGGAGCATGCCAGGACATCCTCTCCAAAGGGAAGAGCACTTGACTGCATTTTGCTTCCCCTACCGTTAAGAATGAATCATGACAAACAGCAAAGTGTTGCTGGCTTCTGGAGGCAGTCCCGGGAGAATCACTTGCTGGCAGTAGGGCTGGGACTGAAGGAGCTGGCCACAGGTGCCATGCTGGACTTTAGAACTGCTGTGGACAGTAGCTGCCATGTGCCTCCCTTGCCCCTCCTTTTTATTTTTTTTTAATTTTTAAATATTTTTTCAGTGTTCCAGAATTCATTGTTTATGCACCACACCCAGTGCTCCATGCAATACGTGCCCTCCATAATACCCACCACCAGGTTCACCCAATCCCCCTTCCCCCTCCCCTCCAAAACCCTCAGTTTGTTTCTCAGAGTCCACAGTCTCTCATGGTTTGTCTCCCCCTCCAATTTTCCCCAACTCACTCCTCTCCATCTCCCCATGTCCTCCATGTTATTCCATGTCCTCTGTGTTTATTCAACAAGTAAATGAAACCATATGATAATTGACTTTTTCTGCTTGACTTATTTCACTCAGCATAATCTCTTCTAGTCCTGTCCATGTTGATACAAAAGTATTCATCTTCCTGATGGAGGCATAATACTCCATTGTATATATGGACTGTATCTTCTTTATCCATTCGTGCATTGAAGGACATCTTAGTTCTTTCCACAGTTTGACAACTGTGGTCATTGCTGCTATGAACATTGGGGTACAGATGGCCCTGCTTTTCACTACATCTGTATCTTTGGGGTAAATATCCAATAGTGCAATTGCAGGGTCATAGGGAAGCTCTATATTTAATTTCTAAAGGAATTTCCACACTGTTTTCCAAAGTGGCTACACCAACTTGCATTCCTACCAACAGTGTAAGAGGGTTCCCCTTTCTTCACAACCTCTCCAACACATGTTGTTTACTGTCTTGCTAATTTTGGCCATTCTAACTGGTGTAAGGTGGTATCTCAATGTGGTTTTGATTTGAATCTCCCTGATGGCTAGTGATGATGAACATTTTTTCATGTGTCTGTTAGCCATTTGTATGTCCTCTTCAGAGAAGTGTCTGTTCATGTCTTCTGCCCATTTTTTGACATGATTATCTGTTTTGTGTGGGTTGAGTTTGAGGAGTTCTTTATAGATCTTGGATATCAGCCCTTTGTCTGTACTGTCATTTGTGAATATCTTCTCCCATTCTGTGGGTTGCCTCTTCGTTTTGTTGACTGTTTCCTTTCCTGTGCAGAAGCTTTTGATCTTGATGAAGTCCCAACAGTTCATTTTTGCTTTTGTTTCCTTTGCCTTTGGAGACATATCCTTTCTTTTTTTAAAGATTTTATTTATTTATTTGACAGACAGAGATCACAGGTAGGCAGAGAGAGAGGAGGAAGCAGCCTCCCTGCTGTACCCAATACAGGGCTTGATCCCAGGACCCTGAGATCATGACCTAAGCTGAAGGCAGAGGCTTTAACCCACTGAGCCACCCAGGCGCCCTGACATATCTTGAAAGAAGTTGCTGTGGCCGATGTTGAAGAAGTTATTGCCTATGTTCTCCTCTAGGATTCTGATGGATTCCATTGAGGCCTTTTATCCATTTCAAGTTTATCTTTGTGTACGGTATAAGAGAATGGTCGAGTTTCATTCTTCTACATGTAGCTGTCCAATTTTCCCAGCACCATTTATTGAAGAGACTGTCTTTTTTTCCACTGGATATTTTTTTCCTGCTTTGTTGAAGATTATTTGACCATAAAGTTGAGGGTCCATATCTGGGCTCTCTACTCTGTTCCACTGGTCTATTTGTCTGTTTTTGTGCCAGTATCACGCTGTCTTGGTGATCACAGCTTTGTAGTAAAGCTTGAACTCAGGCGACGTAATGCCCCCAGTTTTATTTTTCTTTTTCAACATTTCCTTAGCAATTTGGGGTCTCTTCTGGTTCCATACATATTTTAGGATTGTTTGCTCCAGCTCTTTGAAAAATGCCAGTGGAATTTTGATCGGAATGGCATTGAAAGTATAGATTGCTCTAGACAGTCTAGGTATTTTAACAATGTTTATTCTTCTGATCCATGAGCATGGAATGGTCTTCCATCTTTTTGTGTCTTCTTCAATTTCTTTCATGAGCGTTCTGTAGTCCTCGAGTACAGATCCTTTACTTCTTTGGTTAGCTTTATTCCCAGGTATCTTATGGTTCTTGGTGCTATAGTAAATGGAATCAATTCTCTAATTTCTCTTTCTGTATTTTCATTGTTAGTGTATAAAAAAGCATCTGATTTCTGTACATTGATTTTGTATCCTGCCACATTACTGAATTGCTGGTATGAGTTCTAGTAGTTTGGGGGTGGAGTCCTTTGGGTTTTCAATATAAAGTATCATGTCATCTGTGAAGAGAGAGAGTTTGACTTCTTCACTGCCAATTTGAATACCCTATATTTCTCTTTGTTGTCTGATTGCTGTTGATAGGACTTCTAGTACTATGTTGAACAAGAGTGGCGACACTGGGCATCATTGTCATGTTCCTGATCTCAAAGGGAACGCTGTCAGCTTTTCCCCATTGAGGATGACATTCACTGTGGGTTTTTCATAGATAGATTTTATGAAGTTGAGGAATGTTCCCTCTATTACCCTGATCCCTAAATCAGGCAAAGACCCCACCAAAATGGAGAATTTCAGACCAATATCCCTGATGAATATGGATGCCAAGATTCTCAACAAGATCCTAGCTAACAGGATCCAAAAGTACATTAAAAGATTATCCACCATGACCAGGTAGGATTTATCCATGGGATGCAGGGGTGGTTCAACATTTGCAAATCAATCAATATGATAGAACAAATCAATGTGGTTCACATGGTCCTCTCAATTGATGCAGAAAAAGCACTTGACAAGATACAGCATCCATTCCTGCTCCTCCTTTTTATTTTTTTTTAATATTTTATTTATTTATTTGACAGAGAGAGAGATCACAAGTAGGCAGAGAGGCAGGCAGAGAGAGAGAGAGAAGCAGGCTTTCCATCAAGCAGAAAGCCCGACATGGGGCTCGATCCCAGGACCCTGAGATCATGACCTGAGCCGAAAGCAGAGGCTTAACCCACTGAACCACCCAGGCGCCCCTGCTCCTCCATTTTAAATAGAGCGTATCTACACTGGTTCTCCCATGCCTGTCCCACCATTTTCTCTTGGATGCTGGAGGTTGGGAGGAGGCAGTGTCTCTTTTTGAGTTCCTTCATCTTTAGATTGAGAGAAATAGTGCTCAATAAGCTCTCCTGGAGGGAGCTGCACACAGAAGGAAGCCAACCTGCACCTGCACCTGACTTAGATGATGAAATCCAGGGCTTTGACCATGACGATGATGTTGAAATGGGATGAGACTCTAGGGGAAGGGTGAGCATATTCTGCGTCTGAGAGTATGTGAATCTTCCTCCAAATGGCTAAACGTTTCTCATCTCATCTGCTCTTCTGGAGCCTTCCCATGCTCCCCAGCATGAGACAGACTCTTCGTCCCCTCCCCTTGAACTTAATGTGAGCCTTCGTGACTGCCTTAACTATCAGAGGATGATGGATGTGATGCCGTGGAACTTTTAAGTTGTCTAATGGGGTGACACAGCCATCATGAAAGTCATGCTCTCTCTCAGAGTGTTGACCAGTGCAACCTCCCATCATCCTTCAGGGTTGCCCAGCAGTTCCTCGGAGAGGTCATGTTGTAGGTATTCTGGCTGTAAGTCCCAGCTGAGGTTCTTAAGACTGGCACTGTTGGCCAGGTAGGCAAGCAGGGGAGCCATCTCATAATCCCGGCCTCTATTTGTGTTTTGAACCACCCCAGCTAATGTTGCATGGACAGAGGTGAGCTGTCCCCACCATGTCTCAGATTTGTGATAACTCTGAAGGGTCATCCCAGTCCCAGAGCTTTCCATGGGATGGCCTGTGCACACAGAGAGGTGGTGTATGAAGATAGAGGTCAAGAGAGAGGTCAGGACCAAAGATGTTAATTGAGAGATACCAGAACATGCTTGGTTCTCAAAGTCTCGGGTCTGGGTGACACGACCTAAAACGAAAGTACATAGAAAGAAGGGTGTTAGGGCTGAGCCCTGGGGCATTCCATGGCTTAGAGCTGGCAAAGAAAGGAGACTTAGGAAAGGAGCAAGAGGAGGACAAAAGTCAGGAGACAGTGATCCAGAAGGTGCAAGAACAGCATGTCCCAAAGGATAGGGCCTGCTGAGGACAAGACGCAATGGAATATCTAAAGGTCACATGACACAAGAATAGTGTTAATGCAGGACAGGGGGCACGAGCCAGTGGAATGGTCTGAAGAGTTCATGGAAGTTCAATCCCCCCGCTTCTAGCCTGTGTCCAGAGGCCAATCAACAAACCCACAAAGGAGGCCTTGACCTTTCCTTTCTTAAAGTTCCTGAAGCTCTCACTCATTCTCTGTTGTCCAGGACTCCAGGCTTGTCTGCTCAGTGGGGCTGTGGGCTACTGAGCTGGTCTTTGCTGCTTCTGTGTTCTCATCAGTTCCAGGGAGTGCTTGGTTCCCACTAGAAACCCACTCAACACTCGCTGACCGAGAGCTTGTCCATTTCACCCACCAAACAGCCAACTGAGGGCCACCCGGGAATCACAGCCGCTCCTGGAGAAATATACCACCAGGGCTGCTGGACATTCCAGAGAGATCAGAGCTCTCAGAGAAAAGAGGAGATGATACTAGCAGGTCTCTGAGGTAGGTGGCTGATGATTAATGAGAATGAATGCCAGCAACAGGCTTGTGTTTCCTGGCAACTGGGGATGCTGTGGGCAGTTTGCTGTCTGTTAAACAAATGGTCTTTGCTTCAGGAAATTTCTGGGGGCTGCTCCAACATTCAAAGGAGGCCTTCTCTGTTGAATGGAGCTCCACGTTCTTGGCTGGGGAACTTTTTCTCCTTGCTTCTGGAAGGAGAGGAATCACCACCTCCTGACCCAGAAGAAGGAGCAGTGACATCCCTGCTCTGTGTCAATCTCAGATGGGGTCCCACGGTGTGGTAACTTTGCCATGTCCTTAGCCTGGGAGGATGGCAGGGCCAAGACTGCTCCTCATCCCTGCATGAGGAGGGAAGCTATGGGCAGGGTGGGGGACGGAGGGGCTAAAGATAGAAAAGCAAGGCTGTAGGGAGGAGGTGCCCATTCTGGCATTACCAGGGCCCAGGCTCTGTTTGAAATGCCCCCCTCGCCTGCACCAGGGGTCGCTGCACCCCAAAGGAGCATGGGTGTCTCCACGAGCAAGGTGGCTTCTGCTCTGCATCAGAGGCAGACTCACAGCACAGCTCTCAGGCCTTTGCGTCCCCACCCAGCGCTTTGCAACCACACCAGGATGAGGCCCGGGACAGGATGATTTGTTAGTACTTGCTCAGGGAGATGCAGCCACTGGCCAGAACCACATTTACCAGCAACTTCTGACACCGTCCACAGCTGTGGTCGGGACGCCGTTCCAGGCATGCTACGGGGCCACTTGCAGGACAGGCCGCCCTCTGTCAGCCCTCGAGGACTGGCTTTTGTCTTTTACTTCACAGACAGCTTAAAATTGTTATGGAAAAACATTTTATTAAAACATGTTCGACTCACTTCCAATGAAACGATTAATTTTTCATTTACAGTGGTGTCCAATGTTTGTCTTCTGTTCTTTTTTTTTTTTCTTTCAAAACCAGCACCAAAAAATAAAACAAAAATACCATGGGTACAGTACGTAACGTAAGTTAACTAATGGAAAATATATACATTTGACTCTGAAACGAAGAAGAGAGAGCAAAGCAATCATATTATTGCTACCGAGGATCTTCCCTGTGTTCTGATAATATCAAGCCATGGTCAAGTGAGAGGGTTTCATTTGTACTCATGAAAGTAGCACCATAAGGTCATAAGACTCTGCAGTTAGTAACACATTTGTGCAATCAAAAAGGTACAGTACTCGAGTGACAGTACAGGGTAGTGTTAATAAAGAAACGTCACTGCTGTGATCACAGGATTTCAATGTCTTCTGTACACAGTGGAAGAAGAGCACCAGGCTGGTTTCGCTAACATCGATCATTGCTCGTGCCATAAACAGAAGGCGGGCTGGGGAATTTCAGTGCCAGCGTGAGCTAAAAGAGGTCAGAAAGACACCGATGTTGGGGGAACCAATGGGATGTTTAATAAGAACCAAGTCAAATCAATTATTTTGGATTTTAAAGGTGTGAGGCCCTGGCCAGATGCATCCAGTGGACACGGTCAAGGTAGCCAGTGGGGGGTAATTCAGAGGCACCAGGGAGAGGGCTCACCTATGGGCTCACCCAACTTGGGTACGAGCGTGCGTATGAGCAAGCAAGGCTGCCTGGCTTCCTTAGCTGGCTATCCTAGCCTGCTCCTCAGGATCTGAGGCTGCTACCTTTCATATGTTTGGGGGCTGGGGGAACATGGAACCCTAGCTCCCCATGAATTTGAAAGTTTTGTGGAAACAGGGTTTGGAGGGATTCTGTTGGTGCCCAAGCCTGAGTTGGGGAGGACAGCATCTTGCACAGGCCCTGGTGCAACCATCGGGGGGGCGGGGGTTACACTGCAGGGTGGATCACTCCATCCTGGCATTCTCTGAGTCCTTAACACAGCACCCAAGCAGGTTTCTCAAAACTTCTCATGATTCAAGTGGAACCGCACACATTTCTTGCCATCCCTATCACTTCTCTGTCTCTGGAATATGAAAAATCATACATTGAAACAGCCTTAAGCTAACCCTAACGTTGTGACATCATCAAAAACAAAAGCAGATACATAAACACAGCACCAATAAGTCAGGAAGTCCTTGGAGATGACCCCAGGGAGACTGGCATACATGAGACTTCCTGTCTGCAATCACGGAGGCGAAGGGGGTGTTTATCACGGTAAAGTCCTTGAATGTAAGCACCCATCAAACACCCACCAAGTTGGTGAGCAAAACAGGCCTCTTGGCTTCTAGAGTCTTTCCCTTCCAGCTCCAAAAGTGGGTGGGGTCCCACTGTCTTCTGTACTCTTGTCATTTGCCCAGGCTTCTGGAGAGGGCGCAGCTCTGCTTTGAGGGGCTGCAGCAGGGAAAGGCTTTCTTCATGCTTTTCTGAGTCATCCTTGCCTTACTAAGAAGATGGGTCAATGACAACAGTGTGACAATGCCGGGCCCTGCAAGGTCTGGGCTATGGGAAGGCATGGTGGTTGTGCCACGATCCTTGCAAGGGGGGCCGTCCTCCATGGATCCTGGCACACCAGGCTGAGTGGCTTCTGGAGGAAGCCTGTCCCAGGCCAGGGCAAAGTAGCCAGAGGTTCTAGAAAGAATCAACTTCAGGTAGATGGCCAAGGTCAACGGGAAGCCATTTGTAAGGTGCAAAGTTTTACGAAGCACTGCCTGGAACAGAGGCCCCCAGAAGGCAGAGAGGCCATACGCCCCAGATGAAGGGCTCACCTTTATGCCAGGAAGCAGTCCCATCCCGCAAATTAACATACGTCCCATTTCATAGCACCTTAGAGAAAGACTTTTCTGTTTCCCAATGTGGTCGACTGTATAGAAATTAGATGCCTCCCCAAACCCAAACACTTCCAGAATATTCTTCCCAACACAGGTGGTATGCAGAATCACGTGGTCTTGGCATCCTTGGCTGACAGAGATTCAGACTGTCAGGGACAAGACTTCCAAGACAAGGCCCACGATCTAGAGAATGTGTTTTCAGAGATGGGCCGAGAGGCAAAGTGCTGATGCTCATGTGGTCAAGAAGGGCTCCGGCAGCCTGGGCCTCTCAGGAGAAGCCCTTTGCAGAGGGTTGCTGACATCCGTCCTTCCTTCCAGGGTGGCGCCAGCTTTCAGAATAAAGCCAGTTTTCATGTAAAATGTCTCATTTGGGGGATAATTCCCCCGGCACATCAAGCACCGGGAATTCAAATGTCAAAAGAAAGCCAAGACAGAAGTGCACAGGGATGTCTCTTTCTTTCGACAACTGTCCATCAGAGGTGTTCCCTTTGAGGTACACAGACCCTTAGAAAGGACAATAATTTTGTGACTCATGCCTATTTTTTTCCTTACTGTAGAAAGCCATCCAGTGGCCATTAACAATATATTAAGTACAAAAGCGCTAACAGCAAACGTCAAGTCCACGCTCCAGTTCTATAACGGTCGGATTCTTAGGACAGCCTCGTGGGTGAGTGGTGGTGTGCTCCGGGGGTGGGGAGGGCCCGGCCGCAGGACTGGTGTGCTCTCAGGTGGGCGTTCAGCTTGCCATGTCGTTAGCACGCAGGCCACGCGCTGCCGCGCTGGGGGGCCGCTGGGCCACGTGTCATGAGCTCAGCGACGGCGGAGGTGGCTGGCGCATCTTGTTTGCGTAGAAGTCCCTGCACGTCTGGCAGCAGCGCTGGTACCACCGCATGTCCTGGCAGAGGTTTTTTTCTCGGATGACCCGGCAGTACACTGTCCACTGGTCCCGTGTGCATTTGTAGGTCAGGGCGGCTAAGGGTGTGGTGGGGGGAGAGAGAGCCCAGGGGTTAAGGACGGCTTGGGGACATCCTGATGCATGCACAGAGAGGGCCCATGGTCTGACTCTGGGGCTGCCCTCGCTCACACATGCTGGAGCCTTGCACGGACACGAGGAAACAGGCCCCCTGCCGGGGCCAAGGGATGTCGCTTTTTTCTACAGGGGATGGCACTCGCGGGTCTCACCTGACCACCTGGCAGGGCACGGTGATCTGGCTGCTTCCTCAGGACAAGGGCACTGCGCACCCCGCTTCCCAGCTAAGTGGTATGCACTGTTGCTTTTTGGCCTAGGACGCCATCCCTGCTGGCATTTAGGAGACAGAATGACCTGCGGCAGTGGGCCTCAAAGGGCCACTGAAGCAGAAGCTAATGGCACAAGTGGTCTAAACCTCCTTCAGGGTCATCTTGTGAAGAGAAGGTCCTGCCAGAGGGAGGGGTCTGAAGCATATCAAGGAAGTTTGCGCATGCAGAGGCTGGGGGATCCATCTGCAAGCTCCAAGACCACCCCCACATCTATGAAACAACTTAGAAGCCCCCCTCCTGGCTGCATTCCAACATGAGGGAATGGGGCTCTGGGTAGGAAAATATTCCTTAGCGATTTCTATTTGGAGGAGGAGAGACTGTTAAAAGGAATCATTAAATTGGTGTTAAATGTCCCTCTTCTCCCTCCCATGCCACCGAATTCAAGACTGCAACCTGTCAACACCTGCTTTCTTCTCGAGCTTCAGCTTAAAGAAAATCGCAAGCGCACATCCCCAAGGTTGCGTGAATGATACCCCAGCTCCTTCGTTTCTGGAAGAACGCACCTCCCCTTGCCCTCCTCATGCACAGGAGCCCCAAAACCTTATTGGGGGACCATCCTCTGTCCCTCACTGTTGGCAGAGGGACTAGCGGGTGCTCGCCGTGTTGTGTCTGAGGTTGCTGCTTGCAGACAAAGAACAAAAGTCCATCTCTGAAACCTCTAACCTTCAACAGAGCTGACAAATGCTGGCCTCTCCAGGGCTGGGATCAGCCCCAAGGGGGTGCTTTCTGGCTTCTAGAACCCCTCCACCAGCAGGGACTAGCTGGCTGGGGGCGGAAGTGCCCTCCCCACCAGCCTGGGGCCACTCACCGAGGCGAGGGGAGGTGATGGTGTTCACGTTGATCTTGTCATTGCAGACCTCCTGGTGGCACTGTCTGTAGGCGGCTGGCTTCAAGAGGGCGGGGCACTCGTTGCCATGGCGCCCGGTGACCTTGTGCATACATTGTACCACGCGGGACTGTAGGCCCTTCCCGCAGGTTGAGGAGCACTGCCAGAAATAGAGATGGTCTGAGCTGGGGGCCGAACCTGGGCCGAGTGGTTGTGACCATGGCTCCACGGAGCAGCGGTCCCTGTGCCTGGCCCCCGCATGTCATTCCCACATGCTTGAAATAGTGCAGGACAAGGAGGCTTGGCTGCACACCAGCTGCCTGATAGACGCCTGTTTCAAGATGTTATGGACTGAATGTTCTTTGTCTCCCCAGATCCACATGTTGGAGCCCTGGCTCCTAATGGGTTGGTATTTTGGGGGGGGGGGGCTTGGGGAGGTAACTAGGTTTAGATGATGCTATGAGGGCAGAACCTCCATGAAGAGATTAGGGTCCTTTTAAAAGAGGACGAGAGACCAGAGACTGACTTTCCACCACTTGAGGACACAGTGACAAAGCAGTCATCTGCGAGCCAGGAGGTGGGCCCTCACCAAGAACCAAATTGGCCAGCACTTTGACTTTGGACTTCCCTGCCTCCAGAACTGTGAGAAATAAATGTCTGTTGTTTAAGCTTCTCATCTATGGTATTTCATCTCAGCAGCCCAAGCAAAGACACAAGATCGTTGCTAAAATATTAATTTATGAGGCTTGCATCTTACTTCCCACCCTTTCTACCCTGTTCCAAGCAGAAAGCTGGGCTTCCAAATTCTCCAGCTAGCCGACAAGGCAGCTTGGTGGCACCAGAAGGTGCTGGGCATGATGACCTCAGGCATCTCCCCCTGGCCTTGGATGTAAAGGCGAGCTCAGTCATGGGTGGGGTTGAATTTCCCGAAAGCCTGAAGAGTTGGGGCCCAGAATTAAGTGGGAGAAAAGGAAGTGTAACCTTCCATCCTGGAGTCACAGATTATTTGTGGCTCACGGTTTTAACTCAGACACCAAGGCCTGAGCTGCTGGCATCTCCAGTCCTTGTAGACCTGGGTTTGCCAAACCAGCCCAGGTAGCTCGGCAGACATCCCATGTTCCCACTGAGCGCACTTGGTAGGACTTCCCCATATAGTTCCTGTCCTCCTCCTATCCCTCTCTGCACCCTTTTTATAAAGTGTTCCACAGGGAACCCGCCAGCTCCTCGGCCCCTCTGCCCTGATCCTGACCTCCGAGCTCCTGGGCCCTTGCTGGCTCTCCCAGGAGCCCCGGGAACTCTCTCTCCAGAATTCTCTCTCTGATAAGCTAGTCTCCTCCATCTGGAGAGTCAGGTGCACAGGTGCACTCTCTCCACCTGGGGTCCCCTAGCCACCCATGATTTATGGGGTTCTGAGAGCACTCTGCAAAACTTTAATAAAGCAAACACCTCTGGGGCCACAGCCCAGCTGGGGTTCATGCCGGCAGAGACGGGAGCCGGGCCTGTCCTCCAAACCCCACATGGGGTAGTGACACCAGGTCCCTTTGGATCATGTGCCCCCATCTCCTGTCAGGCCTGACCTTGACCTGTGCTGGAAGGAGGGCTGTCCTCGGGGCGGGGGAGGGGGAAATCTGTGAGGAGTCACCAGGCACTGGATCAGTGGGAGACTGCTGGGACCGGCTGTGACCAAGGGGCATGGTCTGCTCCCCAAAATGCTTGTGCACACCCAGTGAATTTCTCTGCTTTCCAGTCTGACAAGTAGGATCTTGGTTGTTGGTTTTTGTTTTTGTTCGTTTGTTTTTGTTTTGTATTTCTTACTTTAGAAGGGTTAGGAATCTCGAGAGAATAGTGCAGAGGTCCCAGTCTTTTCAAATCAAAAAAGAGGTGAGGAAGCCATAAGCAACCCTCCCTGTGGGCTCTGGCATGTTCAAGCCAGAACAGGCGCCCTCCCCCAGAGCACACGGCCAGCTCCAGGGGCCTCAACATTGTGTGTTCCTTAACAGCCTATTTTCTAGATAAACCAGGCAGGGGTTTGACACTGGGGCACTCCTGGGATTCAGGAGTTAGCACTGGGACCCAGGGAAGTCTGAGGGGTGCTGAGGTGGAGGGATGAGGCCATACGACAGGGTCCCACCAACAGGATACCTGGAACATGGGATGGCTGCCATAGCAACATGACTTCCACCTGGAGGGCATCAAGGAGGGAGCTGGGATCTGTGGCAGGAATTTCCTGTTGTGCTTTTAAAAACCTCAATGTCCCAGACCAATCCATCTCTAGAAGGGGCACCCAGAACTGAGAACCTCTGATTTATCTGGAACTTCTGCTCAGTGTCCTATGTAGAGTATAATGAGCTCTCTTTTCTTAACAACAAACCGGTGAGGATTCATATAAAAAAATGTGTAATTAAGCAAGAACGGACATCCAGCTATCACCCTGCTGAGTTTATACAGGTATGCTCGAATAAAAGGGGGAGATGGCTTTCACTCAAAATTATTCTTGGAAAAGACGAAGTTGCCATATACTTTCGTGAGAACAAAAGCTCTCACAGTTCAGGGGCAGGGATAAGGGGTGCCTTTAATTATTTGTAGTGTGATCACTTGGGGAGCAAGAAAAAAAGAAGGAAGCAAAAGAAATGTAACTGTCTCCCGGAGGCATGACTCATAGTCACAAATGAGGAGGATGAGCTAAAAAAGGTTTAAGAATCACTGAAAAGCAAGCTGGTAAGTGGTTATACAAAGAGCCTGGGATCCACACCAACAGAATAAAAGAAGGAAAAGCCTAAGGATTGTAACGTACTACGAAATCCCGAGGACACGGAGCATGGCCATGCAAATGCAGGGCAAAGTCCCGCAAACACAGCGCTAAGCGACACCCCAGGTCATGAGGGCCTGTCCAGCAAGAGCAGCACTTACAGATTCCGGAAGAGACAGCATCTCTGTGAACTCAGCGGGGACAGGTCCTATGCTGGCCAACGGGGGACCCAGAAGGTGGAGGGGGTAATGATGAGGGCAGACGCAGCAAATGTTAGGTTGCACCTTATAAAACTGCTCAGATGCACTCGTTTTTGACCTCGTACACCCAGCAGCTTCATCAGGTCTGACTTTATTACATGGAGAAAACTGGCACTATTTCTAAGTTAAAAGATAAGTATAAACCTTTAAATATGCATGTGTAATGACCTGAATGAATTATATATTTTAGGTAGGCATTTGACCTGTCTGCCTCTACCATTAAAGACTTTTATATGTCAAGCTGGTTGTAAAATTTAAAAAAAAAAAAAACTTACTTCCTGGGAAAATGGGATTACTGTGTACTTGGGACCTGGTATCTGCCTATTTGGCACTGAATTACGCATGTGGGGAAAAGAGGTATCTGCGTGCTGATCTGGCGGCAACATTAACATCCCTTTTCTCATCCCCGATGTTGACTCGGACTACAGGCCCTGGAACCACCTGGTGCAGGAGACACGTCGAGAAGGGAGAATTAGGAATTGAGTGTCTTCATACTCCTTCTAGGAGAGGGGCTCCTTCTGGGGCGGGACAGATGGTGGCTGGGGCCCCAGGAAACTGCACTGGTGAGTGGAGAAGGCTTCTGAAGCCGTGCCTGTCTCGCTCCCATGGCACTCCCTGACCACACAAGGTACCCAAGGCCCTGCTGGCTGGGCAGTCAGCCCAGCTGAGTCACTTCCTGACCAGGAACATCAGGAAGGGCTTCAATGTCTTTTGCAGGTGTCATTATTATGTATGTAAAAATCAGGGCAAGAACTCAATCCTGTGGGTCTATTCAAACCAAATGCAAAACTGACAAGGTCTCTGCCTGAAAATGATCGATGACCATTGTAAAACTCAGGTGTTTGGGGTTGCCCTTGAAAAATGATTTCCCCTCTGAAAGTTCTTAATCTTGTTTCACAGGCTCTAAGGCCGGTTGTGGAGGGGGAGGGTGTGGTGGGGGCAGGAAGGGAGTGTGTTCATGACAGCCCTGTGTCTACAGGTGGTGTGTCTGCTTGTCCTGTGGGCTCGCTTGTAAGGTTTCACAATAGTGTGGAACATTCCACAACAATCTTGAGGCTGCTGGCCACTGAGCTCGGGGGGGGGGGGGGGCGGTGGTCAGTGTTTGGGCCAAGGCCATGTAGTAAGTGGCAGAGGAGGGACAGGACCCCAGTTGCCCCATTTCGTGGACCAAATTCCATCTTCCTGTATGAATTTGGTTTGTACTGGCTAGAGCCTCCATGTGAGCCAGGAAATAAGAAGTCAGGTTACTGCCCAGGTTCATCATCTTTCCTAGCACAGGATCACTGTCTTTTAATTTTCCAGCCCGGAGAAAGAACTGGCCTAACATCCATAGGTAACCACACTCTCCTTGACTGGAGTCTTATTAGGGACAGAGCAGCAGGGGAAGGACAGACCTATTAGCACAGTCCATCCCTACTTACTAGCTGTGTGACCTTGGGCAAGTTACTTAATCTGACTGAGCCCCAGTTTCTTCATTTGTGGCTTGAGGATAATAAAATGTTCCTTGCAGAATGATTTCGATGATTAGAATAGCTTGGAACAGGGGCACCTGGGTGGCTCAGTCATTAAGCATCTGCCCTTGGCTCAGGCCATGATTCCAGGGCCCTGGGATTGAGTCCCGCATCAGGCTCCCTGCTTGGCAGGAAGCCTGCTTCTCCCTCTCCCACTCCCCCTGCTTGTGTTCCCTCTCTCGATGTCTCTCTGTCAAATAAATAAATAAAATCTTAAAAAAACCCACAAACAATAGCTTGGAACAGGTGAACAGCAGCGAGGGAGCCGTCTGCAAGTGCTACTGTTATTAACAATCAGTGCTTGGACAAGAGCAGAGAGAACGGACCAGGGAATCCCTGGAGCCCAGGAAAAGGTGCTGAGCCGCTTGGCCTGCGGGCTTAGCTCTCTGGGGGGTTGGCCACACCCACCACCAGGCCCCACAGGCAGCTGTGGCCGTCTGCCTGTGCCGGGCCCCTGGCCCTGATCTGGCAGCTCAGCGAGAGATAACCTCCGGGAGCACAATTAGAAGTTGATCTGACCCTGAAAACGAATGTGACTGTAGACAAGTCCGAGGGGCGCAGCAGCCCCTTGTAACCTGAGCGTGCTGCCTTTCAGGATAACACAGGGGGCACAGACAAGGAATTCCGTCTCCTCCTGCCTCTCCTCTGCCTCAGCTTTAATTAAACAGGGAGGAGACCACAGTGTCTCCTGCTAGCGCTGGATTAGCCCCAAGCATCGCTGTGAAGCCATTCCGGGGCTTTTAAAAATCCCAGCAAACAGATCTATAAAAAACATATCTGGTCTTGTTGGAAGTCCTCTTTCACTGTGGGGTATTTTTTTCAGGTCGCTCATAACATTAACATTTAATATGGCTCCCTGAGACTGGGGAAACAAAGAAACAAAGCAGTAATAAATCCAGAGGGGAAAGCTCCCCGCCAGAGGACCCAAAGGGAGGACAGACCCTCACGTTTCCCCTCCCCAGCTGTGCACCACAGACAAGGCCTGGTGACCCGGCCCCCAGCCCCGGGCAGTCCCCCAGCTGGGATGGGGAGTAAAAGACACATGGGGGGAGGGTGAAATTGTTCACTGGAAAAGCAATAACAGAATGAAAAATTCTGGCGCCCGGGGAGCAAAAGACTTATGGCCAGAGAGAGAAATCTTTGACTTGGACATATCCATGGGCTCGTGGTATTCATTCGGGTGTGGCTGTGAACAAGAATTCCCTAAAAAACTCGGGAAGGCCTTTGGACCCTCGGACCCAAGTGACAGCGAGACATGGTGCAAAGCTTCCTTGCCCGGTTTCTTTAGGGGTGATGATGACGGTGGTGGTGGCAGCGGCGATGACAGCAGTAGGAACAGCTGGGCCCACCTTCCGCATGCCTACCATGTGCTGAGCCCTGGGCTTAATGTCACTCTTGTTAGTCCTCATGTATCGTCCCGCTAACAGTGGCTACGGCCAGGGCGGCCCTCAGAACATAGTAGGTGCACAGTAAACATGCACACGCCACATTGCCTTTCAGAGAAGAGGAATGGGAGGCCCAGAGTATCCCTGCAGCTTCTCCCCAGTGACAGCTCCAGCCCCTTGCCCCCCACCCTAACCTCCTCCAGGGCCACAGGGCTCCCCAGCAGGGAGGAACCAGGTCTCTGTCATCCCATGGTGGCCCGGCCTCGATGACATGCTCCTCTGCAGCGAGGTCTGCCTTCTCTTCAACTTCTCCCAGCTGTAAAATCACGACTATAAATAACACCAGATCCCAAAGTGGTGTTTTGAGAATTAGCTAAAGGAGGTCGTAAAAACCTCAGGAAGATGCCAACGCTGCAGGAATGTTCAATACTTGCCGGAGCCCAGGTTCCGACGGTGGCGGGGGCGGCCAGGCTTCCTCCCGGGGCTCTGGGGTGAGCAGCAGAGCTGGCAAGGGGGGAGCCCTCACCGCCCCAGCGTGAGGGCCCCACGTCCCCACGTTCTTGTGCTCTGCTGGGCAGGTTTGGCTCGCAGAGCCTGAGGCGGGGGTGGGGGAAGGGCAGACCCTCGTGCTAACTCCATTTTCTGCTGGTGTCTGAAAGGCACTTGGCTTGTGAGATGTCAAAAGCGCTTCAAAAGCATTTTTGACAGATTTCCCCCCAGACTTGGCATGAGCCTTGCAACCATCGGAAGCTGTTGAAACCTGAAATAGCAGGTTTTAAACAGTAATGAAAATCCCCACTGTCTTTCCTCCAGCCTTGAAACTGGAAATGCTTTCTCAGACACACACACACACACACATACCCTTCAACTCATACTCCCTCTCAAACTGTTTTTCCTTCCTCTCCTCAGCCTTAGCTTGGGGTTTCCCCAGTGTCTCTGAATTTGCAACCTGCTGACCTACAAATTCTGGCTGGGGTTCTTACAGCTGGGGAGCCCCAAGGTCAAGGTGACCCCGAAAGCCCAAAAGGTCTGGTGATCCCAAGAGCTCCTGATTGTGCTCTGTGAGCCTGGGGAGCAGAGGACCCTGCAGGGCCACTGTCCCTGTCAGTCCTCAGGCAGGAGCTGTGATCACTCTGGTAGCTTAGCTCTCTCAGCCCATTAGTGACTGTGTGAAAGGCCTTCCACTCCTGCTGGAGGAGGCTGGCCCTGGTGCTCTGCAAGCACTACAGCCTGCCTCCTGCCTCCTACGCACACTGTCACCATGTGCAGGCACTTTACAGGACCTGAGCCACATTCAAAAAGCTGTTGTAAGGGCGCCTGGGTGGCTCAGTGGGTTAAGCCGCTGCCTTCGGCTCAGGTCGCGATCTCAGGGTCCTGGGCTCGAGTCCCGCATCGGGCTCTCTGCTCGGCGGGGAGCCTGCTTCCCTCTCTCTCTCTCTGCCTGCCTCTCTGCCTACTTGTGATCTCTGTCAAATAAATAAATAAAATCTTTAAAAAAAAAAGCTGTTGTAAGACATCAATATTTGATAGGCTCATGGAAGAAATGGGAGTCTGATGAGAGACAGCAGAGCAGGGATGTGGGACCTGTGTCCTCCTGACCACAAGCCCTGTTTGGGGGTCACCGATAGAGCGTGTGTTCCGTAGAGACAACAGTTTCTCTGATTCAACGGCAAGGTCCAGGTAGTGGCTGAAACCCAGGCTGCCATGCAGGGGAGCCACCCCTCTCTCTGACCTCTTGCTCCACACAAAGGCAGCTAGTTTGACAATGGTCACTGGGTCAATGGAGGGACAGCAGGGCAAGAGAGGGGGCAGAGGCATCTGCTGTTAAACGATTAGCTCACTTCCATGCAAGCACCTGTCCTGGCAATTTCTGGGGGCTCCTCTGCTCTATTGGAAGCTCATTTCTCTCAACTGAGCAGATATGGGCTCTAGACTTTTCTCTGGAACTCTGTTACCTGGTGGCAGGCTCTGTTCACCCACACAAAATGCTCCACACCAAAGGGGTAGTCTACCCTCTCCCTTCTGCCCCTGCTCTGAAAAGCAATGAAACATGATGACCGTCCTTTCCCTGGGTGCTTATACTCCTATGAGTAACATCAAATGGAGGACTGGCTCTCTTATCTTCATGCAGAGTGCTGGCTGCCTGCATGGTATGGCTTCACACAGTCCAGAAAAAGGCCCTGATGTTGCTGATGCCTCACATACTTCCTCTTTGATGTGCAAGTTTCTTTTTAATAAGGACTCAACTTTTTATTTCACAAATGAGGGCATATAACAGGCAGGACCTCAGAGAGAAGAGAGATTTATACTAAAGTGTGAATGACTGATACAGAGCCCTTGGAGGAACAGGTTGTGAGAGAGAACAAGCAGATACTTGACTTTCTGACAAGCATATGCCTGTGATGGTTCGAGCTGCAGGCATCTTAGAATTCAGCTCCTCCATGTTTCAAGTTCAGAATCTAAAGCTCTGACATTATTATGCACCTGAATGAAAGGTGGATTAAGAGTCAGAGGGCAGGGACCAAACTCTTAGCCCTGCCATTTTCTAATTGTGTGACCTTGGGAAAAACAAAAAACAAAAAACAAAAAACAAAAAACAAAAAAACCACATCAGCACTGTGAGCCAGTTTCCTCATCTGTAAAATGGGGATGGGGCCAAATGAGATAATATGAGTGAATGTACTTGGTTAATTCTAAAGCACTAGTGGATGTCAGGGGCCACTACCGCTGAGCCCAAAAGAAAGAGCATCACTCTCCACCAGCAACCCCATCCATAGCTATCCAGGCAGAGGATGCCTGGGTCCCACAGCACAGTGTGCACACTGGACCAGGCGACTGAGTGTGGCCTAATATCATTGGTTCCTTGTTGGTCTGTACCTAGGCTGGGTCATTGTCCACTCTCATACCCCCCCTGACCAGGACAGGTCTGGAACATTCTCTCCTGAGAAAAGGAGCTCAGGAAATGCTGCTTGAATCACAGAGACTTGGCTGCGGACCCCCAGCCTGGCAGGCAGGCCAGCCTTGCAGAGTGGGATGTGGGGGCAGGCCCCATCCAAGAAAGGAGGTGCAGACTTTGGAAGTGGTGTAGGCTGAAACACTTTCTATAGCAAACCACTCTCGTTCTTGCTAAGGCCCTGGAGCTGAAAGCCCTGTCTCCCTGCCCAGAGCACAGGAAGGCATCTACCAGCTGTCTGGGACAGCACAGTATAGCAAGGTAGGAGCGAGAGGCTCTCCCTGACTTCTTCCCTGAGGTGCTGCAGCCCAGAGGCTCTTGTGTGCTCACTCCTTCCCCTGACCTCCCAAGGCCTCTAGGAGGTGTTGTGATTTCCATATCACAGTCTGGGGCTCGGGTGTGAGGGGGCACACTTGGGGCCTGACTGAGGCCTTAGAGTCAGACCAGCCCCCTTCCACAGAACCTCCAGTGGCACCAGGAAGTCAATGGTCCTTTGATCTCTTCAGTGAAAGGGAACGCCGTACTCTTAACGCAGAGAGCCAATGGTTTTCTTTAAAAACACCATCCATTACAATCCCTCCAGAATAATTTGTTTCTAATCAGAAACATCCCATCATCTCAGTGGTGATTAATGCCTCTGGTCTTGAAACTGAAATATCTCAACTTGTGATCAAAAGTCTCACTATTCTAGAAAAAAAATGTGATTTCCTCCTCTCCCATTTTAAGTGACATCTCCCCGCCCCCAGGTCGAATACCCAGCATTTAGCGGGTGGAAACAACGATTTGCACAGATCTGGAAATAGCTGGTATCCCAGGAGGACAGGTCATTTTTCAAACATGGCAGAGACTAATAATGCCCTCAGCAGGAATGGGAATGTGAGGACTGTCCCATGCGGGGGACCCGGGTTGGGGTTCAGCCATGTGCTGAGGCTGGGGGAGGGGCCCTGCCTTCCCACAGTTCTGGGTGCTGTTCTCAGGCACCCTCACCCAGCTACAGGAGAAGACTGGTGCCAGCCCCTTCCCAAGGGATGACTAGTCCTTCTTGCTTTGGTGGGGGCAGGACAGCACCTGAGGCATGTCCTCAGACTGGCCTGTCCATCACCTCCCTAGAGACACGCTAATCTTTCTCAACAGCACCTTGGGGCCAAGTAACAGGAGTTTTCTTAGAGGCAAAATGTCAAAGCTTCCAGATACACTGAGGCTCTGACAGCCCTCGGAGTTCTACTGACTTTCTTTTTGGGCAGCTTGTTTGAAGCCTTCAAAGTCTGGCACGTGGCGGTTTGGGGGCTGGTTATAGGAGAGGATTTAAAAGTGTACCAACCCCATGTGTGTGATGAGGGCACTGTCCACAGACGTGAAGCCAAGCTAAGAGGTCAACAGAAAAGCAAATCTAGTGCAAACAAGTGTGAATATCAGGGTAACATTCATCCAGTGGAATCTACTTATGTTGGACAGTTGCCCAGCAAGTGAGGACCAGGACCCCCATGGGGAACTGTGTCCTTTCCATTCTCCAGAGAAGAAATGGGGAAAAGCAACGGGCAGATTTTTAGAACTGCTGTACAGATCTCTGCACCTGTGGGGGCCGGCCCACCTGGTGATGGTAGTGGAGGAGGGAGTGGTGGCGAGGCCAACGGTCAGGGTGTGGTCCCCCGGTTCAGTTCTGTGTGGCCCCTGCCCCATCATGCTTGCTCCCAGTATGTTTGTGCCTATACGGACTTTCAGTTCTGGGTCCGTGACCAAGTTCTCACTTTGGGAGGTCAAGTCTTCCCTGGGCCCTAGCTCTGGCCAGACCTGCTGGGGAGTGGGCAGCTGGAAGCATGGGAGAGCACACCCCCCTTCCATGCAGAGTACTCTCCCCCTTGGCTCTGTGCGCACCAAGCCAGTGCCATCAGATACCAGCCCTGAATGGCAGCCGGGATCATCACAGGCCATCAAGCTGTCCTGTTTCTATGGCCAGGGGTCACTGATCAAGCTGGCTGAAGAGTAGGCTCTGTGGCTTTCCAATGCCTTACTTTCCATTTGAAAGCTGGGAGGCATTATTCACCATGGCCTGGCTAGTCAAGAGGCAGGCCAGCTAAGGGCTTGACCTCACTGGTGAAGCTGGTGGGGGAGGAGTTTGCTGGATGGCAAGCCACCCTCCACAGCCAAGGAAGGGCGCTTGAACAATGGAGGAGGTCGAGTGGGAGCTAGCAGATCTGGGGTAGCATGGTGTTGGGCCTCTCAGGTATGACTTACATTCACGTCCTGGGGTTCTGTACCTCCCCGCACCAGGAAGTTCATGGTGTTAAGAAAACCGAAGTGTCCATCTGGCCTTCAAAACCAGAATGGCGAGGCTTGAGAAGGCCAGGCTCTGGAGAGCTGATGACCGTCTGTAGGACATGCTGTGGCTCAAAAGTACCATCATGGGGCCTCCGGAGTCCTTCTCCATGTGGACTGAGCTCTGACCGGTGGTTCAGGAGCTTGGACTCTGACAGAGGGGTGTAGGCCAGTCCCTTCATCTCTGAGCATCTACTGCCTCTTCTAGAAAACAGGGCTAAGGACCTGGCTGGAGGGCACAGGTGCAGGGGTAGACCTCAAACAGAAAATGACGCAAGGTGCCTCATACTCTGGTGGCTGCACATGGCCCAGGCCCTCCCTGAACCCTCCTCCCCTCTGCTTCCTGCCCAGGGACATCTGTGACCATGGAAGTCCCCCCTTCACTAGCACAGGTGACATGTGGGGTGTGACCACGGGACCCTTCTAATTCCTCGGGTAGAATGATAGCTTTGTTCCAATCCACACCTGGACACTTGGAGCCTAGACAATGGTCTTCTGCCTCTTACTATGCTGGAGAGCTCCCCTTCCATGTCTTCTGACAATTCTGACACAGAAAACTCCCAAGTGTTTTCTTATGGACTAGAACCCAAACTGTTGAGAGCTCGCTTCCATTTGGCTGGGCCTTTGGGATACACTGGTGACCTTTCTCAAGCTGGGTCTGACGCCCTTGGCTAGGAGACATTTCTTGGCACGGTTGTATAAAAGGCTGGGCCCTCCGATTGATAAGACAAAGTTAGATGAGGTCAGAACAGATTAGTCCTGGGGACTGTGCCTCACCACAGCGTAAACACTGGGTGCTGGGTTTGGGGCAGGGAAATGGGCTGAGATGTCCAAGAGCTAGTCACACTTACTATAATGCCTTGAAAGCTCTGAACATCTCTGAGAAACAGGCAGGGCCAGTGTTAATGAGTCTCTGTTTCAGAGATAAAGAGAATGAGGGCCAGAGAGGTTAAGATTTGTTAAACGGTGCATCAGAGCTCTTAACTAAGCCCCTTGATGCCTCGAGTCACAGGATTCCAGCTTCTAATGGCATTTTTGCAAGACCCTTCAAGTGAAGTTCAAGTGAAGCCTTCCTCCAATGGAAGACACATCCTGGCAACTCCATCCTAAATGTTATTACATCCACGGAGAAACTGGACTGTCGGCCCTGGTTCTATTGCTTTGGTCAGATCTACTGATCAGGGAGTAAATAAAAAGGAGGTGTTTTTGGTCTTCCCCAAATTTGCAGTTATCCAGAGGCTGCATTTTAGCACAGCTGGCAAACTGAAACCTGAGCTATTTGGCTTTTATGTCCTCCAGGAGCTTGGAGGAGACCGTATGCTCACTTGCAGGAAGGTGGCATTTCTGCAAGGGTCTGATCTGGATAAGTTTTGCTTTCCAATGACCAAACCATCTCTCCTTCCATAAAGCAGAGGCACAAAGCAAATTACTCTCTAGACGAGGCAGCTAAATCAAAACATAGAGTGGCTGGAGGAGTGTGGGGGGCTGGAGTGCCCCTGCCTGGTGAAAGGTGCCAGGCCTGCTTGGCCCCAGGTCATGGTGGCCAAGCGAGGACACAGGCCACACTGCCACGTTGCCAGCTATCTAGATAGGAGCCACAAATCCAGATTTTCGGGTGAAATCACCATGTTTTTAAATGTTGGTAATGAATTCCAGAATGTTTATGATATCGTGCAGGCCACACAAAAACTGGGGGTAATTGGGCCACCCGTTTGCCAACACAGGGAGAACAGACATCAAGAGAAATAAATGGGGAGTCTTCAGTTGCAAAGACCAAAAAAGAAACATGAACATCCTCGAAGTTGTCATTAGAAATTTCCCTCAGCCAATCAGAGGTTACCAGAAATTCTACAGTTCTTGGGAAAGAGTTCTCTAGCAGGCCTCCTGGCTGGTGGTCATGTGTCACTGCAGGACCTACCTTAGCACCCACCCCCCGGCCCAGGAAACAGGCATCATAGGTAACAGGTTCACAGAAACCAGGGGAATGAATAAAAGAGCTGAAGAGCAAAGCAGTTTTTGTGTCTGATTTACGTTGCAGTGCCGTTTCACCATCTCTTCCCCCACCCCCGGGCTGCAGGCCAGGTTCTGGAAGATGGCCCTTCCTATCTGCCACACCCCACCCTCCCAGAACCCCCATCCCTGCATCCTGTGGGCCTTCACCCAGGGGTCCTGAAAGTGAAGGGAAGCGCTGTTTGCCTCTGAGGCCCCTCCGCAGCCGCCTCAGCCAAGGCTCCCCCATGTTTACGAGGCTTTTGTGATGGCTGGTGGCCAAGCCCCCCGCGGGATGCTGGGGCACAGCCAGCACGCAGCACAGGAAAGCCAACTGGCATTGGGAACACCCTGCTTCGTGCTCTGGGTGGCCTTTGGTTTCCCTCCGACTGCACGCAGCACGGGGGCACAGGCAGGTGCAGAGCCTGGAGAGAAAGTGAACTTGCCCAGGTGGCCTGGGACTGCCTCACGCCATGGAGGTCCAGGGTGACTTCCAAGCTCTGGCTTGCAGAGTGCCCTGCGCTGCTGGGCAGGGTAGAGATGCAGACCCACCACTCACCTTGGACCAGTCTCCAGTCTTCCACTCATAGCAGCCTGAGTAGTCCTCACACGCCTCCTCTGCTTTGGGCCTCGTGGATGCATCGCATTTTCCTTGCGAATTGGTGCATGTCACAGTTCGTTTCTGCGTCCCTTTGCCGCAGGTGGCCGAGCACTGAAAGACACCGTTGGGATGTTTGACCCTGTCTGATTCAGTTCAAGGTCATCAATGTCTATTAAGTCGCAACCGTGTGCCAAATGCAGTGCTGGGGATGCAAGGATGAGTACGCTTCTATAGGCTTCTAGAGTCTGAGGCACATGGTCCTAGCTGTGACTCAGCCAAGTGACCAGGGATGGGGAAGGGCCACAGGATCGGGGAGAGCTTGAGGTACCCAAAAGACCAAACTTGGAATTTAGTGGCCTGCTACCAGGTCCAAGAGACCAACGCAGTGGAGAAGTTCAAGGGGCAAATGCTGGTGGATCCCTCGAGTGGAGCAGAGGACAGGGCCAGGGAAGCCAGGTCAGGACACCCATGCAAAGACTTCTGAGGCCCATGACTCCTCGTGGCTGGCCTCCAGCTCCATGCACTCAGCCTGGGCCAGCCTGGGGCAAAAGCACAGGCTCAGGGTGGAAAAGGTGGAGATGCAAAGCCAAGCCACAGGTGACTTACACCTTAGGCCGTTGGTAAGGTCTTGCAGAGAGCTACAGTGACTGTGTTAGGTGTGGATGTCAAGAATGTCACCGAGCAATGGTCCCCGTGATGATTTACCTACTTCCCAGGAGACACTGCAAGAGAAAGTGTGGTGAGGGGACCCAAAGAGAGCCTGAGGAATGACAAATCATGTGCGAGCCCTGAGAGTTCAAGATTCCCATGCCCTCGGGCAGGAAGAGCCTTGGAAGAAGGGAGGAGAGGTGGGGTAATGGGTAAACATGGCGGACCTGAGGGGTGTAGCTGGACCCAGCTTCTGGCATGCTCCCTCTGAACTCAGGGAGGGACCTCCCCAGGCTCCGAAAGAGCTTACCACCTTAAAACAAAGAAGGAAGCCCAAGAGGGCAGACTATGACCTTGGGAGGACGGGACTGACTGCATACATGATCCAACCAGCAACAGGGGGTAACACAGCCTGCAAACCCAGGGAGCTCTCCCTCCTATTTGTGGGGTACGGAAGCCCTGCACGTCTCTACCACAGAAACAAAATGTCATTAGCAGAGATGGTGGGCTGAAGGCTGCATTCCGCCAAGAGGTATAGACACAGTGAACCCCAGGCTCCCAACAGCTGGGTCCCAGAGCTATGGTGGGGGCGGACAGCCCATCCACTGTGGTAGCACAAAATGGAGCCCTCATGATTCGAGCATCTGCTTTCATACTTGCTTGATTTACCAGAAACCTACAGCAGTGATATTTTTGAGCCACAGCAAACTTGATTTTTTAAAAAGCTCCACTGTGTCCCCTGGGAAAACGCATCTAAAGGACAAGAGTTGTTCTTTATATTTCTATTATTAACATTTATCCCAAAATGTTATGTAGCTTTATTTTTCCGATGAGTTCAATTTAGCTCTCTGAAGTTTTTTTGTTTTGTTTTGTTTTTGAGACTTAGCTGGCTTATTTTAGAAGAAACACACATACTTCAGAACTGGCTGTGGCATCATCTGGGGGGAGCTGGAGAGCATGCGTATTTGATCCCATGTGTGGGTGAGGGGTCGGCTCAGAACCTTGGATGCAAGGGGTCAGTCCAGAGCAGGAGTCACCCTCTTGCAGTGGGAGCCTGGGTTACTGAGTTGAAGGTCAATCTCTCTGCTTCTATGCTTGGTGATGCTCCCTGACCATTTCATTAGCTCTGCCCACACCCAAGCTCCTTCTTCAACTAGAAACCTACTTACCACTTCTGCCAGAATTCCTGCATCATCTTACTCTATTCTGCATTCCCTGTCCCTCTCCATCCCCTGCCCTTGAATTTCAGATGCTAATGTCTAGTCTGGTTCTTGACCAAAACTGGGTTCAGCCCTTCTGAGAAGCAGCCCATTGGCTGGAAGCCTGAAGCTTTGAGAAAAGGGCAACATTGCTGGTGGGCCTTTCTCTGGAGGGACTGAGGATGGGAGACAGTCACTATCTTTTGCTTCCTTCCTGGTAACTGCTCCTCATTCTAACAAAGCTGGGAAGAAGCTGGGGGAGAGAGAGGAAGGGCAATCAACAGATGCCAGCTCTACAAAGGCAACCTCCGCAGTCAAATAAATTTCTCTACCATGAGAAATTTAAACCCATTTGTTTCCGGATGAAGAAACATTAAAGAAGAAACATTTAAGGCTTCAGCATTTAACATTTAAAGCTTCAGTGGGGTGAATGAACTGAATGAAGCTTCAGTTCATTTCAACATTTAAAGCTTCAGTGGGGTGCCTGGGAGGCTCAGTCAGTTAGGCATCTGCCTTCAACTCAGGTCATGATCCCAGCCTCCTGGGACTGAGCCCCATGGCGGGCTCCCTGCTCAGTGGGGAGCCTGCTTCTCCCTTTCCCTCTATCCCTCTCCCTGCTTATGCTCTTTCTCTCTCTCTCTCTCAAATAAATAAATAAAATCTCTAAAGGGGCTTTAGCATGTGGTGAAGAAATAGAAATACCAGTTTGGTGAGTATCTCGTGAATGAGGGCAAGATTTGATTCCAAGTTGACTGTTCAGAAAGAGGCATTTGGCTCGAGCCTGAACTGAGCCAGAAGGAGGCTGATTGGTGTGGATACTATTTCAGCATTAGGATCAGGTACACTCAGAGATATAGACGTGAAACTAGAGCTATTTCTTTAAATCTTGCTTTAGTTGTCTCACATTTTCCAATCTGGTGTTCTTAATGCTATGATGATAGTTGATAATGTCAGGCTTGGTTACTTTGGTAAGGACTTTTTTTTTCTATTAAAAAGAGTCTGAATGGAAAATTTATGGCTTTGATCTGATTAAAGCATAAATTTTGTTTGGATCAAGAGCTAGTGATCAAGGACCTCAGGCTCAAGGTTGGAGGGGAGGGTGGTGGGGGAAACTGCATGCCTTTGCCGACCCCTCCAGCAAGTAGTCCCCCTCCCTAAAAGAGGTCCCCTGAATGTTCAACTTACAATCCTAAGTACATACAAAAAATAAAAATTTTAAACTCTTTTCCCTAAAATATCATAAAGTGCAGGATAAAGTCTCAGGTCTTCAAACGTGTATACGTCAAAATCTGTCTGAAATGTAAACCCCATTTCTGAGCAGCCAAGGGTAGACTTTTCGTTCATTAAGAATGGGCTGAATACTTTCTTATTCAAAATAATTCCAACTGTTTGGCAATAAAAAGGAACTTTAAAAATATTTTCCACACTGAAGAGTGTCTTGGATTTAGCCTTTCTGACTTTCCTAGAACACATTTGATGGAGGACCTGAGGGAAACTTGCCCTTTATTCAAGCTATTTTTTGTTTTATGGCCAAACAGTCAAAATCATTAATGCAAAGTCAACACAAAGCTTTGAAGGATGATATTAACAAAGATAAAATATTTCTAGAATCAGTCTTTCAAGTTAAAACTTAAGGCTTAACTGACCTCTTTCCAAAATATTTTATGGCATGAGATGTGTGACTCCAACTTGTATACTAAAAACTGTCCCTCCAAGTGTCTGCTTTGCCTCTTATAATCCGCAAAGACTGACACAGAGTTCAGAGAAAACCTTTGAAACTGCCTTCCCAATCTGATGGCACTAGAATTCAAATACACCAAAAGAAAATTAGAAGGTCAGCTGGTTAGTCAGTTGGTATGTTTACCTACGTAACTACCTCCCCAACCACCCACCCACCCATCCATCCATCTATCCATCCATCCATCTACCCACCCATCCAACCATCCATCCATCCATCTACCCACCCACCCAACCAACCATCCATCTATCCACCCACCCACCCATCCACACACCCACCCAAACATCCATCCATCCATCTACCCACCCAACCAACCATCCTTCCATCCATCCATCCATCCATCCACCCACCCACCCAACCATCCAACCATCCACCCATCATCCATCCATCTTTAATTGAGAATTTTCTAAGGAACTGGGATCGAACTGTGGTAAATATTATCAAAAACATATATATGATCAAAAACACGTTACCCATGTTTGTTTAGCCCTATTGTCTTCTCAGATGGAATTTAGGAACACGTGAGCTAGAATACATCTTTTTTAGTTATCTAGGGGCTGGCAAGCACTGTGATACTTTGGTTTGAGTCACAAATAGCATAGAGGGAAAGGCACCATGTTGGGGTCCCTGTGGACAAGGCAGCCCGGGCACCCACCTGTGACCACTCAGATGCCTCCCAGATGGACAGGCAGTCCTGGCCTTCGCAGCTCTGCACTGGTGCCGGCCGGGGGCCTGGGCAGTAGAGGGGCCGTGTGGTGATGTGGGTGCCGTCTTGCAGCTGGTATACGCAGGTCACCTCACGATGCTGGATGCCCTTCTCACAGGTAGCTGAGCAGGGGCTCCATGGGCCTGCCACCCACCTGTCCAGGAGAAGGAGAGACAGTGAGAGAATAACCGGGTGGGGAGGCCAGCTGCCCCAGGGGGCCTTCCAGACACATCATGGAGTCTTGGGCCTATAGCATGAGGGAGGGAAATGGATATAGAGAGCTTTGCAATTGACATGCAAAATAATTCTGAAGTAGTAGAGCAGAGGGAGTCACATGAGTTAAACGCGTCAATGGCTTATTCAAAACAGAAATCCTTCTGCCCACAACAGTTCTATGGCAGATATAATTATTGGTCCCAAGTGGTTGCTCTCCCCGGGGCGGGATCACATATCCCACCCACTGTCTATGTCATGCTTTGTTCAATGGGGTGTGAGTGGACATGAAGCTGGCCATTTCCCAGCAGACGCTTTGAGTGTGATTGTGTGGTTTGGCTCTGCTTCTCTCCGTTTCCTGCCCTCTGCCATGAGAATAGCAGGTCCCACCACGGGAATCTCCGACATCTGACCTCTGTCGTAACAGGACATGGCTGTCAGCCACTGAGAGGCTCAGGTGGTTTGTGACTGCAACAAAACCTGACCAGCACGGTCCCTGACAAAGGACACCCAGGGCCAGCTTGAACACACCAGGACCAGGGACTTCCTGGTCCTCCAAAGAGTGGAGGGCCTTCTTGGGTGGGGACAGTCACTCTTGAGGAGGCAAGTTGTGGGCTGGGACAAGACTGAGCTGGTGACAGTGCTCCACTAAAATTTGGCCTAACTGCCTTCCATTTCAATGACCAGGGTCTCAGTCTGGTGTGGCAAGAAGCTGAGCTGTTGGAAATCACAATTTCTCAGGACACAAATGGGGCTTTGAATGCCTTTTTGGGGACACAAAAGGACCCTCTCCTCTGTCGGTCCCTGCATGAGCCTCAGATCCTCCCAGCTCCCAGGAGCTCACCACTTGACAACATGGCTGAATCCACTGATGGCCAGGTCTGATAACCATTCAGGTCTTCCTCATTAGTTGGAATAGCCCTAAGCTCCTGAAACCAAATCTGATCATGTTCTACTGTTAGAAACGTCGGTAGTGTCTTCCCACTGGCAGGGTTCTTGGGGGACACTGGGTGGTGCCAGGCCTCTCTTCATCTCCAGGTCCAGCTTACTTGCTCATTCCTCTATCCCAGCAGGGCACATGCACGGAGGGCTTCCCATGTGCCAGGCACTGTTCTAGGTTCTGATGATGAGGCAGGGAACAAAACAAAACCCTGTCCTCTGAATCTTAGCCTCCTGATGGGGACAGACAGTAAGCCAAGGAAAGATACAAAGTAGACTATATATAGTGTATAGTAGATATATATATGTCAACTATGCCTAACAGTATATATACCCAATATATAGTTGATATATATAGAATGATAAAGATACACAGAATGATATATAAAGAATGATAACACAATAGACCATATATAGTGTATACTATACACCATACATGAATAGAGAAGATGCCACATGGTGGTAAATGCTTTAGAGAAAAGTAAAGCTGTGGAGGGCAGACCGGGGAGGAGGTGAGGGGTGATCACTTAAGGTGGCAGAGATGGTCCCATGGATAAGCTGACATGTGAGCAGAGCCTAGAAGTAAGCAAAAAAGTCGTCATATAGTTCCTTGGGAAAGGACTGCTAGGCAGAGGGCACAGTGGGTGCAAAGGCACTGGGGAAGAGTGTGCTGGCAGGGCTGAGGACCAGCAAGGAGTCTAGTGTGGCTGGGGGAGGGCTGAAAAGAGAGAGGGGCAGACAGAAGAACATGAGAGAGGACAGGGTGAGATCCTACAGGCCCTGGCTGGCCACTGAGGCTCTTGTTTGCATAAGATGCAGTCACAGAGGGTTTGGAGAGAGGAGTGATGTGCCCTCCAAGCTCGGAGAGGGTCATTCTAGCTCTGGGCAGATACCAGTCTATAGAGCAGCAATGAGGAGACTACTGCACTAGTCCAGGCAGGAGATGAGGGTCATTTGTATTAGCTGGGGGTGGTGGCAGTGGTTGGGCTAAATTTGAGAAAATTTTGGGAGCTACCCAGGCCCCCTCCCCTCCACCTCTATATTGTTCCTCCTTGTCTGTTAGTGCAAGCTTAGGCCTTGAGCTCAAGCTCAAGCTCTTCTGACTTCCAGTCCCCTTGGTAGAGCTCCTCACTGTCTTCCAAGCCCCTGCAGGGAAGCTCTTCTTACCAGATCCCTTGCCTATGCTGCGGGATCGAAGTGACCGTGCCTACCCTGGAGTGTGAGGACAAGGGACATATTGCCTGTAAGCTGCTTACACCAACACCTGGCACACTTAAGCCTTTATAACTCTTGGTAATTGTTCTTCTTTATCTCCTCAGTAGGAGATAATGAAGTCCTAGAGAGCAATGAGCAAATCTTGCCCCAATTTTAGCCTGAACAACACTCAGAATGAAACCAACTCCTACCCATTTCTCCTCTTCTGGTCTTAGGAGTAACAGGATTGCCTTCTTAAATATTTGAAGATAGCTCTTTTGTTCCCCTTTTAAGTTTTCTCTTAACTTGATCAGGATAATTTGCATGTGGCAGATTCTGAATCCTTTCCCTTCTAATTCTCTTATCAGTCACTACTATTCTCAAAATGGATTGCTTTGTTGTGGGCAAAATGGCCCAGATGTGGTCTGAAAGCATCAGGGGAGAATGTGATGATTTTTTCCCCCTCTTTAAAGGGAGGCTCTGTGTTCATTAAAGTAGCTCAGCTCCACACTATATCTGTTTTAAGCAAGCAGACTGCACCTCTGTTAGCTCCTACGACTTCCTTTTTTCCTCTCCCAAACTGACTCTCAGCCAGATCTCCTTTGTCCTGACCTTTTGCATTGACTTTGTGAATGCAAATGTGAGGTTCTAGCTAGAGACCTGTTCGGTGCTACTGCACTGACCTCAACCATGGAAAAAGCTTCATAACTTCTTCTTGTTTTTTCTTTTTTAAAAAGATTTTATTTATTTATTGGCAAGAGAGAGGAAGAGCACACACACAAGCAGGGGGAGCAGCAGGCAGAAGGAGAAGCAGGCGGAGGGAGAAGCAGGCTCCCTGCTGAGCAGGGAGCCCGATGTGGGACTCATCCCAGGATGCTGGCTGGCATCATGACCTGACCGAAGGCAGAGAGGCTCAATCTGCTGACTGAAAAAGACCTGCAGGGATCTGATTCCTATAGAGCTGGGAGGGGTTACCAACCTTCTCTGTTCTGCTTTCCTTTCCCTCTGGTGTCTCCTGGGCCTTTCAGGGGCTTTGCAGAAGAATGACAGAATAGAAAACAGCCCATGCATCCCTCCACCCCTTTCCAGAAATATCCTTTGACCCTCTGCACTGTTCCTCCCTTGCTGTTGCCCAGAGTTTGGCAGGAGAATGGAGGACAGAGCTCAGAGTACATGCAGGTGTGCATGAGACAGATCTACGGTCTACACTCACGGATACGTAATGGAGGTTTCTCTGTCTCCTGGAGCTGTGTAAGAGGGATCCTCCTGCTCCCCTCCTTGGAGGGCTAGTAACTGTTAGACGTACTGAGGACCCACTGGGATTCAAAACAAGCCCTGTCTGAGGTCAGGGAAGCCTCCCCAAACCACTGTGGTTCTCATGGACAATATGATGGGGTGAGAAGGGGGCACAAATGCACTCCATACCCACAAGTCCCACATGGGGCAGCTCACGGCACCTTCCCAGCTCTGCACAGGGTTCCGGAAGAGGCAAATATGGCACAACTGGGCTCACTGGCCAGGAGGCCTAGGGAGACGTCTCAGTCCATCTCGGGGAGTGGGGGAGGAGTCTTGAGTAGGTGATGTCTAAGAAGACCCTTCAAGTACAAGCAGAGGTAGCTGGAAATAAACTCAGGGGTTGAATATTGTTTTACTCGGGGGCCCTTTGTTATTCTAATACTTGATGAGTTTAAAAATAGTGACAGGAATGTTAAATCACTATTCTGTGCGATTGAAACTAGTATTACACTGTATGTTAAGTAACTGGAATTTTTAAAAATCTTTTTTTAAAAAAGATTTTATTTATTTATTTGTGTGTATGAGAGAGAGAGAACATGAGGTTGGGGGGGGCAGAGGGAGAGGGAGAAGCAGACTCCCTGCTGAGCAGGGAGCCCCATGCAGGGGCTCCATCCCAGAAGCCCGGGATCATGACCTGAGCTGAAGGCAGACTGAGCCACCCAGGTGCCCCCTAACTGGAATTCAGATAAAAACTTACAATAAAAATAGTGATGGGGAAATATCTGGGTGCCCCTGCTCATGGCAGCATTATTCACGATAGCCAAAAGGCAAAAGCAAGCCAAGTGTCCATTGGTGGATACACAGGTAAACAAGGTATGGTAAGTATGTACCATGGGGATAGGATTCAGCCTAAAAAGGAAGGACCTCTTGTCCCAGGCTGCAGCATGGATGACCCTGGGGGACATTACACTCAGTGAAATAAGCAAGTCACGAAAGTAGATATCCTGAATGATTCCGGTTGGGTGAGGCAGCTGGACTAGATTCAGAGAGACTGAAAGTGGAATGGGGGCTACCAGGTGGGAAGGAATGGGGAGCTCGTGTTTAATGGGCGTGGAGCGGCGCTTGCGCCAAGATGTCTATAGACTTCTGGAAATGGTCAGCTGTCATGGCTGCACAGCTCTGTGAACGTACTTCATGCCACTGAACTGTAACTTAACAATGGTTAAGGTGGTAAATTTTACATGTATTTTACTACAATTTAATTTTTAAAAAGTGACCAGTTAGAAACAGGGAGTAGAGACATGAGAAAGGGACAAGGAGGTGAGGTGTCTCCTCTGTCCCAGGGAGGCAAGGATGAGGCAGGAAACAAGGCTGGTGCTCAGCTTCACGCAGCCACTTTGTGGCCATGAAGCACCCGTGCGGAACATCCTCACAGCCCTGCCTGAGAGATGGGAGGAATTGGCTCACAGTGATCAGAGATGTTTTTCAGCTAGATTATTATTATTATTTTTTTGCTTCCAATCTTGACAAATACCTCAGCGAGGTATGGGGCGAAAAAAAATGACTTTCTGGAAACTGGTTTTGGTGGCTGAACCATTTTACCAGAATGAGTACACGGCTGCAGGAAGCTGGTCTACGGTGGTGGACCATCTCCATGCAAGTAAACATATGAGGAAAATCCCATTAATTCCAAGTCTAGGAATTTGAGAAAGGAACTGCTATTCCATAAAACAATTCATATAACAACTGAAGTCTGATTTTTTTTTAAATACTCATTCCCCCTAAAAACCTTAACAGTGACATTTACTAGTTAAGTTTGAGTTCGCAGATCTTCTTAAAAGCAGTAAAACAAATTCTTGAGGAATCCACTGTTAATGTTCCTTTAGTTCAGGCCACCGTTCCTGAGTTCCTCTAGAGTGAGGAAGGATTCTTTTCCTGTCTAATAGGAAACAGATGGCTCCTCCACACACACTTCAAGTTTGACCATTCTAATCAGAACCTACCTGAGACCTTGTATCATTAATATTATTATTTTTACTACTGCTATAGCAAATAACCATAAATGGAATGGCACAAAGTAACAGATTTAGCATTTGACACTTTGGGAGGTTGGGAATCTGACATGGGTCTCACTAGTCTAAAATAAAGGCTCTGCCCCCAGGGCTGCTTCCTTCTGGAGACTCTGAGAAGACCTGCCTTTTCCAGCTTCCAGACACTGCCCCCCCATTCCTTGGCTCGAGTTCTTTTTCTCCATCTTCAAAGTTAGCAGCTTCAGGTCAAGTCCTTCTCGCACTGTATCCCTCCAGCGTTCTTGTGTACCCTCCTCCCCCTCTTTAAAGAACCTTTGTGATTGCACTAGACCTGTGTGGATGCTACAGGATAATCTCTCTATTTTAAGGCTAAGCTGATTAGCAACTGTATTAGTCTGCGAGGGTTGCTGGAGAAAGGACCACAAACTAGGTGGCTTAAACCACCAGAAAGTTATTCTCTCATAGTCCTGGAGGTTAGAAGTTAAAAATCAAAGTGTTGGTAGGCTTGGCTCCTTCTGAGGGCTCTGAGGGATCTGTTCTATGCCTCTTTCCTCGGTTGTAACAACAGCTGGCCATCCTTAGCATTCCTCGCTTGTGCGAGTGTTACTCCAATCTCTGCTCCTGTCTTCACATGGCGTCTGCCCTGTGTCTCTATGTCCTTACATAGCTGTCTTTAGAAGGACTCCAGTCAGATTAGCTCAGGGGCTCACCGTGCTTCAGTATGACCTCATCTTCGCTAATTACACCTGTAATGACCCTATTTCCAAACAAAGTCACATTCTGAGATACTAAGGCTAGGACTTCAACATCTTTTTGGGGGCGGGGGTTGGGGTGGTTGGGGGAAGGATACAATTCAATCCAGAGCACAAATTTAATTCCAACTGCAACCCTCTGATTTCCCTCATTTCCCTTTGACATGGAACTCAGCATATGCAGGAGTTCTGGGAATTAGGATGTAGATATGTATTGGGGGGGGTGTTATTTTGCCAACCCCAGACCCATCATATTCACATTCTGAGAAATTTCAGCTTCTATTCAAAATGCACGTTCTATTCAAATCTTGATTTGGCTGAGATTTAAACTAGGCAAAGATCTTGTGAAATCTGCTGAAATCTGATTTGGTGGTTACAAAGAACGAATAACATATTCAAGATCCTCTTCTTTTCACATGGATATTTTATGTTGAATATAAAGTGAATCCCAAATATAGACAACCAGAGAGAGAACACTGGTAGGTCATTCACTTTCAACAAGTTCAAACTGAAAAAAAAAAAAAAAATAGCATGAGATGTATTTCAATACAAGAGGTGCTTGAGCTAACAAGTGTGTCTATGGGATTCAGTCAACTTTATCCATCTCCAAAATGCATCACTAAGAAGGGTCTGGCATTGGCTGAGCACCAGTCTGGGCCAACCTCTGTGCCAGGGATGTTCTCTGCATTGACTCAATTAACCAAAGGAAGGAAATGAGATGTTCGTATGTGACAATCTGAGCAGTTCTTATGGAGACAAATACCAGCATGGCATCATACAGGCCACATGTAAAATATCACAGCATAGAAAGGATGATGCAAAACAGCTCTGAAACTCCAGGAAGCTGCAGGGCAAGTTAAAGAGAGAACAGCTACTATACAAAGTACAGTTGCTTTGTTCAACCTTGGCTTACATGTACCCCAGACACATGAGTGTCAACTTTATGCCAAGTTCTCAACCGAGCGCTGGGGCACTTGGCTCAGTGTTCCTACATTCATGAAGCTCAGGCAATTGTGTGGTCCTTGGGGGAAAGAGAAACATATAAACAGATAATTTCTTCACTATCTGATAAGTGCTGTGGAGGAAATGGAGTTTGAGTTGGGTCCACGGTGAAGTTGGCCCATCACAGAAGCCAGGCTCAGTGCTCTCACAGAGAGAGCCTGCTATGATATGCCAAGGAGTGAGAGAGTGCAGCCGCCCAGTTTGGGACAGCTGGTATTCAAAGAGTACTTAAAGGTGGGTGGAAGAGAAGTTGCCTTGGGTGTCTCAGGTAATCATGAAACTTGGAGAAAGGTGATGGCCTTCACTGAGGCAGTAGTGGAGAGATGGAAAAAGGACTCAAGGCTGTTTAAGAGTGAGGCTGACAGGGCTTTGGGTATGTGGGGTCAGAGACAAAGGGGACAAGAGTCAAGATCAGGATTCCAGCGGGCTCAGAGGACACCAATGCTGCCTCCACAGTGATGCAGAACACAGAGAGAAGACTTGGCCTGGGGGGCAGAAGGGTGGACACCACTTTGAGAAGGTCAGGTTGAGGTAGCCACTGGGAGCTGAGTGGTGCTGGGAAGGGTCTGCAGGGGCAGTTCTGGCGCTCAGGGGTGTGGTCTGGGGTGGGGACACAGGGTGGGAAGTCATCAGCAAGAAGGTCATGGTAGAGAGCTGGTAAGAACAACTCACCTGGGGAGCTTCTAAAGGGAGAAAAGAGGACAGAGGACAGATGGCAGGGGCCAGGAATGTGAGCATCTATGACTGGAATAAGAAGCCAGAGAAGGGGCAACCAGCAAGACTGTTCAAGAAATGCCAGACAGGGTTGGGTTGGAAGAGGCCTGAAAAGTATTCTCTGGATTTAGCCACAAGGAGGTGTTGCTAACTGGGGAGAGGCCCCAGGGAGAAGAGCTGCCAGTGCTGTGACTGCTCAGTTGAATGAGGGTGGAGAAGAGAGACTTTGTGGATGCCCTTCAAACAAATCTGATTTGATGTCTACATAGTGGGCTCCACAGATCTCAATCTTGGGGTAATACTCAAGCTTTGGAAACCAGGCCTGTCCCCATGGCAGAGGTAAGGAAGAACTCTCACCATTCTCACGGGGGCTCTGGTCAGAGGCTGCTCACGGAAGAAGCACCAGTGAGAGAGGGCCTCTGAGTGAGAAGGAAGTGCTGAGAACAGCTCCAGAACAGACCAGGATCTTCCTCTCATGGACACGTCTGTCTACAAGGGGCAGAAGCTCTGGGAAAAATCATCCTGGGCCACTTGGCAGAACAGATGACCTGTCAGAGGCCCACACAGTATCTGAGATGCAGGTGGCCAGCAGGGGCGGGAGGCCAGGGACTGGTGAGTAGAGAGAATGTGTTAAGGGGAAGACTGGGACTCAGTCAGGGCTCAACCCTGTCTCCCCTTTGAGATTTGGGGCAGAGTCCAGGCCCGTTGGTTAGTCCACTTTGATAAAGGGTCTGGCCTTTGATAAGAGTGATATATTGTCTACTCCAAAGCCAGGAAGCACCCAGGATGTCTGATCTGGAAAGCCAGACAGATCGAAGCTCTCCCTTTTCATTTAGAAAGTTTGAAGAGGGGCACCTGGGTGGCTCAGTTGGTTGGGTGTCTGCCTTTGGCTCAGGTCATGATCCTAGGGTCCTGGGACTGAGCCCCAAGTCAGGCTCCCTGCTCATAGGGGAGCCTGCTTTCCCTACTCTCCCTACTCATCCTCTCTCTTGTTATCTCTGTCTCCTCTCAAATAAGTAAGTAAACTCTTAAAAGAAAGAAAGAAAAAAAAAAGAAAGAAAGAAAGAAAGAAAGAAAGAGAAAGAAAGAAAGAAAAAGAAAGAAAGAAAGGAAAAGAAAAGAAAGCTTGAAGAAAACTTGAAAACACAAGCTCACATTTGCCCTTTGGTGAGTCAGCTCTATACTCTATGAAGGCATGGTCACCCCTCTACTTTGTGACCCAGTCCTTTCCCACCGCCATCTTGATTTGCACCGTCAGAGCTCCCAGAGGAAGGCTGCTCAGGGCTGGCTAGTCCTGCAGTAGAGATGGAGAAACCACTGGGAGAGGGGGCCAGGATGGTCCAAGGCCCACCAGTTACTAAGGGGAGAGGGTCCTCTGTGTCTGAATCCAGGGGCTTTGTTCTTTACTTACACAATTATGGATCTGATTAGGGTACACCACCCTAATCATGATGTCCTATAGGTTCAGCGGGGCACAGGTATGTTAGACATTCTCAGATTCTCAGAAGCCTACATTCAGGGCCCGGACTTGGGTCTTCACTCCACTGACTCACCAGCCATGTGATCTTGGGCAGGTCAGTGCTCAAGCCTCAGTTTCCGCCTCTGTAAAATGTCGGTACCAGTGTTCTCATTTCACAGGCTTGTCGGAGGACTGGCCCAGTTGATCGCTGCTACATAGTCCATGCCAGATGCTAAATCATGGGAGGTAAAGCTCTGGGGGAGACGGCTCACCCAGAGGCGGCCCCCTGAGGATGTGGGTCTCTTCCCATCCTCCTAGGTAGAGGGTTGCTATCCATTGGGCAGTGAGGGTGTGGCCAAAAGAATGCAGACTCCTTGCTCAATTTTCCCATGGATGACAAGGCCTTCTCCAGGGTGCCACTTGTGCTGCATGCCTGGGAGTGAGGACACATGGCAGAGGCCGACTGGCCAAGAGCTGGACCCCCTGGGCCCCTTCCCCAAAACACCAAGGAGGACTGTAGGCATCATCAGACTCCCATCTGTCCGAGTGGCTTTTATGGCTAGAGGCAGACTGAGCCAGCAGCTCCGTTAAGAAAACAATCAAAACAAGATTTTAACATGTGCCATTTATAGTCTCTGAAGATACATGGCTGCTTTTATTGAACAGATGTCTGTGAAAGAAGGCGCGGGGCGAGGAGCAGTGACTGGGACTTCACAAGCTCAGCTGTGATGTTCTCCCGGGGGAACGAGAGGGACGCTTTATAGCCTCACGTTCCGTTTCAACTCAGCGTTTCTCCATTTAAAACTTGAGAATTATGAGTTCTCATATATATTTCCCCGAAAAGTAATATTATTCACATATTTGTCTTTTGAAGGAGGAAATGAAAACCTGAAGGGCATAACAAGGAACAAATATGCAAGTCTGTGAATGTGAGGTTTTCTGGGCTCCAGTCTGTTAGTCCAGCCCTGAGAATCAAGATGGCTGGTTGGCCAGGGTCTGAGAACTTTCCATGTGTTCCTGAAAAGGTCTTTGAATCACTGTGGTTAGTTCTCATTTGCTGGGGAAGGGAAGACAAAGAGAGGGAGGAAGGAAGGAAGGAAAGAATGAAGGAAGGATGGAAGGATGGACTGATAGACTTCAACACTTAGGTAAAATATTGTTCAAGGGAAAATGTTTTAAAAATGGATTTCTCTAGAGGAGGTGGGTGGGGGATGGGTGAAATAGGTGATGCGGATTCAAAGTACACTTATCATGATGAGCACTGAGTAATGTATGGAAGTGTTGAATCACTATGTTGTACACCTGAAACTAATAATAATGCTGTATGCTAACTACACTGGAATTAAAATAAAAAATCTAGAAGAAAATGATTTCTCTAGATCTTATACGTAATCCTTTTTCCGGGTCTTCTCTGTGCCAGGCAATGTTCTCAGCACCTGACATAATTCAACTTATTTGATCTGTATGATGATCCCACATAAAGCCATTTGCAGGTGAGCAAATCGAGGCACAGAGAGGTTAAGCGCCTTGCCCCAGGTCACACATTAGTTAAGTGGAAGAACCATTTTAATGGTTCCAGTGAGATATAATTGACACACCATATAATTCAGCCATGTAAGGAGCAAATTCAATGTATGCACAGAATTGTGCAACCACCACCACAATCAATGTTAGAAGAGTTCGTTCCCTCAAGAGAAACCCCCACATGCCTTAGGTGTCATCTTCCAAGTCCCCTACCTCCATCACTCTCAGCCCTCGGCAATCACTAATCTATTTTCTATCTTTATAGTTTTGCCTCTTCTGGACATTTCATATACATGGAATCCTATAACATGTGGTTCCTGGTAACTGGTTTCTTTTTCTTAGCATAACGTTTCCAAAAGTCATGTATGTGGTGGCATATAACAGTACTTCATTCCCTTTTATTTTTGAACAATAGCTGATTGCATGGATATACCACATTTTATTTATCAGCTCATCAGTGGACGGGCATTTGGGTTGTTTCCATGTTTTGGCTATTATGAATCATGCTACAATGAACATCTGTGTATAATTTTTGTGTGGATAGATGTTCTCATTTTTCTTGGGTATATTCCAAGGAGTGGAACTGCTGTTTGATATGTTAGCTGTATGTTTAACGATTTGAGGAATGCCAGGCTTTTCCAAAGCAGCTGCACCATTTTGCAATCCTGCAGTAGTTCAGAAAGGTTCTAAGTTCATCACATCCTTATACATTTTGCTATTGTCTGTCTTTTTCATTATGGTCATCCTAATGGGTATAAAATGGTATCTCCCTGTAGTTTTGTTTTATTGTGGCAAAAGATACAAACCATGGAGTTTAACATTTTAATCACTCTTAAGTGTATAGTTCAGTGGCATTAAATATGTTCACATTATTGAACAATCATCACCATCATCCTCCAAACTTTTCTTCTTCCCAAACTGAAACTCTGGACTCATTAAACAATAGCTACTTATTCCCATTCCCCTTCCAACCCCCTGGGAACTCTCATCCTTTCTGTCTCTATGAATGTGATGACTCCAGATACCTCTCATAAGTGGAATCACATAGTATCTGCCCTTCTGTGAGTGGCTTCTTTAGCATAATTTCTTCAAGTTTCATCCATATTGTGTAGCATGTGTCAGAATTTCTTCCCTTCTTGGGGCACCTGGGTACCTCAGATGATTAAGCCTCTGACTCTTGATTTTGGCTGAGGTCATGATCCCAGGGTTGTGAGATCGAGCCCTGTGTTTGGCTCTGCACTTGGCGTGGAGTCTGCTTGAAATACTCTCTCTTCCTTTTCCCTCTGTGCCTCCCCACTGCTTGCACACTTTCTCTCTAAAATAAATAATCTTAAAAAAAATTTCTTCCCTTCTTAAGGCTGAATAATATTCCATTGTATGTATGTAATACATTTCATTTATCCATTTGTCCACTGATAGATGCTTTGGGTTGCTTCTACCTCTTGGCTATTATGAAAAATGTTGCTATGAACATGGTTGTACAACTTTTTTTCTGAGTCCCTGATTTCAGTTCTTTTGGATATATACCCAGAAGTGGAATTGCTACATGATATGGTAATTCGGTATTTAATTTTTTTGAGGAACCACCATATTATTTCCCCCAATGATTATACCATTAGACATTTTAATCAGCAATATATAAGGGTTCTAATTTTGCCACATCTTTATCAACACTTGCTATTTGCTTTTTTTTGGATAACAACTATCCAAATGGGTATGAGGGATTATCTCATGATTTTGAATGATAGTTCCCTAATGACTAGTGATGTTAAGCATATTTTCATGTGCTTATTGACCAACTGTGTCTTCTTTGGAGAAATACAGAACCAAGTCCTTTGCCTATTTTTAAATTGGGTTGTTTTTTGTTGGATTTGTAGAGTTTATATATTATATAACCTATATATATTCTGTAGAATATATATATTCTCTATATTACTCTTTTATCAAATATATGATTTGCAAATATTTTTTTCCCATTATTTTGGCTGCCTTTCACTCTGTTGATAGTGTTTTCAATGCCTAAGAGTTTTTAATTTTGATCAAGTTCAATATCTATTTTTCCTTTTGTTGCTTGTGCTTTTCTTGACATATCTAAAGAAATCATCATCAAATCCAATATCATAACACTTTTTTCCTGTTTCCTTTTAAGAGCTTTATAGTTTTATCTCTTACCTATAAGTCTCTGGTCCACTTTCAGTTAATTTTTGCATACTGTATAAAGTAAGGATCCAACTTCATTCCTTTGTATGTATTTACCATTTGCTGACTTTTACTGTGGTTTGATTTGTATTTCCCCGATGGCTGATGATATTGAGCATCTACTCATGTGCTTGTTGGTCATTTGTAGACCTTCAGAGAAATGTCTACTCAGATGATTTGTCCATTTTTAATTGGGTTATCTTTTTTATTATTGAGTTGTGTTTTTTATATATTCTAGATGCAATTACTTTATCAGATATATGATTTGCAAAAGTTTTCTTCAATTCTTTAGATTATCTTTTCATTTTCTTGATGACTTTGAAGCACAAAAATTTTAAATTTGAATAATGTCTAGTCATCTATGTATTTTTTGTTGTAGTCTGTGATTTTGCTCTCGTATCTAAGAAACAATTGCCTAATCAGGAGTCAGGAAGACTTATGATTGCTTTTTGTAAGTTTTAGAGCTTTAGCTCTTACACTTAGGTTTTGATCCATTTTGAATTCACTTTTGTCTATGGTATGGGCTAAGGATCCCACTTCATTCTTCTGCATGTAAACATCCAGTGTCTCAGCACAATTTGCAGAAAAGATTAGGCTTTTCTTCACTGAAATGTTTTGGAATCCTTATCAAAAATCAACTGACAGTAAATGGAAGGGTTTATTTTTGGACACTCAATTATATCCTATTATTATTTATGTTTTTCTTTATGCCAGTACCATACTGTCCTGATTATTTTAGTTTTGTAGTAATTTGTGAAATCAAGAAGCACAAGCCCTCTAGCTTTGTTCTTATTTTTAAAGATCGTTTTGACTCTTCAGGGCCCTTTGCAATTCCACATAAACTTTAAAATCAGCTTGTCTGGTTTATGCAATAAAGACATCTGAAATTTTAATAGGGATTGTGTTATAGCTATAAATATATATATATATGTATATATATATTTCTGTAGGTTTAATAGTTGAATTTTAACAGAGATTGTGTTAAAGCAGTTGATCAATTTGTAGAATATTTCCATCTTAAGTCTTCCAGTCCATGAACATGGGATATATTTAGATATTTGTTACTTTTTCTTTCAATAACATTTTGTTTTTTTCAGTGTAGATATCTTGTACTTCTTTCATAAAATCATTTCTAAGTATTTTGGCTTTGATGCTAGTATAGAAGGAACTGCTTTCTTAATTTCCTTTTCAGATAATCCCTTGCAAGGATAGAGCAATATAATAGATTTTTGTATATTGATTTTATATCCTATAACCTTGCTCAGTATGCAGTTCTAGCAACTTTTTTCATGGATTTTTAATAATTTTCTATATATAAATCATGTCATCTATAAATAGATACAGTTTCTCTTCTCCAATCCAGATGCCTCTTCATTTTCATTTCATATTCTTGCCTGAAAATGTCTACAAGCACAGTACAACGTTGAATATAAATGGTAAAAACAGACATTTTTGTCTTGTTCTTCTCTTAGGAGGAAAACATTCAGTCCTTCTCCATTAAGTATGATGGTAGCTGTGGGTTTTTTATAGATGTTCCTTATGAGGTTGAGGAAATTCCTTTCTAGTCTTAGTTTGCTGAATTTTTTCATTGTGAAGGAGTATTACATTTTGTCAACTGCTTTTTTGTGTGTGTTTGTCAATTGAGATGATAATGTGATTTCATCTTTTATTCTGTTGATGTGGTATGCTACATTAATTGATTTTCAGATGATAAACCAACCTTGTATTCCTGGCATGAGTTCCAGTTGGCCATGGTGTGTAATCCCTTTTATGCTGCTGAATTCAATTTACCAATATTTTGTTGAGGATTTTTGTGTCTTTATTGATAAGAGATATTGGCCTGTAATTTTTTGGAAACATTGTGTCTAGTTTTGTTATCAGGGTAACACTGGCCTTACAGGATGAGTTGTAAAGTGCTTCTTTCTCCCCCCACTTTTTGGATGAGTCTGTGAAGGATTTATACTAATTCTTCTTTATATGTTTGGTAAAATGCACCAGTAAAGCCATCTGATCTTGGGCCTTTCTTTGTGGGAAGTTTTAATTACTAATTCAATCTCTTCACTTGTTATAGGTCTGTTCAGGTTACCTATTTTTTTTTTTCCTCAGTCAGTTTCAACAGTTTGTATTCCCGGGAATTTGTCCATTTTAACTAATTAATCTAATCTTTGTGCCAAAACCACTTTTATTTTCTCAAAATAGTAGCACCAAATCCCCAGATAATAATGGGGACAAATAGAGGGCTGTTCAAGGGATCAGGTGTGCCAAGGTTACTGCATTGTTTGGGAAAAGGCTAGTGATTCTGAGTAACTCTGAATTTCACTGAAACCCTGAGAGTTCAGATATACAGGAAACATTTAAGGGTAACCATTGAAAGAACAGAGAAACAATCTATAGTTTCCAAATAAAAGAAGGGAAAGAAGTAAATAAGAGATGTTTGTTAGTTCTGAATATTTTGTAATTTTTAGTACCATTTCCTTTTTAACCCACAAGTTACATATATGTATATTTTTGGTTAAATATAAATATATGTATATTTTTAGTTTCTGAAAATGCAGAGTAAGAGGGATCATTACCTTCTTACAGCTTATTTCCATTGCAGTTTTCTTGTGCTCAAAAAAATGGTGTGTTTTGTTATGTTAGTTGCCAAAAATATAGACTTACCAGTCAACAGAAAAAGAATAAACTACCCATTACATGATGCAGAAGCAGCATGTTATCATATGGAAGAAATAACTTCATGGTCTCAACTCATGCTATGCAGAGAAAGACATTCTGGATAGGTTAAAGTCTTATATATAAGGAAAGCCAAATCTTAAAAATTCTGGAAGAACATGTAAGAAAGTAGATTGATGACTGGCAACATAAGGAAGGAATTGTCAAGTAAGACAAAAGAAGCAAAACACCCAAATTAAAAGTCAATCAACGCAACTAAATTAAAGATAAAAGCTTCTACTCAAACACACCACAGGTGAAAAGAACAGGCCTCAAAGTAAGATATTTATAATTTAGGACGTATTAAGAACTCTTATAAATCAAGTAGGGATAGATAAATAGCCCAATGGGTTAATTGGCAGAGAACAGGAGAATCTATCACAGAGGAAGAAATATCAGAATTTTCTATGAAAATACTAGATCTCACTATAGAGCAGGGGAATTTAAAAAAAAAAATCAAACAATGATTTACCATTTCCTGCCTACCAGATTGGCAACACTACAAAGTCTGACTAAACCAAATTTGGCCATGACCAGAGCAATGGTAGCTTCTATTGTGTTTATGGCATGGTAACTACAGGTAAGCCCTATGAGAAAGCTCAATGTGTGCATATCTTATAACTCTCTCCTTGCATTTCTAGGGATGCAATGTCTTACAGATGTGCTCAAGGAAACTGGACAAGGATGTTTAGTGCATAACTATTTATATAAACCCCAACTGGCAAACAACCCAAATGTCGACCAATGGCAGAATGACTTAGATACAGAAGATGGAAGAATAAAAAGTCGAAAAAACATATGCACCAGAATCACACTGGCAACATGGAAGGATCCCAGAGGCAAAAGGAACGTACATACGCTGGCTAGGACCCTGCTGAAACATGCCAGACAATGCATTCTCTTGTTTGCAGACAGATCCATATACAGCGAAAGCTTGGAAATTTGGACGGGAAGCATATACGCTAATGGGAGTGGCAGAGAAGAGGATCAGAGGGGACAAGGAGGGTTTTAGATGTGTCTGTAATACGTTATTATTTAAGAGCTATGAAGCAGGGTGCCGGGGTGTCTCAGTTGGTTAAGTGTCTGCCTTGGGCTCAGATCATGATCCCACGGTCCTGGGATTGAGCACCGCATGGGGCTCCCTGCTCAGTGGGGAATCTGCTTTGCCCTCTCCCTCTGTCCCTCCACCTGCTTGTGCTCCCTTTCTCTCTTTAATAAATAAGTAAAATCTTTAAAAGTTAAAAAAAATTTTTTAAAAGATATGAAGTGAAAACAGCAATGGTAAACATGTTTACACTGGGATGTACAGACATAGGTGTTTATCTCAGTGCTTTCCATATATAAGAAAATGTTAACAAGAAAAATACACACACCAGAGCCAGGTCAGTATGTGCCAACTGACCTAACAGCAGACCTACTGTGATCAACCAAGAACACGGTGCCCAGGGGTAGATGCCTGGACCCCACTGTTCCCCCATGGCCATGCGGGTCAAATGCTGCTGTTTACTTCTTATTTTCTTAAAGATTTTATTTATTTATTTGAGATAGAGCAAGAAGAGAGAGAGAAAAAGAAAGAGTGAGTGCACAAGCAGGGGGAGGGTTAGAGGGAAAGGGAGAAAAAGACTCCCTGCTGATCTGGGAGTCTGATGCGGGACTCAATCCCAGGACCCTGGGATCATGACTTGAGCTGAAGGAGATGCTTAACCGACTGAGCCACTCAAGTGTCCCAATATCTTTCCTCTTTAAAAGCATAGCTCAGAATCCAGCATCTTTTTTTACAATCTCCTTATTTAAAGATGTTGGACGTGGACTCTAAAACCTTAGGAGTCCCATGTGGGCCAAGCCACATCTGCTGTGGAATCCTGTCCTGTGGTCTCCAGTCTGGGATGTCACACTTTCATATTTGGGGGGAGGGGTGTGTGGCAGTTCAGACCCTCCACCCAAGTGGCCAGATGTCTATTTTCCTCTAACTCTCACCTTAAAAGGCCACTTGGCACCGTCTGCTTGCCACCTGGGTGCTCTGTCCTTGCTTTGGTCCCCACATTCCTGCTGCACATGTGGACTAGTTTGTCTTTTGACTGGCTTCATGGGTTAGCCCCAAGAAGTCTGTCCTAAGAAGATTAGGGAAAAAGACTCCCCGAGATGAGTGATATGACATGGTTTTCCCAAGACACCAATCCGAGAAGCACCAGTCTGAAATGAACGCCAAAGTCCTGAGCCCAAGTGGGCAGCCGAAAACACCCAGAGGCCTGATTCACACCAGCAGGAGTCCCTGCCTGGCTGTCCCAGCCGCACAAAATTATTCAACGTGAAAATATGCAGGCAGACCTCCCCAACATTCCACCCCCACTGCCGCTCCAGTTTGGCTATGAAAATGCTCAGAATTTCACAAGACTCTCTGAAAATGTTCCTAGGGGGAGTTCTCAAGAGCTGGAGTGAGCCAGCTCTGCGTCTTCTGGAAGGGGTACAGAGGGGAAAGGCCGTTGTGTTTGGAGGGACAGAGGCAGGGCTCCAACACGACCAGCCTGAAAAGCTGGCTGACTCTGGCTCTGAGCTCGCCCTGGGAGGGTTCTGGCACATGGATTTATGAGCAAGAGAATTTACAGCTCTGCCCGCTTCCCCACCCACGACTCCCTTTAATTGCAAGCCTCACATTTTGCTCCCTGTGCCCCTCCTGCCAGGAGTGCTCCCTGATTCCCCCAGAGCTGACGGGAGCCAGCCAGACCCTTCGACAACAAGCTCTGAGGGGACTCTCTGTTGGTCTATTTAAAATCCCCAGTGCCTTGTCTTATGCCGCTGTGTTAGAAGCCGTGGCCTTGCTGGTGATGCCCTGTAAAAGACTGTCCATGGTGAACCTGAGAAGAAATTCTTCAGGGGTGACGGGCATCCAGGCGAGGGCCACAGGGAGAAGGCTGGTTGACGTGGGACCCAAATACTGTTCAGTGGCTGGTGTCCTGCCATGTGTACCCTCCTGCCCTAAATAAAGTGACAAAGGGTCTTTGGTGAGCGTTAACAGTCCTCGATGCAGCTGATGGCTCTGCTATGTCTAACATGGGTCACCATTTCACCTGATTTTTGCTGGCTTTTGCTTTGATGTCTTAGCTGCTGAGAGCTCTTGCCACTCTGTCTTCTGTTCTCAGTGGTCTCCTCCTCCCCCATTCTTTGGACTTCAGCTTTCCCCTTGGTTCAGTGGCTCTTTTGCTCTCATGGCTCACTTATATCTTATTTTTCCTGGCCTTAATTCTGCCATAGTTTCCATAGGTGTTTTGATGCAGAGGACCCCTGACTCTCCCCACCTTGGGAACTCTAGGCTCATGGGATTGACACTGGAGAAAAGCAGGGAACCCCAACACACCTCTGGCTCTGGGTGGGCGTGCTTATAAACCATTCCGATTTTCCTCACTGCCAAAGTCTGGTGGCCCCTTCTTTTCCAGAGACTAGGCATAAAGGGTGTGAGGATCTAGGGGGCAGCTCAGAATGCTCCCTTTAGCCATGTCCACGCACTGCTCAATGCCACTGAGCTAACCTCTACAAGGAATCTCAAATCTGCCTTGCTTTCCCATTTCCAAGGCCACCCTTGCCTGGGGTATTATAACACTCTCCGAACTGGCCTCCTCTCCTCTTCCCTTCCACAGTAATCTGTGCACTTCTGCCCTGGTTTCTGTCATGTGATTTCCTCACTCTGAAACTATCAGGGGCTCCCTAGTACCTATTATCTTTTACACCCTGGGCCCAGGCAATCAAAGAATCAAGGTCCAGTCTAAAAACAGAGTGTCCCTTCAGCCTATTCTCCTCCTCATTCCACCAAGGACTGCTGATGTTTTCAGGAATACATGCAAGGCAACAAAAATAAGACTCTGGGCTAAGGAAAATAAGAATCAGGATAGATCAAGGTAAGGGGAACCCAGTCTTATCTCCTGGGTTTTAGTTGGCCCCATGTACTCCTTCCCTCCCCAGATTATCTGATATTCCCTGACCCAGAAATGTGGACGTTGCTCCTTCTGCTTAGCATGCCCTCCTTATTTTTCCCAGTTGGCCGATCTCCAGTGCCTGCCCCTCCGTGAGCTCTTCCGTGGGTCCTAGATGTACCCTCTTCTACCTCTTCTAAGGTTCCTAAGGTTCTTAAATGGTCTGAATGATAGGGTTTCCCCTGAGAATATCCTCATGTTGCTATGGTCGAGAGCCTCCTGGGAGGCGGAAGGCTCTGTCCAAGTTCTGGCTCTCTGGCTAAGTCTTTGATGACTTTGGCTACTAAACTTTCTCCAGGTCCCCATGTGTCCATCTGTGAAATGGACTGAATGGCTCCTACTCATTCATTTCTCACATGGATGTGTCAGCAATCAATATGGTCAAGCCATTATGGTCTCACAGCCCCTTCTGGGTTGACTCAGGTCTTCAGCTAGCACATTCCAGAACAGTCTAGGATCTGTACACCCCTCCACCCCACACGACTGACTTGGCCACAGCCTTCACAGCCTGCCCACCTCCTCCTCAGGGGTGGCTCTCATGAAGGCAGTGTGTTCTGGGAGTACACCCTAAACTTTGGCTCTAGCACATTGGAGAGACACTGTGCATTCAAGCTGCTGGCTAATAAAACAACCAGCAGTTTCCTATAAAAAGTTACAGTGGGATAAATCCACAATAAAATATTCATGCCCTTTATTTCACTTCACAGAAAGATTCAAACATCCCAACTAAATGGAGTCACGGCAGATGCTGGGCAGATGTTCTCCAGGCAAGCAAAGGAGAGACAATAATTAGTCTCAATTAAGTTCTCAATAAATTATGCAACAGAGACCTTTAGCCACTCAGCCTGGAGTGCCTTGCTGGGCCAAAGTCAGTGAACTGGGTCCAAAATGATTTAGAAACTTTGGATTGCTCCGGATAATTCATGTTGTGAGTAAATTGCATAGTCTTGGCATGAGAGGAAATAATGAATACCATAACCACTTTCAATTGAAAATAATAATTTGTTAATAATTTTAATAGCTAATGAGCTACAGAAAATGTGTCCCTGAGCCCTCCAAACAGAAAGGAAAGAGATTCATTTAATTCGTGGCTTTATTAAGTCTCTGGCATCAAATCACCGACATACTTTTGAGATTTTTATTCAGCAAGTATGTCAGAATGATCTGTTTCACTAGGACACTGCTTCTTCTCTTTGATCTTAAAAAAGTTTCCTAAGTATCTGTTCAGTGAGGGTGTCTCTGTCTAACTGCATTTTAGGGATTTCCCACCAAGATGGGCACACAAGACTGGCTGCCTCCACTCCACCTTCCAGAACCTGAGAAGAGACTTCTAGATCTCAAGTCTTGTCAAACAGCTTTGTGACACCCTCTTCTTCCTCCTCCTCTAAGTGTCATGTGTTGTCCATTTTTCAGTGAAGAAAATAAAATTTTAATTAGAGAAGTGGAGAGACTGTTTCATGCCAGGTGAAATACCTGGGATCACTCAGAGTCCAGATCCCCCTCCCTTCATGCTCCAAGGCCTGGTCTCGTTTACTTGATCCTTGCTCAAGAACTTGCTTAACCCCTGGTGCTTTTGGAGGGAAGTTTTCAGCATAGGGCTTTGTGTTCATTGAAGACCCAACAAATGTTTTTTGAATGTAATTGAATTCATGGTCAATGAAGAAAATCGAGAAGGGATTTGGAGATTCCTAAAATGATCTTTGTGTTTGTCTCCAGGGGAATCTCTGTCTACACTTCCACTCATTTTAGGAATCCCTTCTCTATGCACATTTCTGTTTACTTGGTAGAATTTATATATATAATCCATGCACATTGTGGAAAATCTAGAAGGTACATAACAGTATAAAACAACAGAACCAAAGAACGCATATGATCCTAGTCTCTACCTAAACATATTTTCTTTAATGTTAATGTCATACTATAAACAGGTCATTTGACATTTTGTTTATTTCGCTCTTAAAGGCATGAGATCTATGTGATCAAAAATCTTTTCTCACGAGTGATTTCTTTCATGCTTGCATAACACTCCATCACATGGATAGAGCCAAATTACTTAACTAGCACATACTTGCTGGATATTTGGGTAGTTGCCAATTTTGTCCCTATTTTGGATCATTTCCAAAGGGTATAAATTGAGGTCCTGGTTCCCAGGTGATGAGTGATGCATTCAGACAACCAGGAGGGACTGCTCGGATCTGTGCATGATGGGAGCGTGTTACACCATGACCGGTGAGATCTGTCCTGCTAGCCTTCTGATGCACCAGAGTGGGCACACTTGTTCTCTGGATGATGATGCTTAAGATATACAAAGGCAATGTAAGAAGGTCTCAAAAATCCTTCTACATCTCTCTTTAGTCTCTCTCTCTTTTTTTAAACCCACAGACACAGCCCTTCAGCTATTCTTAATGAGGCAGCTGTATCCAGGACACTCACCCTTGACTCCCAACTCCTGCTTTAGGCACACCCAGTCAATAAGCAATAACCACACTGATTGGACATTTCTCCATGCCAGATGTCACATGCTTTGGGTCTCACTCAATCCCTAGTTAGATAAGGAAAGAGAGGCTCCTTTAAAGTAGGCTGCCTGGGTCATGTCGCCAGTGAGCGAGGTGGGCTCTCTCCCCCTTTGCAAACTCCCCCCAGCTCTGGTGTGATGCAGCTTGGCCACTGCTCCCTGGGACGCTGACACACGTCCATACAATTCCTGGCAGGGTATTCGTTCTGTGTCCCCAGTCATAGGCCTTTTCCATAGGGCTGGAGCTGTCTTGCTTCCCTGTCAGGCACAAAGCTCTGAAGGGTAGGAAGGAGCCTCCTCATCTTAGGCTGGGCTCAACTGGACCCAATGTCTGTGCTTAGAAGATGCTCGGTTAAATCTGTTAAATGAGTGAGTGAAGGAACAGCTTCAGGTGCTCAGATGAGTTTAATGTCAGTAGACACCCCAGGTCTCCCCATTTTTGAGTTACTGTCACATGTGGGTGTTGTATCCTGTATAATTTTATTTCCGGGTAGAGGGGACTTTTGCATTAAAAAAAAATGTTGGCTATTAATTTCCATCTTTATTGCTTTGTGATCAGAGGGTTTTGTTTGTATGAGTTCTACTTCATGCAGCCTTTGATACTTTCTTTGTGACTAATTACACGATCGATGAATTTCTCTGTGCCCTTGAGGAAAACATGATTCTCTACTCTCAGGGTGTGGTGTTTGAGATACTATTTTTTATCTACTTGCTGCTTGATCTGTCTTATACTGCTAGTGGCATATTAATATCTCCTACACCCAATAAATTTCTCTCCAAATCCCTTTGCGTTTCCTGTGATTTAAGCTTGAAGTAGTTGCTGTGTTACTGGGGCACAACTATTCATAACTGTTTAATTTTCTTGCCTCCACATATGCTTAAGTTTTAGTTCTACAATTAAACATATTAAAATGTTTACCATCTAGTCCTTTGACCACAGTGTCCCTAGGTATCTCTTGGTTAGATGAAGAACAACCCTATCATGCAAGGGTTGGCAAAGCATGGTCTGGGGGCCAAATCCCTTTTTGTAAAGTTTTACTGGAACACAGCCCTACCTATTTGTTTATATACTATCTATGACTGCTTTTGTGCTACACAGTTGGATAGTTATGACATAGATCATATGGCTTGCAGAGCTAAAATATTTAGTATCTTCCCTTTTCAGAAAAAGTTCGCCAAGTTCTGGTCTAGTAGATTCCTCAGGAAGGGCTCATGGGTACAGTATCCTAAGCTCTTGCATATTTAAGGCTGTTTTTCTAAAGTTTTGATACCTGAAGGACAGTTTTGCTGTATATAAAAGCCTCAGTTCAAGTTCTCCTTCCTGGTCTGCTGTCCTGTCCTGACACCATTCCTAGTCATATAAGCACTGAGAAGGGGGGTCTGTGTGCCACTCACAGGAACCACAAGGCATGGGTGGGTGATGGAAACAAGCGAGAGCAGAGTGGGTGCCCTGGTCCTGGCAGGAGCCCTACCACTCAATAGCCACAGGTTTCTATGGTGCACCTTGGTCCTGTGGCAGTCTCCACCATGGAGGCCTGCCCAGAGCAGTCACATAACGGGAAGCAGACATATTCAATGGGCCTCCCAGGACACAGATGAAGGAGACCTGGATCTAGCTGTAGCTCCATGGCAAGGACTATCAGCCTGCCCCTGTTTTCCTGCTTCATCTATAGCAACATCATGATGACTTGCCAAATGCTCTGCTGACCTGATCTGCCACCCCAATATAACACTGACAGACACGGGTGTTCTCATTAAACCCTCCCCGATTTGGGGCATACAAGCAGCCTTCTCCCTAAAATGCACATAAAGCATCTAAGTTACTGATCTGTCCTCTAGTTGGACTGGGGTTTGACAACAGGCTGACATGGCATTCCTTGGACCTGTACATTTATCCACTTGAGAAACTGAAACCTACCCTCAGAATCTGGTCCCTCCCTCATCAGCCAGAATTTCACAGAACTAATCAGCAGAGCTCTGGAGGTAACATTTGTAGGGTTCTGTAGCATCTTGAATTGGACTGGATTTCCTTTTGGAACGGGGTTTCAGACACGTCTAAAAAATCATGACGATAACAACAGTGATCATAAAAATGATTTATCTAGCACTTACCGTGGGCCAGGAACCTTCCTAAGCAATTTATTTCTACAAACTCATGTAATTCTCATGACAGCCATAGGGCAGCAGGTGCTATCTGTGTCCCCCATTTTACAGAGGCTGAGTGGCCTGGTTGAGATTTCCCAGTGGCAACTGTGGAGCTGGGACCAGATGGGAACTCAGTAGCTGAGCTTTCATCCTTGAACTTGGACACGCTCTGCTTCCTGGGGCTTGTGCTCCACGCTCCCTATATCATCCTTGGCCATCATGTTCTGTGTGTTTTTTTCTGTCTTGTTCCAGTTTTAACCTCATTCGCCTTGTTAAGAAGTATTTTGGCCTTATCCTTCCCAGTTTTGCATACTTCAAAGTTTAACTTAATCAACAGCAAAAGTCTAATTTTTTTTTTTTTGTAAATAGGTCTCAGCTGGCAGGCTTCTGCTTGACTGGCCTGAGCTGTCTGCTGAGGTTCCAAAGTGTTCTCTTGCCACATGTCCCTTTGGCCTGGTGTTCTTATGCCTTTGTGTCTGGCTCATTCAGAGGGGCTGGGTAGCTCCCTGGTCCTTTGTCTTCTCTTGTATGTTCTTTTGGGTCTGTTCATGATAATGGAGTCAGAATCAAATCCTCCAGAATTTGCCCTACCTCCTGATCTGTACTGACCTTCTTTAGCTCCGAGATCAGAACTAGCTCTACTTTGACTTTTATTTCTTCTGTTCTCCAAAAGCAGAGCAGTCCATGCCTAACCTTGCTGAATTCCCTTTCCTGTGACCAAATGAAAAAAATATGGCAAGTCATGGCTTCCCTGTTTTCGTCACTGTCATACCAATGATTGACTCCTTCCTGGTCTGTCAGAATTAAAGTGAGAGTGATGGCCCCTTTCACAGCATCCCTCTGAGAGAAGAGCAAGTGAAGAGTGCTTTGTCTATAAGTGTGGGTGACCAGTTGCCTGTACTGCCCCCATTCCATGCCATCTTCATCACCAGTCAGCATAGAGCCTCTGCCAGGCAAGGCCATGACCCCCCTTGAGGGCCCCACTTGCATTCTTGACATGGTTAGGGTCTCCTGCCCCAGTTGCTCTTTCCCTCTCAAATGGTCTGGGGTCTGGGTCCCCTAGTCCTCCAGCCCCCAGGAGATGAGATAACTGAGTACTTTTCCTTCCTGGATCAGTCGCACATTCTTCCTACTGGAGGATTTTTGCATCTGCTGTCAAATTCAAATCATGGGACCCAATCCGCCAAACCTGGTTCTTGTCACCATACTTCTTCTTGAGTTAAAATTTCGAGTAACATTTGCTACCATATATTGGTAGCTCTCAGTGTGGTGCCTGGGCCAATATCATTGGAAATCTTCTTAGGGATGCAGATTCTCAGGTCCCTCTACAGATCTTCTGAATCAGAAATTCTGGGGGAGTGGGCCTGGCTATCTGCAGGTTCATAAGATCCCAAGAGATCCTGGTACGTTAGAACCACAGCACACTATAAAAATAATCAACTGATCCCTGACTTATTTCTGACGAGCTCTGTGAGAATGGCTGGTCCTCAGGTCACCTTTTGCTCTCCTTGACAACTCACTGGTCAGGTGCAGCTGAATTTTTTTTTCCAATCCCTGCTCTCAAGAGCTAATGGAAAGCTCTCTCCAAGTGGCCAGTTTGCGTTCCCTTCCCAGGAAGTGGATTAGGAATCATGAAAGGGAAACCACTACTGAGTCGTGTGCTGGGTATGGGCCAGAGCACATTCATTACCTCCACGGGGCTAATTTCTGCTCCTAATGCCATCAGGAATTTCTCTTGGATATTATGTACTTATATTTCACCAAGCTCCTTCCTTCAGTGGTATTTAATTCCAAGTATAGGTTAGCAGGCAGAAGTGCTGGCAGGATCCAGCATTTGACATCCATCCACATCAAGTGTAACCTTATTACTTACTCCCCACCATCTCTCCAGCCTGCTTTGTAATGTGCCATCTGGGCATGAGACATCTGTGAAGCTTCTAGTCACGCACTAAGCCAGTAACCCAATCTTGGGGCTTGAATGACTCTGAAACCCTTTCATATAATCCCTTTTCCTCCCCAAGTCCTACCTCCATTCTGCTGATAATATTATCTGAAGTTCACAAATACAGCACTCAGAAACAGTCATGATGTCGGAAATGAACCATCTGAGATTTTTCTGCTATTTCAATTTACCCCCAGATACATATACATTATATAAACTTGTTCTAACAACAAGGGGAATGCTAGCATATATTAGGACCTTTCCCCAATCTTTCATTACCTGAAAAATACCAGTATGGGTTATTTAAATTAGGTAGTTATACACTATTAAAAATGTGTGTGTGTGTGCAGTGTCTTAAGAAATGACGGATAACCCATAAAATGCTGGGGTCCAACAGCTGGCTGATGTTTATCATTAGTATAGTGTTGTAGCTGAGCAATGATGATGGTTTTGGCCAGCATTTCATCTAGTGCTTACTTGGGTGGAGGAATTTATAGGCATTACTTCATCTAATCTTCTCAAGATTTCTATGAGAAAGGTTCTAATTTCCCAGTTTATAGATGGCAAGATCAGGTAACCTGCCCATGTGTTTGCCTGTAGCTAGTGGTGGCACTGAGACAAGAACCCATGCCGCAATTAACCAACCAGCTCATGATCTCAATAACCCTCTCAGGAGGCTACCCCTGGCAACATGGAGAGAGCATTTCACTCTTTTTCTCAGCTACCAAGCCTAACAAACTGTGTGTCTTGGTGCCTCTATACAACAGGGATATAATGATCTTTTCTTTTCAAACTTAAAACAATTCTATTTAAATGAAGACCACAGTAAAGCATGGATTTCAGAAAGTTCTGCAGGAACTGATGCTGACAGAGTGAACAAGAAGTGTTCCTGGGAGGGGATAGGGTTGACTCAGAGTCAGGTGAAGGATAAGTCAAGGTGGGCTTGAATAAAGACCATCCTGGGCTGTACTGAGGATGGGTGAATGATTTAACCAGAGGATAACTGAATACGCACCAGAGTCCCAAACCAGCCTCTGACTGCCACCCCCTTGTCAATGGAGCACTTGTCCAGATAGACATTTGTCTCCTGTTGGGTCAATGCTCATAGTGCTAGAATGAGACCTTATCTTCAACATAGCAGTGCTTGGCCATGGAGATAAGGACCTCAGCTGGTACTACATAATCCACTAATCCATTCCAGCAACTTACTAACCCTTAAGCTCTGGGCACTGCTGGTACTGGACAGAGAGCAGTACACCCAAGTTTTCCCTGCCCACACATGACACACCGCTGGTGCTCTACAAATAGTTGCTGAATGAATGGCATATTGACAAGGTCCTTGCCTTTGTGGGAGGGAGAGAACAATAAAAAGAAGGGGAACAATAAACAAAGGAATACACAGAGCCATACAGATTATTTAACAGGAGTGACAGAGGTGTCCTGCCCACACCTGCTATTTGGCCCAGGTGAATTCACTGTTTGGCCACAGTGGACATATTACAGGTGTCAGAGGTTACAAGTTTGATCCCTGGTTGGGCAGGCTTAGCTTTCTGCCCAGAAAATCATAGACCTGGGCCACAGACCACCTGTTCAGTCCCTGTAGCTTGGGTCTGAGTGAGAGAGTGTGAGGTTCTCCCCCAGGCTCCTGGAGCCCGTCCTTGGCAAGTTGGGGATCAAGAGTAAGCTGTCTTGGTATTCACAGGACAGCACCCCTGCCAGCACCTCTCCCTGCCCCCCCACAACACTCTGCACATACACAGGTCTCCTGGGAAGCCTCTTTCATATTTGGACCTCGTCTCAGATGCCCAAGTCCTGAATTTAAATTTCTTTTCTAACACGAGTCCAGATAATGTGAAGGACAAGCCAGAAAACTGACCGACAGGCCTTTCTCAACTTATGATGGAGTTAGGTCCTGACAGATGATCGAAAGTCAAAAATACCAAAGTTGAAAATGCATTTCATACACTGAACCTACTGAGCATCATAGCTTAGCCTCATCCACCTTAAACGCGCTCAGAACGTTCCCATTAGCTCATGCTTGGGCAAAATCTAACAAAAAGCCTATTTTATAATGAAGTGTTGAATGTCTCCTGTCATGTATTGATTACTGTACTGAAAGTCAATAACAGAAGAGTTGTACAGGTGCAGAATGGCTGAACATGTATTGGTTCTTTATATTCATGACTGTGAGGCTCACCAAGAGCTGGGGCTTGGTGCCACTGCTGGGCACCACCAGAGAAGATCATCTCCTGTACCTATAGCCGTGGAGAGGATCAAACTTCTGGCTGCATGTTTCACTTCCAGAGAAGGGAACCATGATGGCTTCCTCTGCTTCCTGTCCCAAGCTGAAGTCCATTAAAATGCCGTCCACTGCCTTCTCTTGTCTCACTTCTGAGTATCTGTTTAAAGGTGCCCTAGTGAGAAAGGGATCTTTTTCATGCCATGGTAGATGCAGGTTGTACTATTTTTTTTTTTTTTTTTAATGGGAATGGTGTAGCAGGAAGAGTGCAAGATTTAAAGGAAAATTTGGTTTGAGTTCTGCTTGCTACCGGTATGACCTTGGGTAAGTCACTTCTCAAAGTCTGCATCTGTAAAATGGGGTGACAACACCAACTTTCTAGCCCTTCCCTCCCTGCTTGCCTTACTGCTCACCGGTAGGAATGGATGGGACCACTCCTACCCTGCTTTGGATTTTTGCCACCTCCATAATTTACATCTTATCAAGAAGAACACAAGTTCTCAGTTTTATGACTCTCTGCTTTCAGGTGTACAAAAGAGTGACTCGACAATTCTGTTCATTACTCAGTGATCACCATGGTACATGCCATCATCATCTGTGACCACACGCCATTATTATGATATTATTGTGACGTACTTTTCATCTCCCTTATTTATTTTAAAACTGCAAGTTTGTACCTCTTAATCTCCTTTACAGATTTTACCCATTCCCTTCCCCCCGTCCCCTCTGGCAAAGACAAAGTTTGTTCTTTGTATTTATGAGTCTGTTTCTATTTTATCGTCTGTTTGCAAATGGGTATGGAGGTTTTTTGTTTGTTTGTTTGTTTTTGCAGTGAGGAAAATACTCGATTGGGGTGATGGCTGCACAACTCCTCGAGTATTACTAAAACTTTATGTGAATTATATCTCAATAAAGCTGTTAGAAAAGATTCTCTGCTTTTACAATAAATTCATTTTCAGATATTCTTTTGAGAGGGAGAATAATTTCTCTGGGATTTACAGGAACAGACTGAATTGTCAGGAGGGAAGGAGAAGGACAAGTGAATAGATTTTAAGCAGCAGCTGATGAGCTCACTGGACTCAGACACATTTTAGCCCATCACACCTGATCCGGTTACACTCCAGAAACTGGCGCTTGTGGCTGGTACAGTTTGGGGGTTAAAATAACCAGGAGAAGCCTGGGTTTGGTAACACGTCGTACCACACCCATCACTAAAAGTTTGGAAAAAAAATGCTCATGCTTTGAGAATCGTACAATTGCTGATGCTGAAAGTTCACATCCAAGAGTAACATTCTCATCAGGCTGCCTTTCTTACTGGGACACAGGAATTTTCCAGTATAGTAGCCCTCCTGTTAATAGACTTGCCGGCTCTCACACTAGCTAGACAGTATTGACTGGATAGTTTTCCTTAGTCTCGCTTTGGTCATGACATCAGCATGTCCCTACATGTTTGGGGTGGAGGACGTCTGCTCTTTCCGCTGGCTCGCTGTTGTGTTCCTTCTTGGGGTTTCCTCTGGGTGACTATGCCACACCCTGCAGAGCATGGGAGCCAAACCAGGCCAATCAGACCTTTTCTGAGAATCTAGATTCAAGTGGAGTCACTCCTGGAGGGGAGGCTGCTGGCTCCAAGATCCCCTCTCCAAGACATGCTTTTCAGCATCTTGTCAATATGGGGCGCTATTCCACATCCTTTCTATATACTCTTAACTTTTTGGTATGTTTGTAGATTTCAGTTCCATTCTTTGGGACCAAAGAACCTTGATGCACATGTTTCTTGAGTCTAACTTCACTAGAGCCAAGGTCCAATGTGTTTGAGAAGCTGGTGGTCTCAGGTCACCTCTGCTAGATTTCTATGCTATTGCCACAGCTTCAAAGCAGGTGGGAGTCCCGTGGGTACAGAAGCACCATTTGTGGCCACGTCATTAGCTAACTGGGTGGTCTTCTGCCTCCCACCATACTTGATCATCTCTTCAATGAGAGAAAGAGGTCTGAATACAGAGTGCACTTTTCTGGTAGAGAGGTAGGGTCATCCTGAGCAGGTCACCTTGCAGGGTGGCCGCAAGACACACAGTCTTACCTTAAGAGAATCATGAACTCCCATGGAAGGGAACACCACAGCTGGGGTTGGAATGAAGGACACCATGTCATGTACCATTGCTAATATCTGAACTGGCATTTGTGGCCTTGGCCAACAAGCAGCCTGAGCTATTCCAATTGTGAACCCTTTCCTTTGACATTTGGAGCTGTTCTGTAAGACCCTCTCAGGGAAGGTTCCAGCCAGAATGGGGGAAAGGCCCAGATGTGACTTCACACTCCACTGACTCTTTCCACCCATTCTCCCTCCTGCTTCCGTGTGCGCCTGACACCTGCTTCCTAGAGGACTCCATAAACTCATTCTGACATAGGAGGTTAAAAAAAGGTAACATTTCTTCCCTCCCAGGGCAATGTCTTTGGCTTACCAAAGAAATCCTTCATTCCATCCCTTCCTTGACACAATGGCCCCTTAGCCCAACTATGCAGGCTTTCAGAGCTGGAGGGCCAGCTTCCTTGGAGCAGGAGAAGCTGGCATGCCTTCTATCTAACCTTCCCTGCTCTCACAAAAAGCAAGAATAATGCTGTGTACCACAGGGCAAACATAAGCACTTGAGGTATTTGTAAAAAGATTAATTTTCAAAAGTGCAATAAGGCTGGGCAAAGACCAGGCATGCAGGCACAAAACATCACTTTAGATGGTTAGAAATATCCCACGTTCCGTGGTGCTGCCGCTTAACAGGTACCTCTTGAAAAGCTTATGGATCCGGCCTATGTGGGGCCTTTCTAGAAAGGTTCAGGTGGTTTTTTTGGGGGGGAAAGATGCAAAATGCCACTGGAAGGCAGTAGTTATTTAAGCTATTTAATACAAATGCTGGGCTATTTCCAGAGCATAGGCACTACTTGAGTCCAACAAGAATGATCCCGTCTTTGTATGAAGGAGTTCTGACCACAGCTTCTGCCAAGTTCTTGTTTGAAAAATTTTACATCTTTACATTTTTACATCTATGTGTACAATGTAATGACTTGATATTTGCTTATATTGCAAAGTGTTCATGGCCGGAAGTCTAGCTAACATCTGTCACCATATGTGGCTATAGAATTGTTTTTCTTGTGATGAGAATGTTTAAGATTTATTCTCTTAGCAACTCTAAAATATGTGATCTATTATTATTAAGTATAAGAATAGTTATAATAACTACAATAGCTATAATAATGTGCCATCCTGTACATTAAAACCCCGGGATCTATTTTATAACCGGAAGCGCGTACCTTTTGACTTCCCTTACCCATTTCACCAACTCTGCCACACCCTGCCTTCAGCAAGGACCAATCTGATCTCTGTATCTATGAACATGTTCTTTTTCACTTTCATTCTTGTTTTAGATTCCACATATAAATGAGATCAGACAGCATCTGTCTTTCTCTGACTTATTTCACTTAACATAATGCCCTCAACATCCATCCATATTGTTGCAAATGGCAAGATTTCATTCTTCTTTATGGCTGAATAATATTCCATTGCATGTTAATATACATTTTTCTGTTATCTATTAATTTTTTTATTATTCATTTGCCAGTGGAAACTTAGGTTTCCATATTTTGGTAAGCAATGCTGCAATGAGAAGTGAGCTGCATATATCTTTCTGAGTTAGTGTTTTCATTTTCTTTGGATAAATACCTAGAAGTGAAATTGCTGGATCATATGGTACTTCCTACTATGTTTTGTAGATGGGAATTTACATTCCCATTAATAGAACACGAGGGTCCCCTTTTCTCCACATCCTCGACAACATGTTATTTCGTATCTTTTTGATTACAGCCATTCTAACAGGTGTGAGGTGACAGCTCATTGTGGTTTTGATTTGCCTTTTCCTGATGAATAGTGGATGTTGAATATCTTTTAATGTGCCTATTGGTCATCTGTTTGTCTTTGGAAAAATGTCTACTCAGATCCTCTGCCCATTTTTAAAGAAGACTCTTTTCTTGCTATTGAGTTGTAGGAGTTCTTTATATATTTTGGATATTAACCCTTTATCAGAGATATAGTTTGTAAATATCTTCTCCATTAAGTAGGATGCCTCTTCATTTTTTGATGGTTTCCTTCACTATGTGGAAGCTTTTCACTTTGATGTAGTTCTACTTATTTATTTTTGCTTTTGTTGCCTTTGCTTTTGGTGTCAAATCCAAAAAATTAATCACCAAGCCTGATTGTGCAGAGTTTACTTAGCCTATGTTTTTTTTTTCTAGGAGATTTATGATTTCAGATCTTACATTCAAGTCTTTATACCATTTTGAGTTCTTTTTGTGTATGGTATAAGATTGTGGCCTAGTTTCATTCTTTTGCATGTGGCTGTCCAGTTTTCCCAACACCATTTATTGAAGAGACTGTCCTTTCCCCATTGTATATTCTTGGCATCTCTGTCATAAATTAATTGACCATATAATGTGTGGGTTTATTTTTGGGCAATCTATTCCGTTCCATTGATCTGTATGTCTGTTTTTATGCTACTACCACACAGTTTTGATTACTATAGCTTTGTAATATAGTTTGAAAACAGGGAGTGTGATGTTTGAGTCTTCCTTCTCAAGATTGCTTTGGCTATTTGGGGCCTTTTGTGGTTCCAGACAAATTTTAGGGTTGTTTGTTCCAGTTTCGTGAAAAATGCCATTGGAATTTTGATAGGGATTGCATTCAAACTGTAGGTTGCTTTTGGTCGCGTGAACATTTTAATATTAATTCTTCTAATCCATTGACATGGTATATCTTTCCATTTGTTTGTGTCTTCTTCACTGTCATAGTTCTCAGTATACAGGGCTTTCATCTCCTTGGTTAAATTTATTCCTAAGGATTTATCATTTTGATGCAATTATAAATGGGATTATCTTTAAAATTTTTTCTGGTAGTTATTAGTGTATAGAAATTCAAGACTTCTGTATACTAATTTTGTATCCTGCAGCTTTACTGAATTCATTTATTAGTTCAAACAGGTTTTTTTGGTGGAGCTTTTAGGTTTTTCTATATATAGTATCATGTCGTCTGCAAACAGTGACAGTTTCACTTCCTCTTTTATCATTTAGCTATCCTTTATTTTTTTTCTTGGCTAATTGCTCTGGCTAGGATTTCCAGTATTATGTTGAATAAAAGTGGTGGGAGTGGGCATCATTTTCTTGTTCCTGATCTTAGAGGAAAAGCTTTCAGCTTTTCACCACTGAGTATGTCAAGTTCTATTTTAATTGTCTTAACAGTGTGTAAGGTTTGCTCATTCTTACTGTGTGATGTTTCTGCTTTGGGGTTTGGGGAGAAAGTGCCATGGTGAGGAGGAAGGGAGAGACAGGGCTTTTCTCAGAGTAGTATTTGACTGAGTTGGGTGAGCTGGGTGCCACCAGGAGAATGGGCAGGTCTGCATATCCCTTGAGGTAGGGATCTGTAGTCCTAGAGACTGCTTTCCCCTGTCAGTTTTTTTTAATGGAGCCCTTTCTCATCCCATCCAGTACTAGACTCTGTGAGGTAGGTAGGATGGGAGGCTATTAGGCTAATGTTAAATTCTTTGGCTGCTTAAAATACTTGGAACATGATAGTACATTGTTCAGATAATAAAAAGAAATAACCAAGTAAATAAAGAGATGGTACTACCAAATGGTAGTTATTCCCTTCATTTTATGGATGCACAAACCACTGCTCAGAGACACAGCTGGTGATCCCCAAGTTCCCCTGCCAGTGAAAGGCATGGATAGCACCAGTGTGTGGGGGTGGGGTTCGCTGCCTCCTGATTGAAAATACTGCCTGCTTACTTGCATGGCTCTACTAAGTTGATGCTAGGGGGTGGCTTTTTTGTGAGGTCAAAAGAATGATGGCTAGCATGGGGAAAAGGACTTTCAGCCTCATCTGCCAGTGTGTTGGGGAATGGCAGCTATGGGGGACATGCTTTACTAGAAAGCTCTCCAGCAGAAAGAGCATGGGGGACCCAGGGAAGCTTGGGAGACAGCCAAAGGGAAAGGTCAATTCAAATGGGACCAATGGGAGGACGACTGAATGCACCCACCAAATTCTGTCCTAAGAATCTCAACCAGAGGCTCAGGGAGAGATCTGGCATTTTGTAGTGGGAGAGGATGGACAAGAGCAATAGCCCATGCATGATAATAGTGGCCATTAAATTAAGATCTGGTGATGCCTGCTTAGGAGGAGACACCTAAAACATTCCAGCCAAGGCTCCTGACTGTCCTTAGTTCCCCATGTTCTGAGATACCTGGGCTGTGGGTTGGGACTGGCCTTCCAGCCTCTATACTCATGGAAACCTGCTGGAGGCCTCTGCTTAGAGTGCAAAGAGCCTGAACTTTTAAAAATGTGCACTTCTTTGTGTGTTTTGTTTTTTAACAGCCTTATTGAGATATAACTCCATACCATACAATTCAGCAATTCAATGGCCTTTACCACAATCTAGATTATTCTTATTATGCCCAAAAGAAACTCTATACCTTTTAGCTATCAACCCCCAATTTCTTTTCCTCCCCTTCTCCTCAGGAGAAGTATCTATTCAGATCCCTTATTATTGAGTTATGTGTCATTTTATTATTGAGTTGTAACCGTTCTTTATATATGCTAGTTTTTAATATATAAGATACATAAATCTATATAAAATATACATAAAATAGTTTTATATAAACTTTATATATGATAAGTTTCTTATCAGATAGATGATTTGAAAATATTTTCTCCCACTCCATGGGTTGTCTTTTCATTTTCTTTACTTTCATTTTTCTTGATATTTCAGGGTATCTCAGGACACAGTAGGAACCTTATTAGCCCATACGGTTTTAATTCTGATGAAACCCAATATATCTACCTTTTTGTTGTTGCTTGTACTTTTGCTGTCATATCTAAGAAACCATAAACATAATAAAGACTTTTTTCCCACTTTGTTCTAAGAATTTTATACATTTAGCTCTTTAGGTCTTTGATCATTGCGTTAATTTTCATACATGGTGTGAGGTAGGTGCCCAACTTTATTCTTCTACATGTGGACATAAAGTATCACAATTTCACTTGTTGAAAAGGCCATTCTTTCTTCACTGAATGCTCTTGGTCACATGTCAACAATCAATTGACAACAAATATGAGGGTCTATTTCTGGACTTCAATTATATCCCACTGTTCTATATGTCTTATTATTATTATTGCAATACCACACTATCTTGATTACTGTAGTTTTGTAGTACATTTTGAAGTTGAGAAGTATGAGTCTTCCAACTTTGTTCCCCTTTTTGAAGATTGTCTTGACTATGCAAGGCCCTTTGCAATTCCATTTGAATTTTAGGATCACCTTATCCATTTGTGCAATAAAGAGAGATGGGATTTTTATAGAAACTGCATTGAACCTGTAGATCAATCTGTGGAATATTTCCACCTTAACATTAAGTCTTCCAATCCATGAGCATGGTACATCTTTCCATTGATTGAAATATTCTTTAATTTCTTTAAACAATGTTTTGTAGTTTCAGAGTATGAGTTTTGTACTTCTTTTGTTAAATTTATTCCTAAGTATTTTATTTTTTTGATGCTATTGTAAACAGCATTTTTTAAAAAAAACTTCATTTCTGGTTTGTTCATCACCACTAAATAGAAATACATTTGATTTTAGTTTATTGGTCTTATATCTTGCAACCTTACTGAATTTATTAGTTCTAATATTTTTCTAGTGGATTCCTTAGAATTTTCTATGTTCAAGATCATGCCAGCTGTAAATAGAGATAGTTTTACTTCCTCACCTCCAGTCTGGGTGTCTTTTATTTCATTTTCTTGCCTAAATGTCCTGGTTAGAACCTGTAGCACAATTTCAAATAGAAGGGGCAAGAACAGATACCGTGTCTTATTTTTGTTCTTAGGAGAAAAGCATCTAGTCTTTCACCATTAAGTATGATATTAGTTGTCGATTTTTTGTAGATACCCTTTATCAGTTTGAGGAAATTCTCTTCCAGTTCTAGTTTGTTGAGTGTTTTTATGAGGAAAGCATCTTGGATTTTGTCAGTCTTTTTCTGCATCTATTGAGATCATCATGTTAGTTTTTTTTTTTTAAATTATTTCATTGATTTAATGTATTACATTTACTGATTTTCAAATGATAAACAACTGCATCCCTGGGATAAGTCCCACTTTGTCATGGTATATAATCCTTTTTTTATGTTGCTGGATAGAGTTTGCTTGTATTTTGTTGAAGGTTTATCAACAGTACTCCTAAGAAATATTCATTTGTAGTATCCCTTTCTTATGATGTCTTTGGTTTTACTATGTGGATAATACTGGCTTCATAGAATGAGCTGGAAAGTGTTCCCTCCTCTTCTATTTTTTGGAGGAGTTTAGGAAGTGTTGGTGTTAATTCTGCTTTAGATATTTGGTAGAATTTGCAAGTGAAGCCTTCTGGTTCTGGGTTTTTCTTTTGAGGAAGCTTTTTGATTAGTAACTTAACCTATTTACTTGTTATAGGTCTACTCAGATTTTCTATTTCTTCTTTATTCAATTTTGGTAGTTTGCATCTTTCTAGGAGTTTGTCCATTTTATACTAATTATTGAATTTCTTGGTATACAACTGTTTGTAATATTCCTTTACAACCTCTTTCATTTCTAATTTAGGTAATTTAAGTCTTGTCCCATTTTTTCTTGGTCTAGCTAAACGTCATTTTGTTGTTGTTGTTCTCTTCGTATAATCACTATTTGGTCTCACTGATTTTTCTTCATTGTTTTCCTATTCTCTGTTTTAAATATCCCCCTAAGCTATAAAATTTCCCCTAAGGACTGCTTTGGATGCATGATCTAACTTTGATATGTTAAGTCCTCATTTCATTCTCTTACAATTTCTTTTTGATCCAATTGTTATTTAGGAAGTTTTGTGGGTTTTTTTTTTTTTTTAAGTTCCATGCATTGTGAGTGGCCAAAATTTCCTTCTGTTGTTGATTTATAATTTTGTATACTTTGCATTATTTCAGTCCTTTTACATTCACTGAGGTACATTTAATGGCTTAGATGATGGTCCATCCTGGGGAATGTTTCACAGGCACATAAGAAGAATGTATATTCTGTTCTCATTGGGTAGAGTGCTCTATAGCTATCTTGTAGGTCCAGTAGATTTATAGTTGTTCCAGTCTAGGGGGCACCTGGGTGGCTCAGTGGGTTAAAGCCTCTGCCTTCGGCTCAGGTCATGATCCCAGGGTCCTGGGATCGAGCCCCACGTCGGGCTTTCTGCTTGGCAGGGAGCCTGCTTCCCCCTGTCTCTCTGCCTACTTGTGACCCCCCCCCTCTCTGTCAAATAAATATAGTTGTTCCAGTCTAGCATTTCCTTGTTGATCTTCTTTCTAGTTTTAAAGATCAATTATTGAAAGTTGGGCATTAAATTCTCTATTATGGCTGAATTACTTTTCTCTTCATACTATATATTTTAAGGTTCTATTATTAGGTACATACATGTTTATAATTGTTATTTCTTTGATGGACTGCCCTATTATCATTATAAAATATTCCTTTTTATCTCTAGCAATTTTTTTGTTGTTTTAAAATCATTTTGTCTGGTATTTGTATAGATAACCCTGATTTTTTATGGTTTCTCTTTGCACGAAATATCTTCTTCTATCCTTTTACTTTTGAGTGTCTCTTTTTTTTTTTTTAACAGAGTGAGAGAGGACACATGCACACATACACATGTGAGCAGGGTGGGGAGGGGCAGAGGGTGAGGGAGAGAGTATCTTAAGCAAGCCCAATGTAGGGCTTGATCTCAAGACAATATCAAGAGTCAGATGCTTAACCAACTGAGCCACCCAGGCACCCCAGGAATTTGAGTGTTTTTGTACATAAATGTGCACCTGTAAGGAAAAAAGAATAATACTTTCCTAGGCAAAATCACTCCTATCTATTCATACCTGTGGACTATTCATACCTGTAAGAGAGCCAGCCAGCATAGGACTCTGCCAGCAGTGGCCTTCATTAGCCCCCAGGGGGAATGGGCTAATTTTCTGGGATGCTGCCACCAAACATACTCCAAGCTCAGTTCTGAAATACCCCCAGAAATTTTACAAGTCAGAAATACTTCATTGTATACCCCCACTATAGAGCCACTCCTTCTTGGTCTGATTTTTTTTTTTTTTCCCAGAACCTGGAGAATATGTATTTCCCCTTCATTTCTGATGGATCACTATGATTTTAGTTGTGTTTACTTTTAATCCCCAGACTGAGTTTCAACTTTTCCATTTACCTTTCATTTTTTGTAATTGTGACACAAAAATCAAATGTGAACACTGAGTGCTCAATGTTTTTTACATTTTACAGCTCAGAAAAGTGAGCAAGAGGGAAGGCTTTTTTTTTTTTTTTTAAGATTTTATTTATTTGACAGTGAGAGACACAGTGAAGGAGGGAACACAAGCAGTGGGAGTGGCAGAGGGAGAAGCAGGCTTCCCTTTGAGCAGGGAGCCAAATGTGGGGCTCAATCCCAGGACCCTGGGATCATGACCTGAGCCGAAGGCAGACACTTAATGGCTGAGCCACCCAGGCACCCGGAGGGAAGGGCCTCTTAATGGACCCCTGGGTCTATATGCAAAGTCTTGTTGAGTGTTGGGGGCAGGGGGAGATGTTCAAATGATTGAAGGGTTAGTATGGCAGCAAAGGGCAGCAAACAGAATTATCAAATGCAAATCAACACTCTGAAATGTTTTCTCTTTCTCCATCTTCTCTTTCTCTTTCTCCATCTCCGTACAAGTTAGGAATGTTTCCTAACTTAAATAACTAAAGGCTTCAAAACTTTACTATTAAATTTAAATATAAGTGAAGTTCTGGCATTTAAGTAGTATTGGAAGAAAGATTTCGGATCCAACTGAACTTCTCCTCACCATTCCTCTACCATGGATAAGGGATATAATATACCAATAATGCTATTCATCAGCTTCCCCTTCCTAGGCACTGCTTCTTTACTTCACATGGCTTGTGCAGTGCCCCCATCCCAGACCCATATGCCCAGTGTCTGAAGAGTGGGCCAAGCCTGAAAGAGTGGTGCCCCACTCTGGAGATCCCCATTCTATCACTGTTGACCTGTAGGAACATACAACCTCGGGCCTCACCCTCCTGTCCGTGGGAGCACTCCTGCTTCGTGGCTCCCGTTTTGCCCCAGGAGGCAGGTGGTGCCAAAGGTGGCTTCCTCCAGCTTCTCCCATCTAGGGCATGGGAGATGGGTATGGCAATCAGATTTACCTATTTTCTTTTCAAGGAAAGTAGGAAACTGGAAAGCTTTAGGTTTTTGACTAGCTAGAAATGGATTAAATAATGGTATCTTTTCAGATTTTGGCTCTACCTGGAGATCTACATGTTCTAGGTTTCATTCTTAAATCATGAACTCACACACATACACATAAATAACATGCTTTCATAAAAACATGAGGGATTCCATTCCATTCTAACTAAAACAAGGCACACCTGGTTAAGATAATGAGCAAAGAGGACAGATTTAAAATCCAAATACACTTCCCTGCAGATGACGATTCAACTCAATTGGCAGTACAATATTAAATATTCTTTTCTGAATCACTCTAATCCATAACACAATACAGTACAGTATGTGCTACCTGGGAAGGAGTTCAAATCACAGATCCTATGGGAAACATCTAATAGCTTGGAATGGCCTTTTCAAAGTGGCCAACAAGCTCTAAGAGACTGCAAGAATATTAAATCTGGGGTAGCATGAGCTATGTGTTCCAGAATGAGCCCATCTCCCTGTCATACCCCACCCTCGTTGCTCCAGCACTATCGGGGCCTGGGTCTGAAGGACCTGGCATGCAGCGTTACTCTTTGGATGCCGAATGATGGTGGGGCCTCTTCCCTGCAGACTGTGGTCAGCAAGGTGAAGACTGCTGGCCACAGTCATAACAGCTGAGTGGATCTGTGATTTCTGCCTTTCCTGCCAATGTCGGGGGCCAGGTTTGCCGATGTGTTTGTATTGGTGTGCAAGATGCTGGAGAGAGGCCATCTGCCTTGTGTGTCAGATTCCAGATTCCATATGGTTATGGCAGGGTTTGGGAGAAGTATCCACAGAGCTAGGGGCAGGATTAGAATAAAGAGGTGCTAATGGTGTACCGTTGGGAAGGTAAGGGAAACTGTCGGGAACTTGATGGAAAAAGAGGGTTGAAGAAAATTAAAAGGAGATCAGGAGAAATAAAGAAAAATATAAGGGAAAAGACAAACATCGCTGTTGTTTTAAAGGTCAAAGAGTAACAATAATATAGAAAGGCTCTTTCGCCTTGCCAGATTCAACAGAGAGTTGCATTTTGGCTTCTTCAATAAAATTTACACCATTGGGTTCTCAGGCTCTCCTTCCACCTTCCAGGCTCTGTCTTCCAGGCATGCCCACCCCACCTGAAACAGCCATTTCTCCTCCAGACCCTTCACATCTCCACACCCACCCCTTTTACCAAAGTTCAGTTCTTTACTTATAGAAGAAATCTGATTATTTAGCAGTAATTTTCTAAGCCAATCTCCACTTTTCTTCACCTACCAGCCTAAGTCCATATTACTAGATGTTTTGAAGACTCATGTTAACTAGATCACACTCTGTAATAATTCAAGTTTTATTGTCCAAATGTGTGTGTGTGTGTGTGTGTGTGTAAACATGTATGCATATATGTATCTTCACATAACATACGGATATATATATTATGTGTATATGCGTATATATACATACATGTGTGTGTGCTTCTGCATGTTTAAATATAAATAAATACAACTAAGACTAGCAGGAGTTTTAAAATCTCTCAGATCACACATTTCTTTCAGCCAAACAATAAATACTCTTTGATGAGCCATGACACTTCATTCTTATGTGGGGCTCTTTCAAATGGGTTCTTCAAGACAGTATGAAGTCAGATGGTTCAAAATAAACAACTAAATAACCAGCAAATGAAACCAAACTAGAGGAGGCAATGAATCATTTCTTGTCTAGGCTCTGAGACAAATTTCAGGTGCCATCTTCTATCAATTTCATTTTGTCTTCTGCCTTGGGAAATTCCACTCATTCTTTAAATCTGATTTGTGTGATTTTATGGAGTCAGGAAGGGAATGGAAGGAAGTGGGTCAGGAAGGAAAAACAGTTGACCCAGAAAGGTAGGTCGGAAAGGGAGGGAGGGAGAAAGTTAGTATTTATCAAGTTCCATGACAGTGAAGACCTTGTGTGTATTTCTCACCTTGAAATACCTTGGTACCTCAAACAGGGCCTGGTGAATGGGAAGGTGCTTGACAGGTGCAGGTTGGATGAAGGAAATTCCCAATGTTGTACTGAAGTCTCAGGGTCATGCTGACTGCTTTAAAAAAGAGTACTGAACAACTGGGCATTGCAGAGTAACCCAGTATAATGACATGTCCTTCTTTGTATAACAAGAAAGTGTATTTCCCGAGGTCATACCTTCAGAGCTTGGGCTTGTATTGAGGTTGTGATTCCAACATGTCAGAGGGCAAGGCAAGGGTAAGTAATAATCTAAGGCAGGGCCGGCAAAGTCTGGGCCAAGTATGGCCTCCAGACTGTTTTTGTACAAACCAGGAGTTAAAAATGGTTTTTACATTTTTAAAAGGGTTATAAACAAAACAAAGAAAACCAGACATCAGAAACCATATGTGGCCTATAAAACTACAAAAATACTTATTATCTAGGCCTTTACAGAAAAAGTTTGCTAACCCTTATTCTAAGGAGATACTAAGCATGTGCTTCTGAACTTACTTTTAGTCCAAAGTGGGTTTGGCTTAAACCTGTGTTCAACCAGGGCAAGACTGTAGGCCCGTGGTCAGAATGTTCTGTGAATGATCTGGAGCCACACCTACCCCTTCTCTCCCTACATACACACTCCATATACTTCATCCAAGCTCACAGCAGCTCTGTAGCACTGTTTTAAAGGGTGCATACCTTTGTTAATGCATGCTGCATGGTGTGACTTCTTTGTATGTGTTTTCCTACAAGGTTTTCTGTGTAGTTTTACAGTACAGTGAAGTCCCCTCCTGGAGTATCTGTGTGTGGCAAAAACCATAAAGGTGTTGCTTTGGCCTATTGGTGTGATGATGAGAGACTTTGTTATGGAGCTTTGAATTCACCTGGAATCTAGTGGAAATACTCAAGAAGTGACATAATTACCTATCTTCTGTCTTTCACTAAACATGGTTTGGTCATTGTTCCTTGATTATTTTCTGCTTTATTTTTCTCCTCTTCTCTCACTAGAGAATATAATTACACTTATATCAGTATGCCTGATGTTATCCCACAGATCCCACAGATCACTGAGTCTTGGTCATTGTCAACAATCTTTTCTTCCTGCTTTTCCAGACTGGAGAATTTCTATTCTTCCACCTTCAAGTTTGTTCTTTTTTTCATCATCTGCTATTAGGCCCATCAAAGAGATTTTTTTTTTTTAAGTTTCAGATACTGTGTTTCTTTGTCCTAAAGTTTGGTTCATTTTTAGAGTGTCTCTTTTTGTGCTTAGATTTCCTAGGGGTTCGTTGATTGTGACTATATTTTTTCTTATGTCTTTGAGCATAATAGTTGCTTCGAAATTCTTGTTTGCTAATCTCAACATATGTGTCATCTTGGAGCCCATTTCCATTAATGTATGGACTACATTTTTCTGTTTTTTTTTTTTTTCTATGTCTGGTAATTTTGGAGTGTATTCTGAACATTGTGAATGCTTTGTTAATCTACATCAGTGCCATTCAACAGAATTAAGACATGAGCTATATATGTAATTTTAATTTTCTACTACCATATTAAAATTTAAAAAGAAACCAGTGAATTTAATTGTAATAATGTGTTACATTTGACCCAATGTGTCGAAGGCATAATTATTTCAACATGTACTAAAAATTACTAAGATATTTTATAATCTCTTTCCATACTAAATCTTCAAAATCAGGTGTATATTTTTACTTTTATAGCACATCTCAATTTGGACTAGCTAGTGGCTACCAAATACAGTATGTGATCAGCACAGTTAAGAGTATCCTTGTGAAGAATATTGAGGGTTGGTCCAATAAAAGCATCCCTATCATTATGGAAAGCAGACAGTCCCTGACAGTTTGTAAGCTTTATTCCTTGGTCCATTCCTTGGGCCAACTGTGATATGAGGGAGGGCAGAATGCACTAGACTACTCTTCCTCATCACATATGTGTCTCAATTCAGTCAGAGCAACTCTGATTTCATGTTTTATGTTACTTGACTTATATGCATAATTTAAGAAATCTCTGGACACTAAAATAGTTTGAAATCATAAATGATCTTAAAATATGATTATTGACTGGTTCTCTAAGATCTTTCTTGCTCAGTCATGTCCTTGAGCCCATGCTGACCCCCCCTCTTCTAGGTTCACATATCCTACTTTCTAGTATGTCACAGAGCTGAGCTGTCTCTGTGGCCTGTCTGATCTTTGGGTTGTCACAGTGGCAAGTTCTTCCCTCTTTGCCCCTGGGTGTGTGTGTGGTTGATTCATTCATCAACTGAGGAGTCTGTGGGGTGGTTGCTCATAGCCAGATGCTTGAGAAGACTTCCCAAAGTGAGTTGTTCCTCATGACCTTCAGGGTTAGGGTAGGATGTCTTTCTTTGTTTAAAGTGAAGTATAATTAATATATAGCATTATATTACTTTTACATGTACAACATAATGATTCAATAATTTTATACATTACTCAGTGCTCCCCATAAGTATACTCATCTGTCAGCAGACAACACTGCCACCATCTTACTATATTCCCTATGCTGTCTCTTTCATCTCCATGACTTACTTATTTTGTAACTGGAAGTTCATACCTCTTAATCCCCTTCACCCACCCTCCCATCCACCGTCATTCTTGATTTGCTAAGGACCACACACCACCAATGAAATAAGTCTCACCTCTTGCTTTCCCTGCTATCTTCCCTCTCCCACTTGCACACTTGACCAGTTTGACAAGGCAAAGGGGGATGGCACGAAAACCACATGCTTTGTGAAACTTCTGCACCAAGCAAGAAGCCCAAGTTGAGTTTACAAAACTGCCACATCAAAAGTCTAGCTTCTTTACAGAAGAAAAACATGCACAGAACCACCAAGCAAAAGCCAGACACCTCAACCCAGAGCAGAATGGGAGGCCAGGGGTGCTATTACACACTCTACTAATCACAGTACAATGAAATGTCTCACTGCAATGACCAGAAATAAAAGCTTAACTGACAAGTACATTTCACACAATTCATCTCAGTTGACAGCCCCAGAAAATTCCCTTCAGAGCACGTGAAGTATCATGGCCATGGAATCCATCAGAACTTCTGACAGATTCCAAACAATGAACACCAAGATCCACACTCACTGGTGTTAGTTTCAGCTGCCGCAACAGACCCATCACAAACACTAACCTGTGTGACTCACTCATGGGTGCTCACACTCTGCGATTTCCTTTTCTCCTAAGACAAAATAACTTGGGGGAGCCGACATGTATCAGCTGAGGGTATGTGATGATTTTTTTCTCCATGAGATGTTCTTAGGGTCGTGCTAAAAAATGCCTTCTAGCTAGGGTTATACATTTTTTTCAGAGCCCTGGCTTCAGAGCCAGCTAATCAGTATTTCAAGCAAGCAAAAATCACTGAGCACCAACAACAGTACATGATGCAGAGAGGTACTGTGGGATCAACTGTCTATCACTGCCCCACCCCATGCTGGGTGTTTTTGCCCTGACCCTGGAGGGTCCAAGCATGAGAACACAGCTCCTTACCGTGACTGACAAGGATGTGAGTTGCACCTTCGGACCTGAGGCTCTGGACGGCTTGCTTGAGGACAGTCACTGTCATTCACCAGAGTTGTGGTCTTGTTAATAATCCGTGTGCAGGACACGATGGTTCTGCGTTCGCCTGGAAACCAAACCACAGGGAACTGAGCAACTGTGGCTCTCCCACCTGGAAAGGCCATACATGGATGCAGATAGAGGAGCATTTGGGTGCATCTTTTGATCAGTTTGTCAGTGAAGTGACTGTTATCGTGCAGTTTGCCAGTGAAGTGACATGTTATCATGTTGTCAGAGAAAGAACCATAATATTAGGGATGAGGGTGTGTATGACATGGCAGGGGCAGTATGGGGCAGGAAGAAGATTCTAGAACAGGACTGGAAAAAGGTGACACCGCAGATTAGCTATGTTTTCGGACAGCCCGGGATCCACAGAGGCCAAAGTTCTAATTTGGGACTTTAATTTCCAACAAAGATTGCCAATCTCTTTATCTGTTCTTTTGATATTTAAAGTCTACCGAGGTCTGGTCTTGATTACACATTTGTACATTAGTCCTTACCAGAGATCATAGCTACCTATTGGAGAATCCCTCCAGAACTGCTGGACAGCAGTGACAACAGGGAGGTTGGTTTGAAGGACACACAGACCTGTCTCCTCCATGTGGGCAGTCTAGAGCTAGTCTGAGAATTTGTTTAGCTGGCCAACGGCTACATGTCCTCAGCATCACCTGCATTTGGGGACGTCATTAACTGGTTACCCCAGATGGGGGTAGCCATTCCCTGGGTTTCCCCAAAGCATCCTACACATGGCTTGGTCATGGCTTTGCCAGGGAGGAGGATGAATGGGAGCTAGGAGGGTAGCTTCAATAGCCAGGTTGTCTGGGCTCAAACTTGGGTCCATCACCGGCATAATGATCACAGGATCGACAGCTAGCCGCCATGATTCTATGCCTCAGTTTCCTCAACCAGGCTGGTCCACTTAACCTCCCTGTGCCTCAGGGTGCTTCAGGGACAGTTAAAATTAACTAATACACAGAGAGTGTTTAGAACAGAGCCCAGTCAGGGTTAGCACTCATGTTAGTTACCTTCTGCTTTTATGATTATTTGGGGAGTGTAGCAATATAAGAATAAGAGGATGTCAGGCACAACTCTTTGGACCCCAGATTCCTCACTCAATCTGCCTCCTGCAAAATCCTAAACGATACCATCAGCTCTGACTGCCTGCAGCGGCAGCCTTGCATGAGCGTAAGTGGCACGGGGCTACCTCAAGCCACAGTTCAACTCTGACTGCAGGTCTGACAATGGTGAGTCATCAGTTGTCAATGGACAATCTGGAAGTCATTGGTGTCCCATAGGAATGCCGCTGGGCTGACAGTGACAGAAGGAGAACAGCACTCCCCGGCCCCCCAGCCAAGGGGGAGCCTGCTAACTGCTCTGTCTGGGACATGCTTAGTTTGTAAGTTGTCCAGGAGGAAAAGTCTGGTAGTCGGAGATATGGGAGGTGCTGCCTTTGGAGGCTGGAGGGACATGGGCACAGGGGGACAGCTGAGGGACAAGGACAGGGCTGACGGAGGATCCTGGGGCTATGCTGACTGCCAGGGATGCCTGAGGAACAGGCCAAGAACAAACAGCGAGGACAGTGAGCCAAGATGTGCAGGAGAAGGAGGGAATTCACAGCTGACTCCAGCAGTGTCTGATGGCCCAATCACTTTATAGCTGTAATTCTTACCCAAGAAAAATGGGACAAGTCACTTAAATCAAAAACGATCCTCTACATACTGGATATCTGACAAACATCATCTAGGTGGTCAGCGACCATGCAGGAATGGGTATTGATGGGGCCAAGTCACTCTCTGGGTTGGCATTCCAGAGTCCAGGTGAACCTTCCATCCTAACTCTGTGCCCATCAAAACCCACCCACTCTGTGTCTCACCTCCCGAGAACTGGCCATATGTCCTGTCAGGGTGACAAAATACAAAAGGGCTTCTAGCTAATTGTTGTGAATGGCTTCCTCCTGCACTCCCTAAACCTCCCAGTAACGAATACAGTGTGTTTGCTGATACTGATTTTTTAGCATGGCGGTCTCATCCCTGCAGTGGGCACAGGGGTGGATCCCTCTGTTTTAGAGACGAGGAAATTTTAGCATAGAGGGGGTAAGTCATTGGCTAAAACATGGTGGCATGCTTGGAATGTCTCCCTGGACTCGTGGGGCCCTTTCTTTCTACTGTGTCGTATAGTGGGGTACCTGTGGCAAAGAGAAAAGAGTATTTGGGGGCAAAACATCTGGGGGCCCTCTACCAAATAGTAACAGGTGGAGGTCTATTCTGTTCATCCCCAGGGTCACTCACCTGTCAAACCTGCCATAGACCTGTACAGGGGCTAAACCTCCACTCAGAGCAGAGGTCGAGGGCCCTGCACCACAGGCAGAGCAGCTGTGTGGGCGCAGGAGTGTGGAGGACTGAGTGAGTATTTTGCAGAGAGAACTGCAGTGGGGCGTGGGTAAGTTCCTGCGGAAACACAGGTGACACGGCCAGCCTTTCCCACACCCTGCACGCCGGCCACAGAGTGCCCTGGGTTCACGCCCTCCTCCGGCAAGTCCCCACACCCGACCCGACAGGCCCATGACCCCGGTGGCTCACCTCCTCCGCATTGCACACTGCACCCTTCCCAGCTGCTGTGGGTCCAGAGGAACAAAGAGTCCTGGGGTTTCTCAGGTTCACTCTGATTTTCTGCGGTGTAGTTGACAGGAACGGTGTACTCGTAATGGATTCCATAATTTTGGTCATGAAATAACAGCACCTGGATCAGCAGCAAAGATCAAAGGCCATTTTGAAATGGAGCAGACGCCCACAGGCTTGCAGAATTGGCGAACGAAGCCACACTGTGGCCGGCTCTCTCTACCGGAGTAAGCAGGTCTTTTCTGGGTTTCAAGACTGGTTCGGTCTAGGGGCACTCCTTATTTCGGACTCAGGTTCCTCAGAGACTCAACTGGGGCAGTAGGGTATGTGGACCCTCAGCAGGGAGCCCTGCTCTCTCCTGCTGGAGAGAGAACCCGCTTCGACGAGGACTTTGGAGGAGCACATTTGTGGGTTCTCACTGGGAGAGCTGCTCTACGCAGATGAAGAACCTGTTCCCGCATACTCAGCCACAAAGCTGCCCTCGCGGACAAGAGAGACACAAATATGTGGCGTTGGCCTAAAACAGACGTCTGAACGGGGAGGGCTACTCTTGTCCTTTGAAAATGGACATCAGTTTTCCGTCCCCCAGCATCAGCCATTGCCGCATGTAAGGCAGGCTCAAGGGCAAACACAGCCCCACCATACAGGTACCTTGGGGACTTCTGCGGAGGAGTCCAGGGGTGACTGAGCCTTCTTGCCGCCACGGGAGCTAGGACGGAGATGCCCACAGGGTGGCAGGGGCCTGGCTCAAGGCCTAAAGCTGAGAATGAGGGGGTGGGGAGCCATCCTGCAGATCGGGGCACTTGGGTCTGAAATCCTGGTGAGTGGGCAGATGGATGGGCCTGCCCTGTGTTTGGCCCTATCAGAGTGTGGCTGGAGGTGATGGGTTGTCAGGCTAGACTTGGAACCTGTGGGCACTCCTGGGTCAAGGCACCGATCAAGTTCACTTTGAGGCCTGGAAGAGTGTGCTCCACCTGCCTTGACCTGGGGAGGTCCCCCTGCTGCCCCTGAGAATCTCCCAGCCCTCGAAGGGCTTGAGTTGCAGGGTAGGGGTGAGGTGCTAAGGTCAACCTGAACCGCATAAACATCCACTTCTCCAAGAAACAGGCTTGCAGTGATACACTTGGAAAAATGCCTCCAGTTTAAAAACAAAAAACAAAAAAACCCGTCTTAAAAGATCTTTATTATCTCAGTATGGGAATAAGACTGGTGAATCAAGAATCCATATGAAACCAATTTCATGCAATTTTGCAGCCATGTATAATTTGCATGTGTGAGTGTATAATTGGTTTCAAATGCAGGTCCCTGTGACTGTGTGGGGGCTCCCAACCCCGCAAGCCATGTACACACCCCAGTTTGGGGACAACAGATGCCTCTGTAGAGGCAGAGGGGCACCTCTTATTTCTAGATTTAAAAACCTGAACTAATCATATTTCAAGAAAGAAAAATGATTGATGTTAAAGAGGGCTGGGACTTGGGCTGAGTTTATGTAGTTTCTGAGGCACGGTCTGAATGAATCTGGGCTGTATGTTTGCTTTCATGGGTGGACGATTCCCTCGTGGTTTGTGAAAGCTTTGGGCAAGAGAGGGAAATACACCCCAATCTTAGGGTTTGTTAGAGAAAAGCAATTCACGAGCCAACAGGGGACATGGCTGCAGGGTCTTATCTTTTTTATCTTATGCTTCCTCTTGAACCCCTTTTAAATCAGGACAGGAGGGTTTGTTCCAATGCCTTAGACTAGGATGGAATCTCATCACAGGGCAGTGGCCTGGGGATGGGTCCTGGGGGCTGGGGACGTACGGAGCCAACTCTGCCATGGATTTAGTGGGCTGACTGTGGCAGACACAGGTTTCTGGATGGCTGAAGCCGGGCATGGAGATCAGTTCCCTTTGCTCTCTCACTGTAGGCCGGGGGGCAGGGCTGGCATGGGCATGTCTGTCCGTCTGCCGGGTGCTCGTGGGCAGAGCCAGTTTCCTCAGGAGATTGCCTGAGAGGTGGCTGGCGACTCCTCTAGGTGTCACCTAACCTTGAATGGCTGCAGGTTGCCAGAGATGACAAATTAACGGAGGGAAAAAAAAAAAAAAAAAGAATTTCCAAGCAGAGACTCCGGAAGCACAGAGGACAAAATGTGCTTTGGTTACAGACACACAAATGGTCACAGAACCCGTGCTTTGGAACGAGATGTGGAATCAATAATTATGAGCTATTAGAAGGGAGTCATGGGAACTCCTGGACCGTAAGGAAATGGTAGGATCCCTTTCTCTGGAGATCTTTAGTACTCTTAAAAGGACGCATCACTGATATTCAAGTGATTCGCATGGGGTCCCCCTGCCCTGAGACAACGGGCAAGACAAGGTGGCCCCAACCTGGCCTGACTGCCAGGTTCCATGACACCACCCCGGGGGCCGATCTTCCTGTGGAACCTGGTTCTCCCTCTCCTGATGCCCAAATGCCTGGGGCAGACCAGAGTCCGGAAAAACTGAGTGAAGCTGGTTTGGAAACGGAGTCAAACAGTTCATTTCCAAAAGGTAGTTTCCAGTGTGGATACACAAACTGTGGGGCGGACCTGTGCCATCTGATATAAAAGCAGAGACTCTGAGTGGGGCCAAGTCTCTCCCTGGCTGTCACACGGCCAAGTATTTCCTTCCTGGAGGCTGTTCCTTTTGAAAAAGATGGCAGCTCTGCCAGTGAAGAGTCAGGGTGAAGTCTGGTCAGGGGAAAATTCTCAGGCATGTGGCGAAAGGGATGAGATAAGAGAAGACCAGGAGAGAGGGAGGCTCGAGCAGCAGGTGGCAAGAAACCCACCAGGAACCAGGCGAGCTCCTCTCCTCAGCACCCCCGGGGAGGAAGGGAACTGGCAGACCCCTTGGAGCCTCGGGCTTGGGACAAAGGCAAGAGCACAGCAAGTTACCATCAGATGCAGTGGGATCTTGGTTGGTCCCTTGGCAGAAATCTTCTCCCACAGACCCCTTCTAACGTAGCGCACGGTTGTGCCCGCAATCTGGTACTCTCCGGGGAGCTCTATCTTCCAATCGCTGTTGATGGATCTCTTATTGGTATCTTTCAGAGCTAGGAAGAAAAGGGAACATCATGTAATCAGGGGGCGTCAGTTGGCCTTTTCAGGGGAATCTGGGTGTCCTGAGGGGTGCGTTGGAGATCTTCCTCTCCGCCTCTACAGGAGAAAGGAGGGGGTCTGCAGTGATAGAAGGTGGGCTTTCTGGATGCTGAGAACAGAAGTCTCACTCACAGAGGGCAAACAGCTCAAGATTTGCAGGACCCTGTGCGACAGAACGCCAGGGGATGGAGACAAGCATAGACCAACCACATTTTACTAAACTTCCAGGGTAGAGGGTCTTCGTCCTGATGGATGAATTCTATTTTAATGTGTCCAAGGCCACAGAGATGGGTTTGCTGCTTAGCAAAATTTGTCAATTCATTTAACCGTTACCTACCTGGGGCTTTTGACAGCCTAATCCAGCTTTTCTTAGGGACTTGAGAGCCCCACGGTCATAAAGTGGGGGCTCCTCCAAGAAAACAGTTGCTGTTCTATTAAATGGTAGAGTTAGGGAACCTGAGCTGACCACAGATGGGACAGTAGGGCTCGGACGATGCCACGAGGGAGAGGCTCCATGGTTCTCGGGTTCACACTCTGCTGGCTCACCCTTCCACTGGGTAGAGAATGTGTTGGAAGAAACAAAATCAACACTTTGCTGGTTGGCCAGAGTAAAAAATCTGGTTTTCCACACACGATGTATATTGATTATCTGAGTGCAGACCGTGACTTTCTTATGTCCCCTTGCCTAGGTTTGGAGTCATGTTGTTCTCACGACTAGAACATTCTGTAGTGAAATTCTGTTTTGTTGTTGTTGTTGTTGTTGTTGGTTTCATTTTGTTATTTAAGAATGACAAGAACTAAAATGTACTCTGGCATTTGGGAGAGGGTCGCAGACGACGGCAGGTTGAGAACAAGTCTTCCGTCACCCAAACGATGAAACTCCCAGGACATCCTGGGTGCTCCCAGTCCCTCTCTCCCCAAGTGCAGCTGGACACCCCCCCTACTCCCTGCCCATGCCCCAGATGCTTCCAATTGCTTTGAGACCCTGCTTTGTCCACAATCAGTGAAATCAGTTCCACCCCTTCCCTCTTCTCTGCTTCCCAAGGCGAGAAATAAAACACCCACATTTAATACCAATTTTGGATGATGAGAGCTGAAAACAAAAAGGGGTTTCTGTTAGCCCTCAATTCATGAGCCCCAAGGCTGGGTCAGGACCTTGTTGGACCTGGTCCTGGTCAGGCCACCAGCATCTGGGGAATGCTGGGCCTCTGCTTCCCTGTCTCTAGGACACGATGGTCCCCTTGCTTGCTCTCACCCCACCAGACTGTCCTGGAGTGCATGAAGGAGATGCATGGTCACGACTCCTCGCTTCTAGGAACTGCCAAGAGAAACTAGGAAGAAGCAGTAAGGGCTGCTTTCCACTAGAGCGACTTCCAGTCAGGATTTCATATCCAGGGTGGTTGTGTAGAGTGAGCGGTTGAGGGTTACAGGACTCCAGGGAAGGCTTAGAAAAGAAAAGGCTCTACCTCTTGGAACTGAACATTTCCCTTCAAGAAATTCTACCTGCTACTGAAATTTCCTGGCTACAAGACGGAAGGGGAAATGTAAGAGTACTCACAATCTCTGCTCCTTTATCCCTTCCTCAGCCAAAACCTACCAGCCACCTTCGAGAAGCACATTCTTGGATTTAGCCCCCACGCGTACTTCTACACATTTACTCTTCCCAACAACTCTCCGAGGGAAAGCATTATTTTCCCATTTCACAGATGAGGAAATGGGGCCATGGAGAGGTTAAGTTACCTGCCTAAAGTCACACAGCTACAAAGACTGGACAACCTGAACCTAAACATACCGAGCTCAGCACTCTTACCACTCTGGCAGTATTCTTTAGGTTACAGCCTCCATCTAGAGTTTTGCGACAAATACGAAAACACTTGTTTTTGGAGAGAACACATTCCAGGCTCCAACTGCCACAGGGTCTCGCATTCCATATACCCTTATTATAACAAAACTCACAGACTGTTCCTTCTACTTCTCTGTAGGTTTGGAGAATTGTTTCTTGAACACACACACGTAAATTTGGTTTCAGAAATCAGTGCAGGCTGGTGGGGAGTGGCAGATGGACACAGTGAGGGGCCAGAGTCCTTGAGGAATGGTCCTAGAGATAACAAGTCGGGGAAGCACAGGGAGTGGCAGACACATGCCTCCCCTCTCCACACCCCCGCCAACACCACCAGTCAGGGCCTCCTCACTGGGTGTTGAGGACAAAGCTCTTGCCCCTGGTGAACTCAACATTTGGAAGGGAGACAGGTGAGAAAACAGATAAACACGGTAGTTTCATAGGCTCCGTGGCAGAGGTGAGCTCAGGGTCTGCATCTGTGTGTGGGGGGACAGGGACAGGGGCATACGGGGAAGACTTTCTGGAAGAAAAGCAGGGAGGAGGGTGGCCTGGGAGTGCCTGGCAGACATGGACTGTGGATCCTGACCTGGCGGCCATGAGAGCTCTTCCTGTGAACACCGCTCTGTGTGGAGAAGCAAGTGGGAGGTAAAGCAATTTTTTCCCCTAGAAGTCTGGCTGGGAAAGGGAGGCAAGATGAAGAGTGGCTCTAAAGGGTGGAGAAGGGGAGAGAAGTTTCACTGTTCTTATTATCGGGGTGGGAGACGCGAGCATGTTGAGACTCTCCTCCCCCACCCAGAACTTGGAGTTAGAGAGATGGGCAGTTTCTTTAGTTTCTTTATATGTGGACCACTACGATGTTTGACTCACCCCATAGAACCCATTTTCAAAACTCTGGAGCGGCAGCTCTCCTTGCCACTGGCCACCCACATGCACCAGCTGACTCCCTGACTCAGTGCCCGGGCTGGGGCCTTGGGTTTAAGAGTTGGGGTTCTGGCCTTGTTCTCATGTTATGGCTGCTGTGAATGGTGTGTTGGCTGTCTCTATCTCCAAGTAACAACAACCCAGAGTTTCCTTTGGGGGTATGTTCTTCTTCTATCTGACTCCAAACTCATCCCCATTCCAGGTATGGGGCCATCCCCCAATCCTGGACTGTGAGAGTCAGTTCCAAGGCTTCCATTCACCTTGGGAAGAAGCAACTTACTTTCTACAGGATTGCCCGGAGACTTAAAGGAAATCTGGATTACCAGCACCTGGGAAGATGCACCCAGATTAAAGTCAACTGAGAGGACAGCAGTGCCAGGGTAGAGAGGGACACAGTTTCCCATGACATCATTTTAAGCCCCTGGATCCAGCAGCGCCTGAAGCTGATACTCATCAACTGAGAACAGTTTGGCTTTCACATGTGTCTTTTTAAGGTTTGGTTTTGTTTTTTAAAATGCCAACCACGATAGGGGTAGGGCAGGTTGGGAAAGAAGATTACTAGTATGGACTCCTAGAAACCACCCTAGGATCCTTAGCAGCGTAAGCATCATACCCTGAGATGTAGAAGGCTATCTAGGCCTTAACCTGTCTCCTGGGCCTCTGCTCCTGTCCGGCACTAACGCCTAGGATGAGGTGGCTCCTTCTTACTCGGCCTTGTTTGTGCATCTCCTAGGCCCTTTGTGTAAGGCACTTTCAAGTGACACTGAAGCTACCCTGCCTCCATGCCAAAAGTCAAACAGCTGGGGGGTTAAGACTGGGAAGGACTAGCCAAAGTGCAGGAGGGACACCCGGAGACGATTCTCAAACCACCCGCAGAAGCAGCATGTAGAAGTATGCGGGCCATCCTGAGGAGCCCTGCTTCTGTTGGCAGAGGCACTGGCTGTGGCTGATCCAGTGGCCAGATGGACTGCCGGCTGGGGCTCGGGACATGTCAGCCTCTGATCGCCAAAGCAGGGATGTGCCTGTCAGTAGCGGGAAGGGTTCAGAGGGGCAGGTGGAGGAGACATTGCACAAGGTGCTCTGCAGGGTGGGTCTGGGGCGGCCTGGGAGGAGTAGGGACTGGTCAAGGAAGAGGAGGAGGCGATGTGAGAGCAGCAGGCTGTGGCTGGCCAGCTAGGACAGAACAAGGTCAGTGCTGAATGGGAGAAGAACGCGTCAGACGGTGCAGCACTGGTACCCAGCTCGCTGGGGAAAGCAGCCTAGATTTACAGGGCCTGTAAATGCAAGCCCCCAAGCAGGGCAGATTTCAAGCAGTCTGTGTGACCGTGGTGAATGCAGAGCTCCTCCAAGCCGCATGTGGCTGCTGTGGAGCCCCACCATGAGTTCGGAAAGCTCCTGGCTTTGCTTTGGAGGGGCTGGGCTGGAGCTGCTCACTCTATCACAGCTCTGGGGGTGTGGGCGGGTCCACAGGGCCCTAGGAAGAATAAACTCTGAGTATGGCCACCTTCACGACAGCTTCTAGGCACTGCAAACACGGCTTTCAAGTCGTCTCTACACCCAGCATGGGGCTTGAACTCACAATCCTGAGATCAAGAGTTGCATGCTCTACCCACTGAGCCAGCCGGGTGCCTCCAAAGTGGCTTGATGATGTCCACTTGGTACCCCTTCCTCAGGACAGTTCGATGGTGATGTCAGTCCTTGATGAATTTTGCAATGGGAGGGAAAACACAGGGTTCAACATCGGGGCTCAGCAATTCCGAGAAGCAAGGTGATCACTTCTAACCTATTGACTCGGTGAGGAATCTAGTCAGCAACAGTCACAAATTTGCAAGGTGCTGGGGTCCACTGGTGACACTGGGACTTCCCACTAAGATGGGAATTTAGCACCTGCGAGTCCTTCAGAAGGGTGGGACAGCAGCCTCAGAGAATCTGTGAACATCAAGATCGTTATTAATAGCAAATACATGGGTATGGTGTGGAGTCTGATGGGAAACCTACGTCGTGGGGCTGGGTCAGCTCCAGCCAGTGGGAACGCTGATCATCTCCTAGCCCATTGGCATTAGCCTCCACCCCAGGCAAGCTTCCCCTCCATGGGGTGTTTGAGAGCCGGTGGGGCAGGAGCATCCAGGCCCCTTGAGGAGTGCTTTCCAAGGCCTTGGACATAATGCTGCATTCGTTTTCTGAAAGAAGGCCCCAGAGTTAAGTTTTGGGCCCTACAAGTTCCCGTCCTTCTCATTCCTGTGGCATCAAGGGTCTAGCCAAGCCCCCCTGTGTCTGTAAGCAGGTTGAGGTTAGCCTGCATTGAAATTAAGATTTTTAGGTCCAGAAGTTCAAACGGGGGCTATTAAAAGGATTACACACGTTTTGATTTGACAGGCAAATAATAAAGTGACGAACAAAGAGAAATCTTCAGCGACTTGATTTGATCTGTGTTGTCTGAAGTTTGGATTTGCCGGCGAGGACAATTTTTTGCTTTGCTGGTTCTGTCTGGGTCAGAGGCTGGATGTTTTAAGCCACCATCCAAAACAGAGCAGTGCTTGCTTCCATGTATTTGGGTTAGAAGCCATGAGGAGACTCTCAGCAGCTGGAGAGACTTCTGGAACGATGAAGATGGGCACAAACAAGCTCTCTCTTGCTACTGTAGCAGAACAAAACCATTCCATTAAGGAAAGGCCCAGAACATGAGGTCTGATGGCAAATGTCCATTTCTCTCCGGGGGCCCTCTTTCTCCCTGTGGACCACTACACATTGTCCTTGGACATCTAGGCACTGTGGGAAAAGATCCTGAGCCATTTTGGGGAGCTGGGGGTGGGGGAGAGGGCAACAGCTCCTTACAGCTGGCTGGAGGCACATTAAAGAGGTCCGACCCCATCTGCAGGCCCTCCTCTTGTGAGGAGCTGTGCAGAAGCTGGGCTTCTTTCTGTCTTTCTCCCTCTTGGATTCCACTGGAAGACTTGACCCACAATCAACCTACTTCTAATCCTGGCATCCCGTCAGTTCCTTGTATTTCCACTCGGAGCTCTGCCAGCTCTGTTCTCAGCTGTGGACACAAACTGCAGAGGCATTTCCTGTGCCAGGTGCCTTGCTGCAGAGAGCCAGGCAGCGTGGGCCGAAGGTAGGTGGGGCGTAATTCTGCAGGAACGGCTCCCGGCAAATGTGAGAGAGTCATTCAGAGTTACACTGGGTTGACTTCCAAAGCACCCAGCCCCGAGTGGAAACAGGGCTTATTTGAACTAATTTTAGAAACATCAGGAGCGTGGACCACCTTCAGATTTGCCCTCACCCCCACACCCAGCCCTGGACTCCTGGGATTTAAAAACATGGGAATAAGATAAGAAGACCAAAGCTGGCTCTAAGCTCCCTTGGAGGTCCAGAGCTTCTGGGGATGTTGTTCTGAGACATGGAACCCATCTCCTTGGGATGGAGGTTTGCCACCTTGAGGTCCACACAAAGAAGGAAAAGCAATATGTGAGTGTAACACATGTTCTCTGGGTAAAGATGCCCCCTCCCCTAGCCCCGCTGATGTCTGCTGATGACCGGACACATCAGGGTGATTCGAGGAGGCTTGTAAACGGCCACAGCCCCAGAGGATATGAAGAGGATGCACAGGCTCCTGAATGAACCCTTGGAGCCTCCGTCTTGTCCTCAGTGAAAGAGGCAAAGCAGTATTTTCCAGTGCCTTTGGGGCAGTGAGGAATCAGGTCTGCAGAACAGGGCAGGGCTCAATGCCTGGGAACCCCAAACGTTGATGTTCATGTCATCCCCACACATGGCCCGCCGACTCCAGGAGCTGAGAGGAACCAACTGGAGAGCTAGTCCCCACCACTGGCAGCATTCACTAGTTAGATGGCCCTAACACAGGCTCCGAGAAGAAGTACATTTTTACTAAGTTGAGTAATCCAAAGGATTCTGACACCCTTCTGTCCTTCTTATCTTGTTGCAGGAAAGTACAGATAACGTTCCTACTTTAGAGGGACATCTGGGGCTGGGTCAGGTGCCAGAATGGTGCTGGGAAGTCTCGGAAGCCAGGACCAGAAGCCAAGGGACTTGCTTGCTGCTGCTTTGATGGAAGAACCACGCCACTGACCGAGGAATGGGGCTTGCTCCTGGGATACTGAGATCAGGTCAAAGGCAATGTCTGCCATCCTCCAAGGCCTGGTGCCCCCCAAGGGGCAGAAATTCTTCTAGGTAGGCGAGGGCTGATGTACCAGCTGGAAAGGGTGACACTAGGCGATTGGGCTTCCAAAGCAAATGCTGGTGAGAAGGGGGTGGGCTCTTTGGGAATTTAGTAAAAAAGGCCACGGGTCTGCTGGAACTGCCAAGAGCAGCACAAGGCTACCTTAAAAGTGTGCATGAGCATCATTCTATCTACAGGGACAGCTGGGGCAACTGCAGAGAAGGGTGCCAGGCTGGACTGGGAGAGTAGCCATGCTGGGAGGGTCGCAAAGCCAGAGGGGCTGATAAGACCCATGTGGGTGTCACCCTAAGGGATGGTAAGGTCCTACCCTGGAAGCAGGAGCAGCAGTGGCCTCAAGAAGATGGGGCAGATGGCAGAAGTGAAAGCTGCAGAAGAGGGGACAGGGTTGCCTGGGACACAGTAGGGACCCCAGGAGGTTGCTGGCTGGTGAGCCCTGGTGTGGGCACTCAGGAACAAGAGCTCCTGGCCCCACTGCTGCCTCTCCCCAAGGCATGTGCGTGAGGATTAACTCGGTGTTTGCAAGAGGTTTTTTTTTTTTAAAAAAAAATATTTATTTATTTATTTATTTGACAGACAGAGATCACAAGTAGGCTGAGAGGCAGGCAGAGAAGAGAGGAAAGGAAGCAGGCTCCCTGCTGGGCAGAGAGACCGATGCAGGGCTGGATCCCAGGACCCTGGGATCATGACCTGAGCCAAAGGCAGAGGCTTTAACCCACTGAGCCACCCAGGTGCCCCTGCAAGTGGTTCTTATAGGATGGTGGTCTTCATTGTAAACTTGCCTACTATAGGTTTGTTTTATGTCTGTCTAATCAGACTTTGTTTTTTAAAAAAGATTTTATTTGAGAGAGAAAGAAAGAAGGAGCACCTGTGGGCACGAGAAGGGGGAGGGGGGAGGGAGAAGACGACTCCCCCCTGAGCAGGAAGCCTGATGTGGGACTCCATCCCAGGACCCTGGGATCATGACCTGAGTGGAAGGCAGACACTTAACTGATAGCTACCCAGGTGCCCCAGACTTTCAGTTTCTCAGGTAGGGACTATTTCAAAGAAAGACTTAGATCTTTCTGTATCTACAAAGGCAGAAACGTGGACCAAGATACAATTAAAAAAAAAAAAGTCAGTGATAAAAGTTTAAATGAAAGCATTTCATGAATAACTGTTTCAGCTAAAACAATTTAATTCTTAAGTTTGAAGCCAGAGAGAAAGAGAAAGAGAGAGAGAGATCATGTCTTGTATATTCTTGTCAATCTCAAACAGAACCTTCCAACACAGACTGAGGAGATAGTAACATAAGGAAGCCCAGGAGAAGGGTACCTGGGTAGGAGATCAGCCACCTCCAGTCTGAAATCCAACCCAAGATAGAAATACAGGAGGAAGGCTGAGCATCCCTTTTGTTCCCATAACAGCATAAAGAACACATAGGACTCAACCCACAAGTACTCAAGTACCAGGCAGATACTTGCGAGGACCAATGGAAAGGCCGGCTGTTAAGCTTAGGATACGGCAAGAGAGACTTCAATGCCTGAGAAGGGGTTCAACTGAACAATTCTTAGGGCCTGAAGTATGGTTCTGCTGAAGGCAGTGAAGACCAACCTGGAATGAAACCCCATCCTTTGACAGAAAGACATAGGCATTTGTGCCCGAAGTCAATAGAGTTGGCCAGAAGGAATTTGGGGTACACAGAACTTAGTGAAAACCAGTGTTCTTTTGTGGTTCCATTAGCTCTAGGGCTATTACTCTTTTTTCCCAGCTACGAAACCATCCCCAGAGCTATCAATAGCTGGGCAATGTGCCCATGCTATGTAGGCAAAGGCTGCTCTGGGGTGACTCTGGGGGACTTTTGTGATCCCAATTCCTCGTTTCCTTCCTACTGATCCCCTCTCCCCTGCCCCATCCACTTGGGGGCGGCTGCACTTTAGCCAACTAGGGTGGCATCATGTGGCCCACTGTGATTACTTCTATCGTTAGACTTCGGATATGAATGTAACAACCACAGCCTGGGAGAATGATGGTGGACCACGTAATCAGCACGATGATCCAAATCTCAGAACATAAATCATGAGTTATATTCTTTTTGTTTTACCCAGAAAACTGTGGGCGGGTTTATCCTCCACCACGCGAATCCTCCGGGCTCCCGCTGGAATGATGGTAGCTTCGATATAACCTGTGGTGGCAGATAACAGGAAGGTGAAGCATGCCTCCACCCCCCCATCAGAGGCACACTTAGAACCCCCCCCCCAAAATCCACCTAACCCTCCCCCTCCCCCCCATGATTTCAGAGCCTGCTGCTGGTCTGGCTCTAAAAAATCAAGTCAACTAACACGGAGCGTTCTTCTATGGCCAGAACCTCTGGGCTGCCCAAATTCCAGAAAGAACGATTTGTGTGTACGGAGAGTTGAACTGCGTCTCTCCTCACCCACCCCCATTCTTATGTTGAAGTCCTAATCCCCACTACCTCACCGTGTGACCTGATTTGGAAAATGGGTCTTTGCAGATGTGATTTCTTAAGATGAGATCCCGCTGGAATAGAATGGGCACTGCATCTTCTACAAAGGGGGAGTTCGGATGCAGGCAGGTACACAGAACTCCATGGAAGCAGGAAGCAGAGATTGGGATGATGCTTCTAGGGGGCGCCTGAGTGGTTTGTTGTTAAGCCTCTGCCTTCAGCTCAGGTCACAATCCCAGGGTCCTGGGATCAAGCCCGCATTGGGCTCCCTGCTCAAGATGCTTCTATAAGCAAAGCAACACCCAAGACACCCAGCAAGCCACCGGAGGCTGGGGGAGATGCATGAAGCAGATTCTTCCTTCCAGCATTCCAAAGGAAGCAACCCTGCCCACACCTTGATCTTGGCCTTGTAGCTCCCAGAGCCATGAGACAGCAACGGTCTGTTGTTCATGCCAGTCAGTTTGCAGTACTTGGGGACCGTGGTACTTAGTGACGGGGGCCCTAGCAGACTGAGACAGCCTGGAATCCTGCAGGAACAGCCCCTCCCTGGAGCACAGAGGCAGCCTGCCCTTGGCCACTCCATCTGCTGGAGGTTCCTTTGGGCTTTACTGTACTCTGAGCTGTCCCCCAATCCATGGAATGATAGCAGAAGCTAAGCTCCTTGCCCAGTGGCAACAACACTCCTTAACACACTGTTGGCCATTTCCTGCTTCCGCTGACCTCTGGGCATCTCTGCAACTCTCCCAGTGCAGTCTTTTGTCTGTCTCCTTGAGTATTTCCAACTATAACGGGAGGTCCTTGGAGGCCCGGGGGGCCTTCCTCTGCCCATCCTCTGACCCCATATGTGCCCAGACAGTGGGGGATAATGAAGATTCAAGGAGGGTAGGGCCGAGGCTGCCGGGCAGGAGCTCAGGCCCTGGCTGCTGCCTGGTTAACCGGGTCACTAATTGAGCCCAGCCCTATGGTGTGATTTTGAAACACAGGCTGATCATTTTGTTTTGATTTTCATTTGGGTTTTAGACAAGGATTATGTGTGTTTGCTTCAGCAATTTAGATGAGGGTCCCAAATTAGATTATGAAACCTTCCCCTGTGGTTCCTAAATGTGATCACCCGAATCAGCAGGGGAGCATTAAAAAGGAGAGATTTTAAGCCCAACTACGTAGAGATTATGGAAATACCTATTTTTGAGAGTTTGGTTTATTTCCTCATTTTCTCACAGTAAAACTAGCCTTATTTTTACTATAAAAATAGTTTATGATAATTCAAACCACAGAAGGGAAAAAAAAAAAAACCCAGAATGAACACATTGCACTATAGAAATTACCCCTTAAAAAAGTAATATTTTGGTGACTAGCCTTTTCGGCATCTAATAATGCATATAAAAATACATACATCATTTACATGAATAGGATATTGTATAGAGTTTTAAAAGATTGGGGACAACTTTATAAAATAGAGTTTTGCTAGGCAGTATGTGCCCAAGGTACAAAATTCAAGTTACAAAAGATTATAGTAAAAAGGATGTGCCTCTCATAAGATATACCCTATACTTAGGTACCTTTCTAACACTTTTATTATTTATAATAATGTGTTTATTTTGGCCAGGTTCCTATAAAGCTAATTGAAACATCTGCTCCTATGACGGTTTTGTTTCTTCCGTTCTAATCGTTACCGCTTTAATTTCTTCTCCTTCACCATTGTTGTGGGAACTTACAAAACCATGTTGTGTGCAACAAGCGACTGTGGCATCTTTGCCTTATTCATGATGTTCCCAAGAATGCCTCCAAAGTGTTCCCACTGAAAATGATGTCTGTTGTGTTAAGGTGACTGATATCAAACATCAGGTTAAGGAAGTTCCCTTTCAGCCTAGTTAAGAGCTTTTGTTATGAAGAGATATTGAAGCTTTTGTTATGAAGAGATATTGAAGCTTTGCTGAAATCATCACTTTTTTTTTTTTTCCCCAAACAATCTGAAGACCTCAGGGCATCTGAACTATAATCACACTGCTCATGGCTAACATGGCGGGTGGGTCAGTACCTTACTTTGTCTTTCCTTCACCAATAAATTTTAGCTGTTATTTCTTTTTTATTCTGATATTTTTCTGTTAACCTTTAATTGTATTTACATTGCTATTATATGGCTTGTCAGCTGGTAGGTGAAGTATTTTAATCCCTGAGTAAAAGATGAGGAAATCAGCATAATTACACTGTGCTTCACTTCCTTACATCTTTCAACTTTTATTATATGAATCCTACACTGTATCTATTTGTAACATTTATCTTTTGCTAAAATAATTAGTGCATTCGTTTTAGTCTCAGTCCTAAAACTTAATTTAGTGTTCATTGTGTGTCCTTCCGCTAGTTTCTTCAATGAATTCTTACTTGCCTCAAGTTTGTGCTCTTTGAGATGGGCTTTTGGGAATTACATTTTCTGAAATGCAATACAGTAAAAATTATCATTTGTTGTTCTTATACTCGAATGTCAGTTTGAGGGGTATAACATTCTTAGATCACACTTTCTTCCTCTAAGCCCACTATTATGAGTTGCTCCACTGAATGTCAGTGAGGAAAAGACTGAGGCCAATCCGATGTTTTTATTAAATTACCTAAAATCTAGACTGAATGCTTATAAGAGTCTTACTTTTAAAATCTGATAACTATTAGGCTAATCATAGTTTAGTAGAATTTTTTCCTGGGATATATTATTACCGTACTTAAGTATCTATTTTTCTGATTTGTTTGGTTTTCTTTTTTGGAGACACCAAATTATGCCTGATTTTCTGCCATGGTGTTCATTTGATCTCTTACCCTGTGGATTCTTTGTCCATTTCCATTTTGCTCCACTCATTTTTGTCAGTCTTGTCCTCCATGTTCCTTTTTGTATTCTCAGCAATGTTACTATCCTTTGTTTCCATGTGGACTTGGTTTCTGTGATGGATTCATGTTCATCCTTGACATCTTTCCATAGCTCTACCAAATCACATTTCATCTCCCTCTGTTGCTTCACTATATCTTCACTGAGTTCTTTTATCTTAGTTATGAGTTCTTGTTTTATTGAGGCTATTGTTTAACCAGTTTTTGGAATTTACGGCAGTAACATTTGGTCATGATTTTCACCTTCTCCCTGGCAACGTTTTGCTGGTGTTTGTTCTTTTTATCTCTTTCCTAGTGCAGTGATGGATCCTGTTCTGATTTTCTTTCCAAATTACTAATTTTTAGTGATACAAATTCTAATTGTACCAGTTGCTTGTAGTAGGTTTGAACAATAAGGAAGAACAGGAGAGTGTCATCGGCTAGCATGACTTTTAATTGTTAGGACACAGGCTTATGTGTATCAGTGAATTTATTTTTATTTTTGTAAAACTTTATGTATTTTAAATTATACAAATATACATGTATGTTTTCTCCTAAGAATTTTATAATATAGGTAAATTTCAAGTCCTCTTAATCCCACTCCACTCTCTGTGAAAACTGTCACTATTGGTCTGGTGTATATTCATTCATATATTTTATTTATATACACATATCCATGAAAACTAAGAATATTTATATTTGTCCATGTTTTACATATGCATTAGGAGAAACATTATATTTAGTCTTAGTGTACTATATTATACTTTTTGTAACATAACATATCTTGGGAGATCTATCCATGTGAGTGTGTGTAGGTCTATTTAATTTTTCATTTGAATTGTAGCTTACATAATTATTCATTAGCTGAGGTACACTTAAGTTGTTTCAAATCTTTTACTGTTAGAAACAATGCTATCTTATGTATGAATATGCACACAAAACTAACAAAATAGTAGCAACCTAACACAGCAACATATAAAAAGGATTATATACCATGATCAAATAAGATTTATCCCAGGAATTCAAGTTTAGTTTGACACGTAAAAACAAATCAATCTAATCTATATAAAAAAAACAAAAACCCCAAAATCATTTTAATAGGTTCAGGGAGAGTATTTGACAAAATTTTACACCCTTTCATGATAAAAATACTTAACAAAGAATACAAGGGAACTTCCTCCACCTGATAAACAGCACTTACAAAAAACCCACAGCTAACATCAGACTTAATGGTGAAATACTTTAATGCTTTCCCCCTAAAATCAGGAAGAAGACACGGATGTCCACTCTTGGTACTTCTATTTAGCACTGCACTGGAAGTCCTTTCCACATTGACCAGACAAGAGAGATTTTTAAATGGATCCAAATTAGAAAGGAAAAGTAAAAACCTCTCTATTTGCAGATGTCAAGATCTTACATATAGAAAAATGCTAAGGAATATACTAAAATAGGTTGAGCAAGGTTGTAAGATATGAGGCCTGAGCCATTAGAGTTGAACAGTTCAAAATGAAATTAAGACAATAATTTAAACGAAATAGCATCAAAGAATGGCAAAGAATACTTAGGGATAACCTTCACAAAAGATGTGCAAGATTTCTACACCAAAAACTATAAAATGGTACTGAAAGATATTAAAGAAGAGCTAAATAAATGGAAAGACACTCTATGTTCATTGATTACAAGATTTAATGTTAAAGCAGGAATAGTTTAGAAACTGATTTACATATTCAACATGGTCTATATAAAAATTTCAGCTTTTTGTTTTTTGATCCTGAAATTCATATGGAAATGCAAGGGACCCAGAACAGACAAAATAATATTTAAAAGGAATAAAACTGGAGAACTGACACTCATTTTAAAGTTTTCTAGCCAGATATAATAATGAGGACAATGTGGCACTGGCATGAAGACACATTTTTAAAAAAAGATTTTATTTATGTATTTATTTGAGAGAAAGAGAGAAGAAGCAGAAGGAGAGGGACAAGCAGACTCCGTGCTAAGTGTGGAGCCTGATGCAAGACTCTACCTCATGACCCTGAGATCATGACCTAAGCTGAAATCAAGAGTTGGATGCTCAACCAACTGAGCCACTCACCAACCCCAAGAGAGACATATTTATTAATGGAATATAATTGAGAATCTATAAATAAATCCTTTATTGACTTTTTAAAAGCAAAGGTGCTAAGAATATTAAGTGGAGAAACAATGGTCTTTTCAACGGTGTTGGGATAATTCGATATCCACGTACAAAGAAATAAAGGTGGACTCCTATCTGAAGCCATACAAAAACTTATCCTAAGATGGATCATAGGCCTAAATCTAAGCTATAACTATGAAACTCTTGAAGAATACATAGGAGTAAGATTTTTGTGACTTTGGATTAAGCAATGATTTCTTAGATATGACAGCAAAAGTACAAGCAACAAAAGGGAAAAAAAGTAGACTATATCAAAATGTAAAACTTTGTGCCTCCAAGGACACCACCAAGAAGGTGAAAAGCAAACTCAGACACTGGGAGAAAATATTTGCAAACCATTCTGATAAAGAAACTAAGATATATAAAGAAACCTAATAATTCAATAATAAAGTGACAAATAATCCAATATAAAAATAGGCAAAGGATTTTAATAGACGTTTTTCCAAAGAAGATATATAAAGGGCCAGCAGGCACATGGCAAGATGCTCAAAATCATTAGTCATTAGGGAAATGCAAATCAAAACCACCAGCAGATACGACTTTATACCCACTAGGATGTTGATAACCAAAACAATAGACAAGAAGTCCTACAGAGAATGTGGAGCAAATGGAACTCTCATTCATTATGATCAGGAATGTAATATGGTACAGGTACTTTAGAGAAGAGTTTGGCAGTTCCCCACAAAATTAAGCAGAATGACTGTATGACTGACCAATTCCATTGCTAGGTACATAGCCAAGAATGGAAAGACATGTCCATGCAAAAACTTACATACAAATGTTCACATTAGCCTTATTCATAATAGCTAAAAAAAGAAAAAAAAGGAGGGGGAAACAACTCAAATACCCATCAACTGATGAATGTATTTTTTAAAATGTGGTGTAACCACACAATGGAATATTATTCAGCAATAAAAAGAATGAAGCGACTGATACATGCCACAATAGGGAGGAAGCCTGAAAATATTATGCTAAGTTAAGAAGCCAGTCACAAAGGACCACATTATTGCATGTGCAATTTATATGAAATGTTCAGAACAGAGAGAAAGACCTACAGAATGGTTGCTGAGGGTCGGGTAGGAAGAGGATGGGGAATAACTGCTAATGAGTGTGGGATTTCTTCTTAGGATGATAGCGGTGATGGTTGCATAACTATGTACACATACTAAATGCCCACTGAACTGCACATTTTAAAGGGCTGAATTTTACGGTATGTGGATTTTATTTCAATGAAGATGCTTTAAAAAAAAAAAAGAAGGATATGATACCTGCAATGAATAGCTTTGCACATCTCTCATTGTGCATATATACTATGTTCTACCTGATCAACTGTGAGAATTGCTGGGTCAAATACGCATGAGCTAAAATGTTACATGGATAGCTCAACTGCCCTCCATAATAGTTTGACTAGTATACAAGTCAATCAACACTATATGAGGTTGTCTGTTCATTCATAAACTTCTAAATACTTGAAATTGCTGATCTTAGCATTCGCTAATCCAGTAGATGAAAAAAATAGAGATTTAATTTGCATTTCTCTCACAATCAGTTTGGTTTGGCCTCTTATTGCACATTGACTGACCATTTGCAGTTCCTTTTAAGTTAACTGCCTTGCGGAGAAGCACTGCCCATTTTTCTACTTGCTTTTTATTTATCAGCAGGAATTTTAAAAGGATATCTTAGTATGTATTAACATATATTTAATATGTTTTAAACTCAAACTCTCTACTTACTAGACTTAACACAAACATTTTTTTCTGTCTCTTATTTTTGGTGCCCTTTATCATATGTTTTTAATTTGAAAGTCATACTTCTGAGATCTTTTTGTTTTCTGATGGTTTCTTCTCATTCTGTACTAGTTTTATGGATACCATTGCATCTCAAATCTTTTTATGGATAGCTGGTAGAGATTCTGCAACTTTTATTACTTGAGTGATCTTGTTTTTCCCGTGGGTCATCTTTTCAGGTATCCTTGGTCTCTCCCATTTGTGTTGCAGACTCTTTCAGGAAGGAAGCCACAGATGGGCTGTCTCTGTCAACCTGGGTGGGGTTTGCTGACCATCAGGACTGGCTTTCAGCTGGGGGGGGCAGGGAGCCGTTGTTAGGTGCTTGACAACCAAAATAGTGAAATGTTTGCTCCATGTGCCATGATGTGCTGCTGGCCACCAACTATCTCTCGGTCTCTCTCCAGAAGTGATAAGGATGCAGTTCCCTGCTCTCTTAAACTGTGTGACCACGTGACCTACTCTGATCCTTAAAATAAGTGTGAAAGTGATGTGTACATAGGAGCTTTAACAGCATCAGGACCTGATTTGCTGTGTTCCTTTTTTTCTGCCAAGGTAATATGGCAGCATCTGAACAATAAAATCTGTCAGCCCAGGTCCATGAGTGGCTCAAACATATAGACCCTCTTACCCCCCCACACTGGATATGCAACATGGGCAAGAAATAAACTTTTGTGTTAAGCCACTGAGATTTGGGGGGGGTTATTGTGTCATTTGTTGCAGCAAATTCAAGTCTATTTATTCAGAATCATGTACATATGAGATGTCCTTGTTCCCATTAAACCTCTTAATAAGTTCCTTTTCTTTCCTTTTTTTTTTTTAAGTAGGTTCCCTGCCCAGTGTGGAGCCCAGTGTGGGGATCGACCTCACAACTGAAGATCTGAGCCAAGATCAAGAGTCAGACACTCAACGTACTGAGCCACCCAGGCACCCCTTAATAAGTTCCTTTTCATTCATTTTAAGGTGAGCGTTGGAAGAGAGGAAGCACTTGTTCAAGCTGCCATCTTAGAAAGTTCAGCAGCGTCTGTCAGTCTTGACAGCAAATGCCTGGGCATTGTTATAGATCCAGCTCCGGAAGTTTTACAGATTCCTGTTCTACTTGATGCTTAGGGAGACTCAGATGTAAACACAGTTCGGTCTGAGGGCTGAAGACAGTTGTCTCACTTCGTATGCCCTGATCCTGATTCCCAGGCAGGATGATTTTAACCAGCTGGGGTGTGGTCCTCCAGTGTGATTCCTTCCAGACACTTCCCAATGCCATGGGGAATGGCAACACTGGCTCAACTCAACAGGCCTGCCAGTGGTCCCGGCACTACTCTGTCCTCACAGAGGGAGGCAAGAAGTTCTGATTAAAAACAGTTTCTGCTCTCACAAATGTTTTTCTACTTAAAACATCTGGCCACTAAACACCAAGCAAAACAAACAGAACAGAACAAAATAACAACAACAGAATACATCTTTTAGGATTATAGCAATGGACTTTGAACCACAAATTTCTCTTAGAGAAGTTCATTCCTTCTGGGGGAGTTTGAAGAATTACTGGATCCTCAGCATACAAGACAGTGAAGTGCCAAAAATGAGACAAAATTATTCAGGTTCAACGTGATGGAAACCTTTTTGGGGAGGAGTCTCCATTTCAACCACAAAACGGACCTGGGAACAGGATCTGCTTAGGGAGCTGAAATGTTTCCAGAAAAAAAGCTGCTGTTATGGGGAATCTTCCTATTTTGTGACTAGTAAGCCTTAATGTCAGCATTACCAGGCTGCTAAAATTGGGGGTAATGGATGCATCCACCAAGATCCAGAGTCGCTCATTTTCCACATTCCACAGCAAGGTAGGCCATTTGCAACCAATGCATAGGCACCACACCTATGTTTAAACTTAATGTTGGCACAAGTAGTAACTCTGAAAAGGTACCTGTCTTTTCTCCTCTTTCAACTACGCTGGGGGCAGAGCAGATGAGTAATAAAAAGCTCGGGGCAGACATAAAATCACGTGAGGCTCATCCTCAGGTGACCACCGAATAATAGGGCAGGGGAGTCACTGCCATGAGTGGGTTCTGGTAACCTCTCTAAGATTTGCAGAGAACTAATGAAAGAAAAATCCTGAAAGAAAAGGCAGGTGTTCAGTCCACAAACCAAGGAAATCACCTCTACTTCACTGTCCTTTTTCCCCCTCTTTGGACCCACAGCTCAAAGCCCATGCTGAGGCTGGTATAGAGAGTGGCCAGCAACGGCAGGAGGCCCATCACCAAGTCCCAAAGCATCTGGTCATCCCTCATACCAGATGGCCCCTCAGGCGGATGCCAGATACCACATGTTGACTGGGCATGGAAAATAATGAAAGAGGGGATGGACACTAAGAATTTACAAGATAAAGTCACAATTTAGGTAGGGCAGGCAAGACTTTATCTTCGGAATAATTTTCCATTCTAGTCTCTGCCATCAAGCAGGAGCCATCCAGTTAAAGGGACATGATTTGGTTTCATGAAGAAGCCATAGTTAACATTCAATGCCTTTGCCATCCTTTTAGGAAAACATACCGTTTTTGCTGTCAGGACAAGTAGTCAGAAAGAACGTCCATGCGATGTTAACTTGAAACCTATCTCAAATCTTCTGAATAGTTACTATCACCAGGCTATGAACACATTCCCCTACAAAATACTTTTTGTCTGAATACCCCAAGTGGACCTGCTTTTAGATGATGTGGTCACACTTTGCCCTTGTGTTTCTAGGAAGAAAACCATTGTGCTAGTAAGGTACTGTGATAGAATGCAGGTGAAACTCTGGCTGTGTAGCCTGGGACCCTTTCATAATGTTGTACTGAACATGTAAACAAAACAAAACAAAACAAAAAAAGCCCAAAAAGTGTTTTTTGTTTGTTTTTTGGGGGGGTAATTTGTCTTATAAAATGCTTGGAGAGGTTTTTGTATAAGTTTATAGTCCCCTGACCTTTTTTTTTTTTTTTTAACAGAAAGTTGTTTATGAGTATAAACATACTACTATGTTTATGTCTACCCCCAGGGATTGTTCTGGGTCTCACTGGAAAGACCTCATTGTTTGGGAAGCCTGTGGGGCCAGACTCACACCCTTGTTCAGTTCCCAGAATGTGAGATCGGTGTAGGTGGGCCCGTGACCTTATCTCTACTATGAAGACCAGGAGGATGTGATCCCCTGCCCTTTGGGAAGTCCAAGTCTGTGATATGGACCCTTCTCTATGGAAGATCGGACAATCTGCGGCAAATTCTCCAGCAAGTCATAGCATTTTTCTGCCCAAGAGCTAGGTGTGGCTGAGGAGAATGAAGATGTATCCCTTGGCATATTGACATAAGTTTCTGTCTGGTCTTTGATCTCATAACTCTTTACCTTTCACAGCTTTAAAAATTAGTTTTATTCTATAGTTTTTCTTTTTGGCAGTAAGTCTTAAACATCAATTATACAGAAATGACAAAAGGCCTTTGAGTTTATCCATGGCTTCATGCATGACTCATTCTCATTGACTTGGCTCAGAAAACATTCAGGCACGGAAGCAAGGAAAGAATCCCACACCAGATGCATCACCTCGAGTGCAGCGCATGACACATAAACATCTTACATGAGAAACACTGGGGAACAGCCTTTGCCATCACACATGTGGACACCTTCGTACAAAGATTATTCTTGACTGAGGAAAAGAAATACACGGTCATTGGTTTCTAGGTACATTTCAGGAACTGATACTGTAGTTCTTAATCACAGTGGTGAGAAGCATCATTATCTGTCATCACGTAAATTTCCCCATGGCTCTTCCATACCCCACACCCAGAGAAAAGAACGTGGCATGTGTCAGAGTTTCTAAAGATAATTACTAAATAAATACGTGACTTGCAGATCTATCCACACTCAAAAGGGATAGATCATGTCACTTTCCCTTTTAAGAATTCATTGTTCGAGAAGGTTCTCCTTGAGGATAAGTGCAAAGCAATTTAGAACCCATGGGGCACCATGGATGGTTCTCTGTGGTGACTGCAGGGGCTACTAGTCACCCTTGCAGCACTGAGGAAGAGCACAAAATAAAGATAAAATAGTTACAGTCACACTTGAATGAAGTGGAGGCATCATACCAAGAACGTTTAAGCTACTAAATTAAAAAACTCCGCTGCTTCAACTCAACCAAAGCCTTGAGCATGTTCAAGCCCATCCATGAAAGACGTAATACAATAGCCATTCGAGAAGATTCTTCCCATAGTTGAGTTGCTGAGGACTTTGCTTATTCCAAAGTCCGAGGTCAATAGGTCAGGGGGTAATAAAGAGCCTACACTCAGAATGTCATAACCCCACTCACTGCTGATGACCTCTAAAGGACACAAGAGGGGGACCTCCTGGGGTCTGTGGACACTGGGGCCTGTGTGGGTCCTCTCTGGAGTCTCAGTTCAAGCACTTTCATGACCAAATCCAGGCAAGTTCAGGCAAGGGTCAGGACTTCATCTAACTAGGCAAAACTCCTGCATTTGATTACTTGTTATCCTTCTGGTGTGGCATTTCTTTCCAACATTCACCCTGAAGGGTGATAAGACATTCTTCCTTCTCCCAGTCTTTCTAGATGCCCGGAGATGAAAGTCACCTTCCTATCTAAACTGACAGGATTAGTGAATCTGCCCGTTACCTGATCCAGGGGGCTTTATACCATTTCAAAGTTTGTTTTTTTTTCACTTCAGCCTGAAATGTCCTTCCTCCAGTGGCACTATTAGTTCATTTTTACCTGTCTTTTAAGGCTCAGGGACCACCCTCATCTTTCAGCAGGCCTGGGCTAGGGGACCCACCAGAATTTGAGGCCCCACAGCACCCCCCACTGAGCTGCCTCGCCTCACACGTGGACTCAAGCTCCTTGCCTGGGGGTACCCTCCCTCCGTGGTGACTGACTGGGTGGCTGTTAACTTTTATTTCTGTACACCTCATGCTTAAAATCTAGTAGTGTCGCATTAATGTTTACTGGGTGACTGTCAGTATCTTTGCAAAAGTATATTCCAGAATGTCATCTTTGCGTTTGATGAAACGCTATTAAACAGTGATTCATTCATGTGTGAGTGAGCATTTCACGCACAGCCTCGGGAAGAAGAATCCACACTGACAGGAGCTTCTGCTCACAGAATCTGATGGTGAGGATTTGGAAGTAACTGGCTTCAGACTTTAGAACAAAGATGTAACATCTGGCCAACTGCTCAGAAGAACAGAAATTTCCAGGTGGGAGAAGCTGAATGGTGCTTACCTTTCTTGGAAGGTTTGTCAATGATGAGGGAGCAGAAGGCTAGCTGAGGACCAAACATAAGCTGACACCTGCAACTTCCCCTCAACTGCACACTCCTGGGTGGGACCTGTGGGACATTCTTCCAGGAATCTCCCAACTAAATGTTAATACCTTGCTAGAAGGGAAGACAACCTGAACTTGACAATGGCAAGACCTCTGGTATCTTATAGGTTGGCCCTCTTTAGCATATGAAAGTCCTTTTGAAATCTTCCTTTTCCTTAGTCCCCCAACTCCTGAGTATCTAATCAGACACTCAAGACCCCAGTGTGGTGGCTTTTTCTGCCCATGGGTCCTGTCCACGTGCTTTAATAAAACCACCATTTTGCACCAAAAATGTCTCAAGAATTCTTTCTTGCTTGTCATCTCTGGACCTCACCCCACTGAACCTCACCTATACTCCAAAACCACCTCCCTAAGACTTCTGTGCCCCAGAAGTTGGAAGGAAGCATAACACCACAAGCCAGGGTGGGGACAGCTACCCCCCCCCCCCGGAGGCTTCCAATGGCAATCTGTCCTTCCAGGAGGGACTCACTGCCTGAGCCCCAGAATCCTGACCACCCTAGGAGGAAGGCTGCACATTCCTGCTCACCTTCCTCCCTTGCACAGATGGGACCCAGGCACTAGGTAGGATGGAGAAAGAGGAGAGAAAGAAAAAAAAAATTACTGTGACTGGGAGAATGGATTTACTCCTGTCGAGATCAAAGGTCAACAAGGGGATTAGACTGGGGGGAGGGGTAGGAAAGAGAGAACGTTTTTCTGCTCCATCAGGACTCTTTTGGAAGTGAGCTGCTATGTTGCTTGCCATGGAGGTTTTCAAAGGCCTGTGGCAGAAAGGGCCTTGGTGTTCTAGTGAATTGCCCAGGGGGCAAAAGTGGATGTGTTTGTGCTCAACCCACCTTCCACAGAAGGGAGCAACTGTGGTCAGTTCAGTTCATCGGAGCTCAACACATCTGACTTAAATAAAGGGTTCTAATGCTTTTTTTTTTTTTTTTTTTTTAAATCAGTAGTCAAACTTGCCAACTGCAGAGGTTTTTGCTCCTCGCTCCCCTTGCTGGCACATTAGGCAAGGTCAAAGTCTCATGGCAACAGGGAGCTGGGACCCAAATAGAGGAAGTGGCCACAGACATGTCAAAATATATAGAAATCACCAAAGCTCCAGCGCAGTGTTGTTCCAGAACTTTCTGCAGTGATGGAAACATTCTCTCTCTGGGCTATCTGGCACAGGAGCCCCAAGCCACACGTGACCACAGAGCACCTGAAATGTGGCTAGTGGGACTGAGGACTGAATTTCAAATTTAAATTTTAATTATAATTAAAATTTGAATAGACTAAAGTGGCCTGTGGCTACTGTCCTGGATGATGCAGCTTTGGAGGGTACTTCCCCCCAAACCGACATGCTCTAGTGTTTCCTTCCTCAGTTTATCTCAGGATTGATGTGGCAGGCACAGATTCTCATACGTTTCTTATTGCACAGGCTGGGCACCTGTCTTTAAAATCCAGAAACCTGGCCTGAAATGTCATTTTTAAGCGTAATCTTAAAATTAAAATTTTGTGCTTGCATTGGCCTCTGGTTTCGCTTTTACAAGATCCTGCAAAAAAAATGCTTGCCCAATAGGTTACCATTTCTGCAAGTTATCGAGAAGGAATGTTTCCTCTAGACCAGGTCTCCCATCCATATAGAGACTGGGGATCATACACGGACTTCTCCTCTCCGCCTCAGTCCCAGGGGCCTATGTTCCGTTGTAAGGACCTATTCAGCAAGAGCGATGCCATCCGTTAAATAATGACTTTGTTGTTTATACAGTAAAACTTAAACTGTCCCTGACCCCCTTCCCCCAGGGGACTTACTTAAAACAAGTCCCGGAAACTAGTCCCAGGTAGCAAAGCCCAAATACAAGGGTGAGTCAGGTCAGGTGGAGGTATTCAATCAGGGGGGTGCATACTGTCTCCTAGCTACCAAGGAGTATGGGCCCCGCCCTTTGGTTGCCTTTTGGGCACCCATTCTGACCAAGGTGATAGGCTAGTTCAAATATCTACTATTGGGTAAACTGTAATTCAATTGGTCACTGATGTGTGACCTAGCAGGATTGTGCAGCTTTCTCTGTGTTACAATCACATTGGCCACCTGTGCGTGGCCAGGTCCAACCACATGGCTTTTGCCCTTAAAAGCTAGTCTGTAAGGCAGAGAGTCATCGCCTCTTTGTAAAAGAAGGCCCTGGCCGGTCAGTTTGATTCGCGATGCTTAGCGTGAAATAAAGCTTTGCTTGACCTTTGCTTTGTATCGGTCTCTTTCCTTTGACCATGGACCCAACACTGTGGGACAGAGAGGCCTGCCCGCGATTTTGTTCTCCTGTGGAGGTAACACTGAACTGACAATCTTCTATCCAAAGCCATCATTCAAATTGAAATAGGGGCTTTTCAGCTCAGTTCCACCCAACAAGTTATGTTGGTGATGTTGCTCTTGGTGATGGGTGAGTAGACACTCTGTAAGGCTTCCAGAAGAGTTTTCTCCCCAGATGACCTGCCTGCCTCCTGCTCTTCTCATTAGGTACGTATCAACCCAGATACGTTGGGCACCATAAGCTGATGTTCTCCAGGACAGGCAATCAGAAACCATCTCCCACCCCTGGGCAAAGCAGCCTATAGCTGTGCAGGTGGTTCACGCAGAAAGACCCATCAGCTGAACTTTGACAGTCTTCTCTAAGCACAGCTTTGCGGGGGGTCCTACATTTGGGAAACAGGAGACTCCCCTACTTTGCATTCACAGTCGGCAGAGGCAAATCAGGCTTCCAGGGAGAAATGGCTTTATGAGCCATTTAGGGATGTGTATAAACTCTGTCCTACTTTAACTGAAAGAAAACTCTGAGAAAACCTCTTCTATCTGTAGGTGAAAACAACATGGCGAGGTGTCCCATCAGAAGATGGGCTGACATGAAGCTTCAGGGGGTCTGGTTGGTCGGGCAAACTACTCACATCTAGGAACCTCAAGATATTCTGGCTAATGTGTTTTCTCTTTGCCTTTCAGCAGTCCTCACACTGACGCGCCAGGTCACCTATCGCCGACTAGCCCTTATCAGTGAAGTGCAGGGAAGGCAGGTGATCCCCGGCTTTGTGCAAAGGGAATAAAATATATAAATACCGTAGGCTGTCTTGCACTTACAGTAAGCCCTTGGGTCTCCCCCTCACCCATCCTCCCCTCTTGGAAAGGCCAGGGTCACCTTGCCCTTGGGCTTCACACTCACCTGTGCCCCGAGAGTGGCTGAAGTCACCCTTCACCACTCGGCATGTCTTGCCATCCCCACTGCAGACTCCACACCGGTCTTCCTTGGCCGCGGACCCGATGATGCCATCACAGCCAATTTTCTGAATGACCAAAGGGCTCGGTTATTGCAGGTTTAAGACTCGGAGAGATTTTCAAAGAGGATCTCAGCAGCACTGACTTCTCCACTAGGCCCAGCAAGCGTGGTGCCTGGGGCCCACCATACTTTCAGAGGCCCGAGAAAATATTTTAAAATCAGAAGAGAAAAAAATGAATAGAATCTAGCTCATAGTCTGTCTTTATATCCACATAGTTGTCATACATATTTTTAAATTATTTGTTAGAGAGGAGGGGGTGTGAAGGCAAAAAAGTCCTCAGAAGTCCCACTGAGGCTGGAAGCCTGCCCCTCCGAGCACTACCTGAGGCAGACGCTAGCTTCTGACTCCCACACACCTTCCAGGGTGGCCATAACTTCACTGGATTCACATTTCTCTTGGGGCTACATGGGGCAACCTCTGTCTTGGTTGGAAGAGCCAGCAGAACAGTCTGGAGCAACCACCCTGACTTTCCTGTTGAGGTCAGGAAGCCCAGAGCTCATTGAGACATGCCTGGGAATGAGCACCCCCCCAGTTCTCTGTTAAGACCCAACCCAAGAAGACTCCTGTCTCCCAAACCTTTCAAAAAGGCCTGGGTGTGATCAGAGATAAGTGACCTGACCCTGAGTGGCTCTGGATAGCACAGCCCAAGTCAGTTCATGAAAAGTGGGAAGGAGATATAAACTCATGTTCTCCCTTTAAAAATAAATGCATGGGTTTTATATTCTGCAAAACAACATACCTAGATTTATAGTATGGTGAACATGGAGTATTTAATTGTTCAGTAGTTAAATTGCTAAAACTCCCCTCTCCACTTTTGCCCCTGAAGTGAATACTTCCAGAACAAGACTGAGTTTCCTCACCACCCTGCATTAGGGATTGGTGCTTTAGGGATTGGTGCTTTAACAGCCAGATTAACTCAGGCCAAGGTGATTTTGCTCCTTCCCACGATGCTTGGAGGGGTGCTAGCAAGATGCTTCTCTCCTTATACTATCCACTCCTACAGCAACTTCCACTTGGCCTCATGGCTCACAACTTAATCAGAATCCACATGCTTTGTGATGGTAGCGCTGGTCTTTTTTTTTTTTTTTTTTTTTTTTAAGATTTATTTATTTGCCAGCGAGCAAGTGAGCGAGCATAAGTAGGGGGAGGGGCAGAAGGAGAGACTCTCAAGCAGACTCCCTGCTGAGTGCGGAGCTCAATGAGGTGCTCAATCCCATGACCCATAAGATCATGACCTGAACCAAAACCAAGAGTGGGATGCTTCACTGACTGGGCCACCCAGGCGCCCTGCACTGGTTCTTCAATAGGAATGTGCGTCCACCTCTCCAGGAGGGCTATCAAAACAGACTGCGGGATCCCGTGCCCAACAGGGCTGTGCATTTCTATCAAGTTGCCAGGCGAGGCTGCTGCTGCTGCTCGTCCGGACCACACCTGGAGAACCACCCCAGGATGGGATGCCCCATGAAGAATGAATGTGTGTTCCTCCTAAGCAACACTCCCAGAGTCTCATCCTGGGATCCTTTCATTTCCTTAGGGAAGAATTGTGAGAAAATTACTGTTGCGCATCCAAAAACGGTAGCATAACTGAATATGTTTCGGAGAAGACCTGAAGATCTGCTAACTGCTGAGCAAAGTGAGTCCAAAAATGACCATTAAGAAAACTGAGAAAGAGCAGCATTTGGGGGGTGGGGCGAAGGAAGAAAAGAAAAATTCAAATGTGTTTAAAGTGACAGAAAGCAGGCCAAGGGCAGGGGGCATTTAGCAGCCAGAAGCCAGGCAAGGAATGAGTGCAGGCAAGTGGACTTGAAAGGGCTGAGGAGATTTAGGTGACACGTGGAGACCCAGATGGTAACTGGCTCAGACTGCAACACCTCGCTGGGGCAGGACACCCAAGGGTGGCCCAGAGGTAGACCAGTTGCCGCAGGGTACCTGGCACCTGGAGCACATTATAGGAGCTGCCACAGTTCAGGGTCTGGACCGCTGGCCGATCGCTCAAGCTGCTCGATATAAAATGAAGTAGGCTAAGAATGCAAGGCAGCCAAGATCCAAAATTTTGCTCAACCAGCATGCTCAGCAAAGGACCTGGAAGCAAATCCATGGCGTCCTGCATGTATGTGCTGCCCATCTATATTGCTCCTATGTGTACAGAGCTCCAGACTTTTCCCTAAACCCTGACCTCTTTCATGTCACCCTGACCTCACACGTGCCTTCCCCATCTCTCAGGTGCTTTCAGCTCTAGACTTTTCCTGCATGGGCTTCCTATTTTCCTTAAACCACACTCCCACTCAGCAACAGTGGGCCTCTGGCTTGGCTACCTACTCCATGTCTGGTTCCTCAGTTGGAATTTCCTCGTTAAACACTTTCTAGATGCTCTAAGTTAACACCCCACTCTGTCCAGACAGCTTCCCTCCCTAGACCCAGTGATGGCACCTGACAAATCTGAGGCCACACAACAAGCTATCTGGCGGGGCCAGGAGCAGTCCCTCACCTCTCGCCTCCCAGTCCTGGGATGGCTGGGTATCTCCCCTGATTATCCTCAGCCAAGGACTGGCGATCACTGGGAGTTTCTGGAGAGCGTGGGGCTCCTTCTGAAGGCAACTGGGTTTGTAAGAATGTAGAAATGTTCAGAATAAAGAAGCTAAAGGAACAGGAGAAACGCCACCTGGAGGGAAAGGGAATGTGAAGGGAGAGTCTGTGCTAGGATTTCAAAAGGCCATCTGCAGTCTGGCTGGGAGACCAGGACAAGGGGCAAAGCATGTGTTTGCAATCTGCCAGAGCAGGAATTCACCCAGAAGCATAAAGGGCAGGCATGGGTGGTACTTCAGGAAGAAATGGGACAGGGACTCAGTGGGAGGAAGGGCCCTTAGGAGAGCACACACCTTCCTGGATGAGCAAACCACTTCTCCCCCAAAGTCCCCTGAAAGAAGGACCTTGGTGGGAAAGAGACAAGTGATGAGGAAAAGTCATGGCATAAGCGAGGGCTTGCGAAGCCCCTGCACACCCAGACCAGCATGTGGTGTCTTCATGGCTGACCCTGGCAGATGCTGTTGGCCCATACAAGCAAAGGCAGGTCTGGGGCAATTTCCTACCCCTCATGAGACTCTTGCCATGGCTCCTGGAGCACAGTATAAAGAACATGTACACGTCTGTGCGGCAGCAAAGCCCTAACCAGTACCCTTTTAGACCTCATGGCATCCAAAGTTGAAGTAAATGCAATGTCTGGAGTTGATTTCCTTTTTTTCAGGGATGAAGAACAAGACAGTTGGGAGTCCAGCAAGGCCTGATGTCTGTGGGGATGCTGGGGCATGCTGGGCCTGCAGGGAACTAGCCCTTGCCTCTTTTCTGAGGGTCTGGGATGTTTACAGGCAAGTCCAGGGGGCCCCATCCTCATCAGCATCTGTTCCTTTCAAGAGGCCCAATACAGGGCGCCTGGGTGGCTCAGTGGTTTAAACCTCTGCCTTCAGCTCAGGTCATGATCTCAGGGTCCTGGGATCGAGTTCCACATCAGGCTCTCTGCTCAGTGGGGAGCCTGCTTCCCTCTCTCTCGCTGCCTGCCTCTCTGCCTACTTGTGATCTCTCTCGTGTCAAATAAACAAATAAAAAATCTATAAAAAAAAAAAAAGAGGCCCAATACAGCATCTAAAGAGTGTGGGCTTAGATCTGGATCTGACACAGGGGGGATCCTTTCAGAAACCAGATTTTTTGGTTGGTCATGGGGGATAAAATTAGTCTATGAAGATGCTATGTCCTTTCGGACAAAGTCCGGCTCTGTGTGCTCTCGATAGCCTAAAAGGAACAACTTGCCCCACTTTGACCAGTAGTCAATTTCTAGGGTAGGCAGAAGATCTCCCAGGCCCAGGGACATAAGATTGCCTAGGGTGGGAGTCCTCCAATGCCAGCATGCCAGAATCACCTAGAGGGCTGGGCAGGTCACCCACTGCTATAGTGGGGCCCATGGATTCATCATTTCCAGTGAGTTCCCAGGTGATGTTAGGGGCCCAAGACATATTGGGAGTCCACTGTCCTAGGTTTGGAGCTCAGAGATAGAAAGCCTCATGGAGGTAGCCATTGCTACCAGATGCCAAGCCTTCTGTGTCCTGTGTACCTGTGTAACTCTCCCTGTTCTCCACCCACACCCCCTTGGAAAGGCCCTAGTCATGAATTCCCACTAGTAAAGTAAGTCCTGTTGCCTCCACCCTCTGTCACCCCGAGCTAAAGCAATTCTGGGCTGAGGCATCCTGTGGGGATGTGAGGGAGCCCATCTGAGCCACAGGACAACAGAAGCTGGCTCCCCTCTACTTTCAGGAAGCAGAGGCCCCATACAGTGGTGCTCAGGCCAAGGAAACTATCCATGGGAAGATCCATAACAACAGAATGTCTAGTCACAAAACCATAAATGCCCTCAATTGAGGGCCTCACAGATCACCTGGATGTTCTGTCCTTCTACTCACAAGCTGGTTACACTTCTACACCTCTCCACCAAGGAAACAGAAACTCACCTGGAGACTTCCAACAGCCTTGCTTAGAGGATTCACGTTATCTTAACGTGTTAAGTTGTCAAAGGCTGGATACAGGGGAAACTGCTCTGTTATTTTCTCCTCTCTCCCTAAGCAGCATCTTGTTTCCATTTTAAAAGTCAGCTTCTTTCACTAAGACTTCACCTCTAAGAACAAAGCTATCCTCAGACCTCACTTCAAATTGTAGCTAACGTCCTTCTGGATTAGGGCTAAGTTACCCAGGCAGGTAGGCAATCAGCTTCTCTTCCCTAAATGTTATGCTCAAGGTTGTCATCACAACACATATCCTGAGGATGATTACAGATTTGGATATGAGCCTCAGTTTCCCCATTCTTAAAGCAAGAGTAGTAACCTCAGCCTCAGAGGTAGAAAATGACCTCTGCTCTGGCTCACTGCCTGGGGCCCTGGTGACGGGTGGGTGCTGTCAGGACAGATGGAGACTACCAACTTCCTGCACAGGCTAACTTCCTTCTAGGGGGTTGGGGGACAGCTACCACTGTCTGAGCAGATTGGGGATGAATAGGTCATTGTCCTCTATCCCTTTTTCTTCCACGGAACCCCTGCTCTCTCCAAAAAAGGAAGAGAGATAAGGAGAAGGTAGGCAGGACCACATCCTTCCCCTGTCCCTCTTGGTAAAAGATGCACGGAGAGCCAGTGTTTAGGGGCTCACCCACAGGTGGGCTCTCCCATAATATCAAGCAGCATCCCCATGCAGCAGGCCACTGTCTTCCCTAGGGAGCTTCTCAGATCAGGTGCAAACAGGAACGCACACAGGGTCACCCTTTAAATTAATTCTTCAGGGCACTCGGGCTGGGACAGCTTTGTGTGCTCTGCCCACTCTGATTGGAATTATTTTCGGCACTGAGTGCATTTGAGGGCAGGGCACACAAGGGATGCCAGTGTCTGAAGAGCAGTAAATCTGAGAAGCAATTGACAACAGTCACACTAACCTGCCAATAGTGGCATTTCCTCCCTTTGCCACACAGTTAATGCAAATGATATAGAATATGCTTGTAAGGGGCTGGGATTTTTTTTTTTCCCAAAATGGAAGCTACGATAGCATTCAATTCAAGTCATTAGTTCTGAATTTTTTTCCGAGAGAGAGAGAAAAAGAGAGAGAGAGACTGACATGGAGAGGGACAGAGGGGGAGGAAGAGAATCTTAAGTAGGCTCCATGCCCAGCCAGGCTTGATCTCATGACCCTGAGGTCATGACCTGAGCTGAAATCAGAAGTGAGATGCTTAACTAACTGAGCCACCTAGGTGCCCCATTTATTTATTTTTTAAATTAATTCCAAACGTTAAAGGAGTTTTGTTTTGTTTTTTTAAACAGTCTCCCCACTGAGTAGGGAGCCTGATGCAGGGCTTGATTCCAGGACCCTGAGATCATAACCTGAGCCAAAGGTAGATGCCCAACTGGCTGAGCCACCCAAGCACACCCCAAACGTTAAAGGAGTTTTAACAATTGTTCTTATGAAGTCTGGTATTCTAAGAGGGAAAGATGACTAAACCAAAGGAAACAGCAAACAATAAACTCTAGAATCTCCCTGGGTTTTCCTAGCAATCCCCAGCAGTTACTTTTCTGCATACTCTAGCCATTCTTGCTACCCATTACTGAGCTTTCAAACAAAGTATTAAAGTTCCTGGTCAGTGTCTGCAGTGGGGAGCACTGTTCTGACAAACCAGGGTATGCGGCACCAGGGGAGGGCACTTCGGGGGCATAATCAATCAAAAGCTCAAGATAGTGGGGACCTGGAAGAGAAAGCACAAGTTCTTTTTGGTAGAGACAGACCCTGTGAAACATGCAGAAAGCCTAGAAAAGCTTTAGTGCTTAGCACTGTGGCCTGGAGCAGGGCACAGGATGAGCCAGGGACAGGGTGGCCATTTTTCCCAGAAGTGACGAATATCCATCTTTAGTGATTTGAAATCTGGATTCTACCCCTGGAATCCCAACCCTGCTTCATGGAAGATCACCAGCGACAACCTCTTCGTTACCGCATCTAGTGGCCTTTTCTCCATCCTCATCTTTGACCTGGTGCTTTTTTCTCCTGAAAGCCTCTGGTATCTACTTTTTCTCCATGCTCATGGTCACAGCCCAGTTTAGGCCCTGATGATTCAGGACATGACCTATAGTACCTGTTTCCTCTCCTCTGCTGCCAGATTAATCTTCCCCTAAGGAGATGAGAAGGCCCAGGGTGGTGGACCTCTGCCTTAGGAAATCAAGACCCTCCGTGACCACATCACACCTGCTCATCTCTTCAGCTCACCTCCCTTCTCCTTCAAATCCACACTGAACCCAATCTCCTACCAGCCCCCTGCTGCAAGCCCTATCGCCTCTCAGTCTTGCCCTAACACCCTCCTATCCGGTTTCCCGGATTCCACTCAGGCCCTACCACAGCCAATTTTCTATAACCAAGATGACTTCACTCTGCTTCAATCCCTCCTCTCCTGTCAGAATGAAATCTAGGTTCCTGTCACGACCTCCCAGGCCCTGTATGGCCCAGAGCCCGACACCCCTGCCCTCACTGCCACTCCCTCCAGCACCTGCCACTCAGCCCTCCTCTGCTTCTGGAACCCACCAGACTTAGAGCCACCTTCTGCCAGGAGCACTCTGTTCTGCCTTCACAAAGCAGATTCCTCCACAAATGCGATCTGCTTGGAGAGAAAAGCCATGCCACTCACAGTCTTCCTCAGCTACAACTTCTCTCAACCTATGACACCATTTTCTTCTCCACATGGATCAGTCCTTGGAACGACCATGTTTGTGAGTTTATGTGTTCCTTGTTTATACATTGCATGAGGACAGGGACCCCCTTGGTCCTGTTCACCACTGAACATCTAGCACACAGAATGTGCTCAATAAATCTCTGATGAATGAATAAATCAAGTTCTACCCCATGTGCTGTTACATCTAAATCAAATCTCACTGACTCTCAATCATGACTTCATTCTTAGTTGTTACGGTTTTGCATGAGTAAGTCTTATCTTCGGGACACACTTCAGCCACAGGGAGGACAGTGTCTTACAATTCTTTGTATTCTTCTCCCCCATGCCCAAACACAGCGGCCAGCATGGTGTTAAGCACATCACAGATTCAATAAATGCATAAGATATTCAATAATGCATATTCTGCAATAAATGCATAATAAATGCATAAGATATTCAATAAATGCTTGGTCTCTTACCAAGCTGGGACCTGGGGAAAACTGGGAGCAGGAGACTTTGATTTTCAGAATGGGTCCTCTGCCTCTCTCTTCTGTGCCCTGAACCTGCCAGCAACCCCTTCCCAGTGGGGAAGTTTATTCTCTCCTATTTTGAATTGGGACTTTCTCATACAGGTTTGGATGGTCTTTGGTTGTTTTGTTTTGCTTTTGCTTTTGGCCAGGAGGAGAAGCATTTGCCTTCTTCAACTTCATAGCTATCTTCTTACTACAACTCTTTCTCTTCTGTTGGAGGGATGCCACTGACTTCTTGCTTTAATTTTAACTGAAGGCTTTTAGGTCAGTAGTACGGCAGCCGGCCCAGCATGGCCTGGGCTCCTGTGTTAGCTGCACCACCCCTTGCTATGTTTGTCTTCTTGACTTTACCTTTGTTTGGCTAAACTACACATGCTTTCTTCAGAATGAATGCAGGAAAACTAAAATTTCTGAGTTCTTCTGTTTCTCAAAATTATTTTGTCCCTGTGCTTGATTGATAATTTGGCTGCAGAGAAGTCCACGATTATCTTAACTTTGTGCCAGGGTCGGTGTCTCTGCATTTTTCCTCATCTTTCTTATTCCTGTTATTGGTTTTTTGATCATCAAAGAGCTGATGATCTCTGATTGACCACTTGTATTTGAGGATGAGGTACAGAAAGGTAGACTGAGGGGACTCTGTATATGAGGTTAGAGGTGTTGCGTGGTTGGCTTCCATTTGGGACTGGCATGAGGGAAATTGGAGTCCACTCCCCAACTCAGGAGGGTGAGCGCTGTGCCCAAGCATGGAGGTCACACACCTGCTCCAGCTGCCCTTAACCAGTTTATCACACAACTTTGAAAAGGAGGGCCCTGATACTAGGTGTGAAGATCATTACCCAACAGCACATCAAGCTCCAAGTGCACGGCCAGCCATGGTCAGCCATGTTGTCTGACTCTTTGCCTTCTCTTCAGTTGCAGACAACACCTCACACCTACTCTCCTTCCCAAGTCCTAGATGCCCTCAAGCATTCTGCTTTCTTTTCTGTTGTAACTCTGCTTATTCCCGTTCCGGCCTCTGCTGCTTTGTTCCTTCAATGGAACTTCCATTCTCTTCCACCTTCCAGAAAGACATGGCATCTTTCTTTTGTCAGTGACCTCTGCTTCTCTTCCTCATCATGGTTTGTGCATTCCTGCCTTTACCATCAGTTTAGTGGAGTCCTGTCATGGGAGAGGAGCACATGTGAGGCTCCATCTGCCAGCTTAACCCAGAAATTGTTAAGGGAAATTAATCAGATGGAAGGGGTGCAGGGAATGACTTCAGAGCTTTAGGCACTGCTTGTCCATGAAGGTTAAGCACCAACAGTCCTCTGCAGGGTCATAACATGGGGAGCAGGAGTAACGAGAGGGTAGAAATACAGGCCCAAGCATGAGATCCTGGTATATTTTCCTGCATGCTTGTTACCCTTCTTTACACAGTGGGACTCTGAGGCCAGAGTCTTATAGTCCTCCTAAATTCCACCAGTAATTCTACTTGCTTAATGGGCTATTGTACACAAAATGGGAGGCCAATAAATGCTGGATAATGAAAACGGTCCTCTGAAATGGGCTCCAGATTCCACAATCACTGAAGTCTTAAGAGCAAGTGACCCATCCACCCACACATCCACTCCCTGGGTTTCTCCTTCAGTATGTAATCAAAGGCTCTCCTTCAAGCCAGCTGCTGGGAGAACAAAGATAACCAAACATAATCTCTCCACCAAAGAAGCTTATGGGACCTGAAGGTCTTCCTGGTTTTCAAACAGCCCAAGATACATACACAGATTAGGAGCTCAAGCAAGTGGGACCCTAATTGGAGTATGATGCCTACACGTGTACTCAAGCTGGTGAGGCCTTAAAGAAAAGCCAAGTGTACCTGGTCTCAGGTATATCCAGATCTGTCAGTTTGACTCGTTCACTTAAGATAAGTAGCTCTGAGGCAAAGTCGCACATTAGAAACATATTAACTTGATTTCTTTGCCTCTGCAGGCCAACACTAGGAATTACGAATGATGGAACTCCTGATTTATACAGATTTGCTGAAAAATAGACAACGTTTGTGTTTCTTTCCCGTACTCGCTCCCACTTTTATGAGTGCTGTTAAGTTTCATTTCAGCATGTTAAATAATTTGTGACTCACTGAAATGAAACTTAACTCAGTCCTCATAAAAACAGAACAAAATGGTATTTCCATGTTTCATGTTATGGTTTGAATCAGCCTGCTATTTGAAGCTTAGTGGAATCTGCTCAAAATGCCATTTGGGAGCCTCTCGTCCCCTCCGTTCTCTACCAACTGGTCACTGTGCTTCTCAAAATTTCCCAGAACTCCTTCTGCCACCCCAAAATAGCAAAATTTATAGCTGAAGGGAACAGAGGAAAAAGCTAGTAAGTGAACCCTGGCAATATTTCTGTAAGTGCTATCTTACATAAAATGTGGATGATTCCTACCTTTTATCCTGTATAATCAGGTTACAGTACTGATGAATAAGTACAGATCCTTTGCTCACTAAACTCCTGAGATGTCTTTTATTACTATTCTTCTTTTTCATCAATTTTCCTTGCCTTAATCATTCACAAGTACCACAGGAATCCAGAATATTCTACTTTGGCAATTACTGTAACAAGGCATCAATACTATATACTTGTATTTAATTTCTTATATTCTTCTTTATTTTTTAAAAGATTTTATGTACTTATGAGAGAGAAAGAGCGTGGGTGAGAGCATGAGCAATCAGGGGGGAGGGGCAGAGAGTGAGGAGGAAAGAATCTTAAGTAGACTCCGCACTCGATCTCACGACCCTGAGGTCACCACCTGAGCCAAGAGTCAGATGCTCAACCAACTGAGCCACCCAGGTGCCCCTGATTTCTCATACTCTTATTTAAGCATGCTCAACTTTATTATAAAACTTCATTAACTATGACTTTACTAAGTTGGATTTTGTGAGAATTGATTTCCCAAAGGGCTAAGCTGAAGCTTTATAGTTTCTTTCTGAGAAGTAAGAACGGTTAGTAAAATTACAGGTTGTATTTTTACTTCCTTCAGGAAGCAAGTGGTTTCTCAGGGATTTAATCTCATGAGGGGCCTATGTGTACATGCTGCCACCACCTATCAGGATGATGGTCCTTCTGCTAGGACTGGAGGCAGCTGATTCCTGGGATACATCTCCTCTACCAGAGGAGATGGTACTTGTGAGAACGGATGAGGGGTGAGGTGAGGCTCCAATGAGCCTGAGTCAGCCCACCGGCCACAAAACATCAGGAGGAAGGGGCACTGTCTGCACCTGTGTTGAGGAGTGGTGCTTGGTTAGGACAGCGGTCAGTAAATGCCATGACCAGGATGGGGGTGAAGGCACTGGAGACAGACCAGGGGCCAGGTAGAGATGGGGTGGCTTCTGGGAACGGAAAGGCAATACTCGTATTATTGCCATCACATTCAAGTGCAGGGCAGGCTCTGGCGGGATGGTGCCAGATGACCACAGACTGAAGGCTGTCAGAGCCATTGCGTGGCAGCTCACCCATGTTGCTCCGACTGATAAACTGGTTCATTTGCTGTCATGGCACTGGGAAGAGTTCCTCATTGAAAAGCATGAGGTTAGAACAAAGGTCACAGAAGGGGCCCACTGGCACTGATTACTTTCAGCTGAAATCATGTCTGGCCAACTCATATGACCCCACTGGTTGTTCATCATTGTGCTGGAGGATGGCTGGCGTAAGTGTAGAATTTAGGAAAGAAAAAAAAAAAATCCTGCACTTGACTTGCTGACGGTTTTACAGAGAAATGCTGGCAATTTCGGTGACAACGATAAGACCTGTGTTCACACCGCTTCCAGGCTCTGCACATTCTCCACAACAACGCTGTAGCCCTGAGGGCCACCAGTCTCACCACTGTCACTGCCTCGTCCCCTGGAGGACTCCTTGCCAAGACTCTCAGGCACACAGTGCCTATCACTGACTCATATCTGGATTTGATAATAAAGCCAGGCAATGCCTGGATGTTGTCAAATTCTTTTCCTGAAAAATCTCAGTTTGGGACTAGTTTGGACTTGGTAGGGGGAAAAAATCCACTAGGGTTGAAATGGCCACAGGGACTACCCTAGAAGTTGTGTCTGTGTGTTTCTGCCTTTCTCCCTTTTACTCCATCTTGCCTTGGCCAGGTGTCAGGAAGCAGAGAGAACAAGAAAGATGTGCTGCCTTGTGGGGTCAGCGGGTCCCAGGCCTGGAGGCAGGTTTCTGGTACCAGTACAGGTAGGGGGAATAACAGCTTCTCTCCCCAGTGACCCCTGGAATTTACAATTGTTCAAATTTTTTTTTTTCCATGAAACTGAGCATCAGAGTTGGGTGTTAACTTTGAGAGGTGTAGAGACCTCACGGGTTCTGGGACGTAGCTTCTCTTTTCTTAGCAAAATGAGAAGGCCCCCCAGGAGCCCTTGGTGAGCGCATTCCTTGCTTACTCTCATGCTGCAGGTGCTGGTCTATGGAGGCCAAACAAAGTAAAGCGAATATTGGAGGCAAGACCTGGCTTTCCTTCCCATGCCAAGTGCACAGCTCTCCTGCTAGCCATCTGCTTGCTTCGGGCTCCAGGGACTCACACCTGACAGGTGCAGGTCAAACTAAATCATCAGGTAATACAACACATGTGGCATAAAGGAGGGTGGCATTACCTGAGTCGTGGCTCTGTGGGCACTGGAAATACACAGCCTCCTGACTCCCTTCTCCAGTTCCACATCAGGAGGATGCTCCCTCTTAGGGAGAAATAGTCCTATCCCACCGAGCTGGGGAGTGCTGCCTCGGGAAGGCTCAGCTTCCGGTGTGCCCCCAGCTCAGGCAGATTTAACACAAGTGGAAGATGAGCTTCCATCCATCGTCTCTCCCTCCCTCCTTGTTTTTCCTGTTGTCTTCATAAATGATACTTATCATTCATTCTAATGAGTCACAGACATGCAACACCAGGATGGCTTTGAGGACTATACTGCACTGGGCATACTGCTTTCCTGGGTACCACCTCTGAAGGATTCAGCTTTGTTCTTCTCTATCTTTGGTAGCTAACTGCAACATGGCTTGTCCAATAACATGTTCACATGCATCTTCCAGCCTGACCTTAGTATTCGACCTGTTCTGCCCTTCGTCAGAATAGCTTAAGTTTCTTAAAGATTTTTTAAGATTATCATGTTGCCACTCTTCTTCCAGCCACCTCAGCTCTCCAGCTGGCCTGGGTGGGCTTCATGCTCAGTTGCTGCTGAGGGAGGAGGGGTGCCAGTTTACGGGAGAGAGCACCCCAGTGCCTTCTTGAGAAGATCCATCCCCTCAAGCCTCCCAAGGTCTCTGCCCACTCCCCCCACCGCCACACCAAAAACTTCTGGGGGTGAGGGAGCTTCCCTTCCAAAGAAAGCCCCACCAAAGACACAAGGAAAACATGTTACCTGGCACTTGCCATGCACACAGAGGTCGGTCTCATAGGGCCCGCAGGGTGTGCCATCCAGGACCCTGTCAGCCACCAGCAGCGGGGACTCCTTCCCCAGGGGTGAGCAGTAGAGTTCACATGGTTTATCTGAGGAGGGAAAGGGGAAGGTGGACATTGATGGAGGAAGGGGTGTGTGGGCCACTCAAGGGGCTGGTGCTCGAGAGGCATGAGCCAAGCAGGGTGCAGGTGCACGTGGGTGGTGGCCCAGAGGACAAGAGGTCAATCAATATGAAATAAAGGTCACAGAAGCCCAGCACATGTTCCTCAGAGGCACGCAGCTTCCCCCTGGAACATTCCACACAGCAAATGGAGAAAGATACGTGAGTGAGGGCTCTGGGGGTTCTTATTTACCTTATTCTCGTCATCCTTTGCAAAGGTATAATATTCCTTTTCCTTAAGGCATTAAAAATGCCAGGCAGAACATTTTGTTGTGTGCTGACCTCTGAGTGAACTGACTATGTATCAAGGGAGAGCCTGGGAGCTTCTCTTGTTGTGGGGGTGAGAAAGGGGGAGAAGGTGAATAAGAATGCCTCTGGGTAGGAGGGGGTGTGGGCCCTGTGGATGTCTCCACAGCAGTGGCTTTTGTTAAATGCTTTAGTGCTCCACCAGCTGCTAGATAAAAGCAGTAGGGCTGTGATATATATGGCGAGAAGGTTCTGGGAGAAGCTGAGCTGAAAATACAGGAACAAAAGGGACCTCTAGGACAATGTGTAAGAGCCATGTCACCCGACGGGATGGAAACCCCTAGTTTCTGCTGCTCTTGAAACCAAGTGAGCTCCTAGAACGTGACAAGCCCTCATGCCTTTGCCCAGGCTGTTTCTTTGCCTGGAAATCCCTCCCTGCAGAGCTTCCAGAAGTTTCCTACCACCCCAGAAGGTTCCACTCCACAGCTCTCTCCTCTCATGCCGTCTCTGACATGAACTCTCCAACTGCACTTTGCATACACCTCCATCAAAGCCCTTAGACATTATCCTATTGTCTTATGAGTGTTTGAGTGACTTCCATATACAAAAGGATTTTTTATAAGGTGGGTTCCATTGCTAAAAGAGTTTGAAAGGGATGGGTTTTAATTATCTTTAGATTGAAGAACTGACAATACTGCAAGACCTTAGAGGACAAGGGACTGAGATTTTTATCTCTTGTCTCCAGGCCAGGCCAAGGATGTGGCTGACAGAAGGACTTGGTAAATATTTTAATCTTTCCATATAAACTTTAGAATCAGTTTAATGGTATCCCCAAAATAACTTGCTGGAATTTCACGGGAATTGTGCTAAATCTATAGATCAAGTCAGGGGGAACCGACATCTTGACAAATATTGATTCTTCCTATTCATGAATTTTAATTCACTCATCAGAGTTTCCCTCATATAGATCTTGCACATACAGTGCTAGTTTTATATATAAATATGCCATTTTTGGGGTGTTCGTGTAAATGGTACTATGTTTTTAATTTCAACCCCATTTGGTCCTTGCTGGTATATAGGAAAGTGATTTTTGTACATTTACCATGTATCTTGCAAACTTGCTATAATTATTTACTAGTTCCACAAAGCGTTTGGGGTTTTGGGGGTTTTTGTTGTTGTTGTTGTTGTTGTTTGTTGATTCTTTCGGATTTTCTGTGTAGATGATGTCATCATCAAACAAATGTAGTTTTATTTCTTCCTTCCCAATCTGTATATTTTCAATTACCTTATCTTATTTCATTAGCTAGGACTTCCAGTATGGTGTTGAAAAGGAACAGTATAAGAAGAAATCCTTAGTTTATTCTTGATCTTGGGAGAAAATCTTTAAGCTTATTTTTAAATAAATGAATGGATTTTGTTCTTCTCTATGTAACTCTGAAAGAGGAATACACCCCTTTCTCTCTCTCAGTCACCTAATTCTAATGACATTAATGTGATTATTTTTGCAAAGAAACTTCCAGAAACAGAAACACCAACACTTTTGTGCTGCCTCGTCGGTCCCTTTGTTTCCACCACTGGCTCATTTTTCAGTGGCCTCAGATAAGAAAGCGCAGGGGTAGAAAAAGGCTTCTGGAGTTGACTTGGCTTCAGAAGATCTTGGCATTCCAGCTGGACAGTTCCTGTCAAAGCAGATGTGCTTTGTGCCTCCACTAAGTAGATAAGATAATGTGGGTGCTGTCATCGTTCCGTCTTATGGATGCACATGGGAGACTCACACAAGGTGTGTGTGGCTACCCAGAGTCCCCTGACAGGCAGGGTCAGACCCTGGCCTCTTTGTCCCAGCCTAGTTTTCTTTCTACCATCACTGTTTTCTTTTTGGACAGAAAACGCTAGTGGCCCCAAATACTAAGAGGCAAAATGGTGCTGCTGAAAGCAAACCACCAGTTTCATGAATGTTTCTGGCTTCTGAGTGTCTACTCTGATTTGAGCAGAAATGGAAGTGGGATTTGGGTAGAAAAGTAGGGGGTCTTTTGTGGCAAGTTAGAAAGACCAGATTTGGAGGGGCTGAAGATGGTTTGTCTGGGCTCTGTTATAAACATCAGGAAAATGGAGATTCTCAGATGGAGGGATTTTGGCCATGACCCCAGGCAAACAGGTACACTCAACTCCACCTACACTGGACTCTCCCACCTGCAGACACTGTACTCCTCGGCTTGGACAGCTGGGGACACCCAGACTCTAGAATAGAGTCCAGAGGTAACCCTTCCTTTGCTCAGAATTTAGGGCACTTCCACACCTCTAGGATGGTTTAGCACTATCTCCCAAAAGGACTCAGGATAACCTTTATAAAACTTGAGAAGGAGCCTCTCAAAATTCTCTGAATATTCCCCTCTAAGCTACCTTGGATGGGCAAAGAATCCCCAGATAAATTCTTAGTACAGAAGGAGGTCAAATCTTCTTAAGAACTATAGAACCATGCACTCCAAGGAAAGAAGCTTGGAGTGTCCCTTTTACATGGCTGATGGGGGCTCAAATGAAATTCTAATTGAGGCTGGACTGATTGGTGTGGTTCCTGGTCTCTCACTGACTGACTTGTTGCCAGGAGTTATGCTTGGATGGGAAAACCACAGACAAGGCAGGGGAGATGAACTCAGGGGCTTGAGAGCCACATTATCTTATCTGCTTAGTGGAGGCTTGGAGGAATCCCCCTAGTACTCCATGGTGAAGAGGACACTTGTGGGTCTTAGTACTCTCGCTGTTCTCTTTCTGCCAGTGGTAGTAAGGTCTTACTAAGAGATACCAAGGAATTCTGAGGCCATCACAAGTGCTCACTCCAGCTCTGTCTGGCTACCTTTGGGGGATACAGAGGAGGCTGCCCAGTCCCCTGTCCCCAAAGCTGCCTACCATAACTCAAGAGCCAGGCCTTAGTTGACTGGATCAGAAGAAGCCACTTGACCGTAGCTATACCAGTCAGTCTTTCTCTCCATAACAACCTCATAGCTATGCTTCATGAGGCCTCAACTGATTGGACTGACAGTGGCCAGCTGACTGCAGGTGGACCAATCAGAGTCTCTGTCTTGAAAAATAAGCACTAAAATTCAGATTTAGAGCAGCTGTGTCTACTCGTAGTTGATGAATCTGAAAGAAGTCTGTACTCTCTTATCCACAATCCAGAAATCCAAAAAGCTCTAAAAACTGCGAGCATTTTCTTACATATGTGGTAAACACATCTGGCAGCAAAAACAGATTTGACTAACATGAGGCTTTGGTAGTGTTCAGAATTCCAGTTAGAGACCATTCATGCGTTATTTGGTAGAGCCATCCCTGTACCTCCCTGGACTGTGGGGTGCTTCCCTGGACTCCACTGGGAGTACTGGTAATATATGGTTGATGTGCTGCTGTTACCTAACACCAAAAATGTTTTGGCCACATCTGGCCCCAACAGATTCAGATAAAGGATGAAAGTGTTGTGGGTCACCCTTCAGCCTCATGTGGACAAGTCAGGAGAAAGCTACTTTTCAGCTGGAAACAGGAAGAAATGACTCATAAACACAAACTGTGGTGGGCATGGAGAGAGGTCCTGATATTTTCAGAGGCCCTTGGGATCTGAGACACCCCGCAACTCTGCAACAACTCCTCTCTTTTTCATTAAGCAACTCCAGTTGGCTTGAATGAATTGGAGTTAGAGAGACCTTAACCATCCTACGCTCCATACCCTGGAAGGCTCAGCCCCAGAGGGAGTTCTGCCATGCCAGCCCGGGAGGAGCTGGGAATGCACCTCCATGTCCAGACACGGCCTTAGCCAAGCCCTCTGACACTTCAGTGGGCACGTGGCCTGCTGGCTTGGGCAGGAAGGACAGAACTCCTGAAGGTTTCCACTTAAATGAGATTCCACGGGGAAAGCAGAAATGGGGTGGGTTTGGCAACAGGCCATCTCCATGGGTTTCTGTCTAAAGGCTTTCCCACTTAGAACTATTTTCTAAGGAGAGCCTTTGTCTTCTTTTGGAGGTGGTATGGATTTGTGGTCCTGAGCCCTCCCTTGGAAAATCTACCTCTGCAAGAATTTTTTTTTTCAGTAAGAGAAAAAAGAAAAAGTATAGCTTCCCCTTTCTTGAACCGTGTGTCACTCGCCAAAGAATTCCACAGTGATAGCAATGCTATGAATAGGGCAGTCATAATGGGCTTCGAGAGAGCCCAGAGCCCAACCACAGGAATCGTTCCCATCATGGCTGAGCTAGAATTGTGCCTTTTATAAGCTGATTTTTGAGAGGAGCAAACTTCTAATCTGTATTCTACCCCCTGCCCTCTGAATTGGCCATTTGTTATTTTGTTTTCATCCTTGTGAAATGCTCCTTTTAAAAATGCTGGCTTCTGTTTATATTTGAGAGGGAATGAAACCAAATCTGTGAGAAGTCAGGACAGTTCCACCCCAGAAGGGGATATGTCAAGCTAGCCTTGCAAAGGCCTGAACTTGGGGTCTTTCCCTCAAAGACAAAATGCTTACTGCCCCTTAGCTGTCCTTATCAGAGAGGGTGGCACTTTTTAGATCAAAGGCGGTTGAACCCTGGCTGTAATGATCTGTTGCTTTGATAGAGAGAAATGAAAAGCGAGTGGATCACGACACATTCTGAACCTGGTGGGCTTCTCCAGATAGCTGCCTTGTGAAGCGTCTTGGGTGGGGGATCCAGGGCAGACATTCGTTTCTGCCCCTGGGATGATAAGGGACCCGAGGAGCTCAGCAATCCAAAAGTGGTTACAAGTCAAACAGAAGTTTAATAACGACTTGGAGAAATCTGTGGAAAACCAGACATTTAAGTGGGATTTCTGCATTGAATAAAGGAGCAGGAGAACTCAAAGCTGAAGTAGACCAAGGAAAGAATAACAACAAGGCTGTGTGCACAGTTGAGTGGAAATGGGAATGGGGTGAGTCCCTCTTGGAGCTGACCTCTTCTTGCTCCCGACAAGAGTCAGTGAAGGACAGGACAGTGGACCTAAAGTGTCTCTGTCCAGGCTGGGAGGGCTGATGGTTTGGAAACAAGGCTGCCCCTCATCAGAACCCACCATGGCGCTGGAAACAGGGTAGCCTCTGCTGCCTGGGCTCATTTTCTCCCGATTAGGGGTCCGAAGATGCTCGAGACATCTGGAAGCCTCCTGGGTCTTCTTGCATCAGAGGAATGCCCAGGCAGAGAGCAGCGAGCGTCCAGCTGTACATGTTCCTTTCAGGAGGGTGGGCCTCCTCTCTCCCTCATCTGCAGACAAAGCTGAGGGTATGTAGGCTGCTCTTCTCTTGAAGTCATGGTTAAGCGACTGTGCACTCCCATCATCACACAGCTCCAAAAAGTGGTGTTTTTCAAAAGGAAAAAAGTCTGGGGAGCTCCCCGAGGCTTTTAAATGAGCCCACAGCTGAGCGGGCTGGTGGTATCTGCCACAACTGAGAACATTCCAGGTTACTTTACAACTTGGTTCGGAGCTGATGGGTCAGGTTGCTGGGTTTAAAGCTGTGGGTCTGGGGCGGTTATAGCTGGTGATGCCTGGGCCTACCCTCTCCAACCCCCAAAGCTGCGCACACTTGAGCCTGTAGGAGCAGACCGCAGAGTGGAGATTTCAGAGGTTCTTCAAACCACAGAAAAGAAACCCAAGACCTGGCACAGGAACCTCATTCTCCTGCAAAAGACTTCAGAGGCTGGTAAAAATCAGGCTCAGTCGCTGTAGTTCTTATTAAAAAGCCTCTTCACTCGACACTTATGAAGTCATGCTCTCGCTGTCTTACTCAGGTACTGGAAGCCAGATGATAGCTGGTTATTTTCCAAGTCAGCTCCTCTGGAATGGGGGTCCCTCCCTGCTCCTTATCAGCCGCAGGAACTTTGATGCGTCATGTAACCCATAACCTCTCATCTTTGCATGGCTCGCTCTGCATGGTAATTGAGATGACGGATGCAGAGCTAACCTTGGCCTGGCCTATGGTGTTCTGTTCAACAAACAGGACCTGTTCAACAAACAGGACCATATCGTCATCATTAGGACACAGTCTTGTCTCCCAGAGATGAGCAGAATTTTAAGTGCCCCCCATGGGGGACAGACAGTCCTTATCAACAAACATTACAAACCCTACGGACATGATATACCATCGAGAATTTGATCAGCCACTGGAAATACTTGCAGTGGCCCATGGGGCACCGTCCCCTGATTTGGGAGAGAAAGTTCTAGGAAAGAAAACGTGACCCGTGCCTATCATCATCTCCGAGTTGTAAACTGCCCTCAAAACTTTTTTTTTCCCCAAACACCTTAGTCAAGAAGTCAAGAAGTGAAAGCCAACCCAAAACGAACCAAGAAAAGAAATGCAAGAAAGCATCAATGTTGGAAAGAGGGAGAACAGACATAGAAGCCTACCGTCCCATGCCTGCAGAACCTCTCTCTCCTCAAAGATGGCCCTGGGACCTTCAGTACATGGCACTAGGTGGCAGGCTGCCAGCACCCCCACCTTGCTGCAAATGGGGGTGCAGGACGATTCTGGTCTGCCACCCACCTCACAGCTGCTTTTAAGAAATCTCCCAGGGCTGGGTCATCCAAGTTCAACCCCACTGTTCCAGAAGCCGGTCCACTGCTCACCGGCGCAGCGGGCCTGGAGTGTCCCATTGGATGGATGGCTGGGAAGGGGGAGCCCCACGAGGTTTCCTAGGAGGTGTTTACATTCTTGGAGGAGAAGGGGGGCACTGTGAAAAGACGTGCCATATGCCTTTACCATCAACCACCACTGCTGTCAGCAGGCCCTTCTTCTTGCTGCTCAGCCGGTCATGGGTCTGGCACTGCTGGTCCCGGAAGCTGGGCAGGCCCTTGGGGCAGGGAAGGTTCTCGCAGACAGCATGCTCCACACTGGCTCCCAGGCAGTGCGTGCCCCCAGGCCCAGGCCTAGAAGGAAGGAAAGGTTGGTGTTAACCAGACAGTGCTATGGATACAGCAGGGGTGCTCGTTTTTTTTTTGTTTGTTTGTTTTTCCCCACTTTTGCCAGGAGGGGAAGGGGTCTGGCCAAGCTTCCAAAGTAACCTCCCTCTGCTCTTCCACACTATATCTCAGCAATCCCAGTCCCATGCTGACGGCATGTTTAAGTGAGCCGTCAGAAAAATGCATCCAAGAACTGTAAATCAGGGTCATCTGGAAATAGAATACGGTATCAGTTCAGCAAGATCCACAAACTGGGTCTTTCATCTGAACTTAAAACTTGGCCATTTGTAACAATGAAAACCCCAAGGGGGAATTTTTACTGTGTGTGTGTGTGGGTTTTTGTTTTTGTTTTGTTCTCTTTTTTTTGGTCTTCTATAAAACAAAGACCTTTACACGGCTTCTAAGTCTACTCTGGAGATCACTAAATTTCAGAATGAGTAAACCGCTCTCATTTAACTTTGTAATGTGAAGAATCAGAATGGTTCATTAACTAGTTCAATGGCTTAGGGTAGAGACCTGCCAGATCCCAGCTCTGCAACCTTGACCTGGGGACTTGGGCAAGTGTGAGACCACAAGTGGTCAAAGACACATCCTGGGCCCCTGAGGCTCTGTGCTTAGACTGGGGTTCCAAGCAGTTTGGGAGCCCCAGCTGTGTTCTCTGGCCAAGCCCATGTGTGTGAGGGGCAGTGAGGAGGAGCAGCAGGACCCTGGTCTGGCTGGCTGAAATGTGGGTCCGCCCAGCTGTTCCATGAAGCCCTGGGGTGTCCTCATGGGGCTCTGACCCAAGCAACCTCAGTGGTTTCCTTCATTTCCACAATGCCAAAATCACCATGAAGGAGTACGACTGTTTTCTCCCTGAAGTTTTTATTGAAATTCAGCATTGAGGGGAAAAGAATGCAAATCACAACTGTTTTGCTCATTGGCTTTTCACAAATTGCATACACCTGTTGGCAGGGCAATAAGTTTTGACACAATCACCATTTCATCCCAAGGATTTCTTTTCCTCCCTTTGCCGTTCGTTGCAGTCAAAGAGGCCGCCCTATGATCACCGCTTCAGGGGAGAGAGATCAAAGCAGAAATCCTAGGCATTTGTGTCATCAGGGGTCTACAAACTTATTCTGTAAAGGTGACTATTTCTGGCTTTGTGGGCCACGCAGTCTCTGTCCCAACTACTCACCTCTGCCACTGTAGTACAAAGACAATGAATATCCAGAAGGGCATAGCTATGTGCCAATAGAACTTTATTTATAAAACCAGGCAGTGTACCGGATTTGGTCCACAGGTCATCATTTCCAGGTTTTGGTCTACGTAAATGTGTTGGAGAAAATGTCTGAAGCAGGAAGAAAGGCTTCACTCTTCTTCCCTCTATGCCCACCTCATGTACACCAGGAAACCTCCCCCTCACTTGGGCATGGTGGCAGCCTTGAGAGGTTATACACACTGGTGGCCCCAAAGAGGGGCCCTGAGTTCTGATCTCCATCCAAGTCAGGAAACAGCAAAACCTCTCTAAGGCTTATGGGATTTGAGAACAGAGAGACCTTTTGTTCTTTTTCCTTCCCAGAACACCAGGGAGGCAGCTGGATCTTAGAGAAATGATTGCATGGCATGTTTAGGGAGGCAGAGTCTCCCAAGAGCCCTGGGCCTGAATGCCAAGTGTGGACAGATGAATGGATTCCTGTGCTACAAAGCACAGTGTAGCAGAAAGAGAGAAGGGAAAAGCCATGTGGACCAGCAGGAAGGACATCTCTGTAACAGGCTAGTTCCCATGGCTGGGACCAGAGAAGGGATGGGTGAGGCAGCAGATGCTGTATGGTGAGAAGTTATGGGTTGAATTGTGTCCATCCAAATCATATACTGAAGTCCTAACCCCAGTGCCTCAGAATGTGGCCTTATTTAAAAATAGGACCACTGCAGATGTATTTAATTAAGATGAGATCATACTAGAACAGGGTGAGCTCCTAATCCAATATGACTAGTATTCTTATAGAAAGGGGAAATCTGAGATGGAAACAGAGGGGAGAACAACATGCAAAGATGAAGACAGAAATCAGGTGATGTTTCTACATTCTAAGAAATGCCAAAGAACACCAGCCACTAGAAGTCAGGAGAGAGGCATGGAACAGATTCTCCTTCACAGCCTTCTTAAAGAACGAATGCTTTCAAGACCTTGGTCTTTGACGTCTGGTCTCCAGAACTAAAAGAGAATAAATTTGTGTTGTTTACACCACCCAGTTAGTAATAGTTTGTTATGGCAGTCCTTAGAAGACAGATATACCGGATGAAACAAGGATCAGAGGCATCCTCACTGAATATAGTTGTAGATTCAGGGAATATGGGGCAAAAATTCCTGATGTGATTAGGAATCCAACCTGAACTAGAATGGAGTTAAAAAATACAAATTAAAACATCAAAAATACAAATGCAAATAAAAATTGGTTTCTAGAAAAATGAGGCAAGCTACGTTTGCCATTTAGGGTGGAACTGAGATTTGTGCACCTCATGTAACTAATTTTCTGAGCGACATGTCCCTAAGCTTTATTTTAGCTTCCGTTGTACCTATCTCTAACAATTGCTTTTTCCAGATTTACATCTGACTGACCCTTATAAACCAACTACCTTTATGCCTTGTGGCAGGTGGATGGAGAGATTAGACGTAAGAAAGATCCAGCAGAAAGTGGGCCTGGAGGTGAGGGGTAGTCTGTGGGATACCTCATGTGTCTCAGGTTTCTTTCCTCCTGGACTCTGTCTACCCTATTTCGTCTCCCTGCCCAACCTTCTCCCATGGGCAAGTCCCCTTTCAGCCCCTCATCTAGTCTACCACCCCATCTTTCCCACCTCCCCTACCCCCAACTCTCCATCCATCCTTGAGGCCACCTCCACCCTAAAGCCTCTTTTTACTTCCTACACGGAGCCTCTTTCGCCCATGCTTGAGTCTCTGCTATGCTGCTTATCATCAATCTTGTGAAACGGTGAGCTAGACTATGATCTTCCTCCTATCTTTCTGCAGCTTCATGCAGAGAACCTTGCACAGACTAGTCTTTAACAAACAGTAGACAGAGGTGAACTAAATTATCAAAATTTATCTTAAAAAGACCAAGAGAGAGAGTGAAGTTAAGAAAGATGGGGGAGTAGGAAGCACTAGGAATCCATCTCTCCACTGAGACAACAACTGTATTGGCAAAAAACTGTCTGAGGTAACTATTTTGAAATTCTGGAGTCTATTTGAAAGCATACACCCTTCTGGAAAAAGCTTGGCTGGTAAGTTGTGGTTTAATTTAGATGCATTTTAGCCTTTATTGTGGGAGTGGCTATCTGTTCCCCGCACTCCAGCCCCATGGCAGGCAGCTGTGCCTGGTGTGTCTTGCTGCAGCCAGGCTGGACAAGAGGAACCTGGGGTTCTGTGTTCTGACTGTTCAGTGTTGCTTTTGATTTCTGAGATGCAGGAACAGAGGGTGGCCACCATTGTTGCAACTCCTATGAGCTGAAGGGACCTCCAGGGAGTTTCAAAGAGCAATACATTTTTTCCCCCTTTTCCCCCTCTGGGAGCCAGATATGCAAGGGTTGTCATTCAAAAGCAACTGCACATATGGGAAAATTTAGGAAGCTACCAGGTAGGCTTGAAAAGATGAAGGCTAGAAAAGGCTTGGGAATATCTTATGCTTTTACTTCGGGTTGATCCCCAGCACAGAGAAACCTTTCAACAGCAAAGAAACAGAAAATCCAAAAAGGGAGAGCTGATTAACAGAGTTACATTATAAGATTCGAATGTCCAGTTTTTCAACAAAAGAATCACAAAGCATACAAAAGAAAAGAAAAGTATGGCTCACTCAAAGGGACAAAATACACCAGCAGAAATATACCTGAGCAAACTCAGATGCTGGGCTTATTACACAAAGACTTAAAACACTGTCTTAAAAATATACAAAGCACTAATGGATGACATAAATAAATACATAAAATGATATATAATAAAAATGAAAGTATCAATCGAGACAGAAATTACAGAAAGGAAAAACAAATTCCAGGATTGAAAAATATAATAACTGAGATAAAAAATTCACCAGGTGGATTCAGAAACAGATTTAAGCAGCCAAAGAAAGAGCCAGCACATTTCAATATAGGACAATTGAAATTATTAAGTGTGGGGGTGAAAAGAAAAAGAATGAAGAAACGTGAATAGAGGGGATCTGTGGTAAACTACTAAGAGGACCACCGTATACATTATGGGAGTCTCAGAAGATGAAGAGAGAGGAACAGAGATTAGTTGAAGAAATAATGGCTGAAAACTTCCCAGATTAGAAGAAAGACATGAATGTACAAATCCACGAAGCTCAACAAAATCCCAGTAAGATAAACTCACTGATACACTTTTCAATTAAACTGTCAAAAAAATAGAGAATCTTGAAAGCAGCAAGAGAGAGGCAACACAAAACACATAAGAGAATCTTAATAAATTATGAGCGTATTTCTCATCAGAAACTCTGAAGGCCAAAAGACAGTAAGGTCGATACATTCAAAGTTCTCAAAAAACAAACAAATAAACAACAACAAAAAAAAATGCAAAAAAAAAAAAAAAAAAAACAACAAAACACCAAGCCAAACCAACCAACCAACCAAACAAAAAAAACCTATCAACTAAGAATTCTATATCCAGCAAAACTGTCATTCAAAAAAAGGAGGGGGAAATTCAGACATTTCCAGGTAAACTGAGGAAGTTTTTATGTATTGTTTTTAATACTAGACACGCTCTACAAGAAACACTAAAGAGAGTCCTTCAGGATTCAAATGAAAGGATGCTAGATAGTGAGGTGAAGCAGATGAGGAATTAAAGATCTCCAGTCACACAGGTGTGATGTTAAGCTTTGTCAGTAGAAGGTACCAGAGAGACACTAGAGAAAGAACAGACTTTTGTCTCTGGTTCTGGTATTGAATTTCTCTCAACAGACTCGTGTGGTGGCCTGTGATGCATTCCACCTCCCTCTGGGCAGCATTTATCCCAGAAGGCAGCTTCCAAATAAACCAAAGCCTTGAGAAAATCCGCAGCCTGGTTTCAGATGCTGTTTCTCTCCTTGGGTAGCTTTCCCAAACACCCCTCACTGTGACTTTCCAGAGGGTTCCACCAGTACAGCAGCTCTGCAAACTTCTCCATCACCCAATGGGCCTCGATTTCATCCTCTCCAACGAAGTCTAGGAAATTCATCCCTGGGTGTATGTGGTGGGGGGAGGGGAGGCATCTTCATCCATATTTGTTCCTTCCTTGGGTGCTCTGCCTCAGACTGGAAAAGTGGCCACTTCCTACATTTGCTCTTCCACTGCTGTTCCTGTGTTCTCTTTATCTCTTAGCAGCTAGGTCCTATTACTCCAACCACCTGTTATAGCTAATGTTTTTTACATTAAACTTCCCCTGTTCAAAAAAAAAAATACTTTTTTTTTTCTTTCCAGCTTTCCCTTGGGTCACTATTTGATCCTGATTGGCAGTGCTGCTCTGCAAACCCAAGCCCCCCTTCAATCACACGCATGCACCCTCAGAGCCAATAACTCCTCTCCACTGCCAGCATGCACGGCCACGTGTGCCCAGCATACAGCTCTCTGCCTATGATGCACAGCACTGCAGCAGGAGCTTTGCTCTAGGATAGGTGGGCTTTTCTGCATATTGTACCTCAATAAAGATGTTTAAACATAAGGAAAAAAAAATAAGGTAGAGAGGCTCTGGTAAGAGATTCAAAGTGTGGAGAGAAAAGTGAGCTCCCACTGGGTAGGACCAGCTGTCTCTTGCTAGGGTGGGGCATGGAGAGCTTTGGACAGACCCCAGTGCAGAGCTGGGGGGCAGCAAAGGTTCACCAAGGCGAGCAGGATCACAAGGCACTTTTCTTTGGGAGTGGATGAACACACAGAATCAGGACAGGAGGAAGAGGAATGCTCTGGCTGAGGGACACTTTTTATTTTCTTTGCTCTGTTCTAGTCAGTGAAGACTGATTGTAAGCTGAAAGTCTCAGCAGCAGTTCAGATCCGCTCACCATCCAGAGACACAGATGGCTTAGTGGACGGCTGGCAGCTACAGATGTGAGGAGTAGTGCATGCCTCATAATGCCCCTTCTGGGCAGCAGACATCCTAGTTTTAAGACCTCTTCTGCAAGGTATCCAAGCCACACTGGTGACTTAGACTCAAGTGTAAAAGACTGAGATTTTAAAAATCCATCTGTGGGAACACCAGGTCACTGGCACGTGGAAAGCACACATATGGGGGGTTTCCCTTCAGAAGCAAAAAGCAATTATAGGCACAGAATGTCACTCCCTAACCCCAAGCTTCCCCCTGGGTCTTAGGAGCCCGGCTGCTTTCTGAGCCATGCTGCTCCATGTCCCCAGTGCATTCCACTTCTATGCTCCACTCACCATCTTGTACTTCTTGTGCTCTGACAGAGTGGGCTTTTCACACAAGACCATCTGAGCCTTTTTTCCTGACCCTACTCTCCAGCCTTCCCTCTAAAACACAAGCCTTCTGATGGGGTACCAGATTTCAAATGACAGATGAACTTTCTGCCTTGCAGTCTTTGGGCAGAAACTCCCACCAACAGCAACACAAATTGTGGCAGAAAAGGATAAGCCTAGGAAGCTAGATGAAAAACACGGATGGTCCCCCAAGGCCTTTATGTCAGCTGGCAAGAAATTCCAAGTGCTGTAAAGACCAGGACTAGAGAAAGAAAAAGGTGGGGTGGGGGAGAGTGGACTGTTTTGCCAGTGTTTTTGAACAGTGAATAAACCAGCTGCAGAAGGCAAGGAAGGAGCCAGGAATATAAAGTGAAGGGGGTAGGAAGAGGGTGGTGGGAGCGTTCCAACCCCGAGATGTACACAGCAGTGAGATTTGGACATCCTTGGGAAATCTCAAGGCAGCGAGCCTGGTGAGTTGAGGAGTGAGCCAGGGAGAGGACATTGCTTTGGTCAGAGATTGGCTCCGGGACTCGATCAGCTGTGCTTTGTAACAATCACCACGTCAGGCCTCTCTGCAAAGGCAGGCTAACAACAGTTGCCTGGAGTTCATAAAACACGGTCTGTATCCTGCATGTCCCCCAGAAACACTAGGGGCTGCTGCTAACCCGCCTGTCCAAGACTGGGCCCTTTTCTTTCAATGCACCTGGGCTGCTTCCCTGAAGGTGAGGAACCTTGGAGAACACTGCCAGGGAGAAAGCCCTTTGGTGTTCTCCAGAATGAGGAAAAGAGCAACACTGTTATTGCACAAGACTGAACAGGCTGACCAGGCATAAATATTATAGAAGCAAAGACATAACTGTTTCTCTCACTCAGGATAAACAGGGCTGGGAGTTTGTTCTGGAGAGGACCCTGAGGTCCCCTAACTGTGGGCTACAACCTCCCTGGGGCAGGGCAGGCATGGCAGAAGGGGACCCTCATATGCAGGGGAACCTGAGCCCTGACTCAGGGCTGTCCACAGCACCGGAGCCTCTGTGAGGTGTGATGGTACAAGAAAGGGTGGCTAGCTAGTGACCTGCCTTCTTGGCCTAATAATTTACAATAACCATCAAGTTTTGGGGGAAAAAACAGTATCAAGTGGGGTTCTGGAGCGCTGGCAAGCAGAGCCTGCTTTTTCTCAGCAAACATGCCTCCAAGTAGTGAGGGAGGTAGCATGTGTCATAGAGGGCTATTCTGTTAGAAGCATGGAAAGGAGAATGGTGCCCAGCCCCAGGCGGCCTTATGGAGTTCAAAGCCCCGTGTGGGGGAAGGCAAAGTGAAAACAAGTGAGCAAGGACATAAGGGCAAGTGTTATAAATTGTTGTAACACTTGTAACGTGGGAAAAGGGCAATGAGAGAGAGGGTAAAGCTGGAACCCTGCCTTGTGCAAGGTGGTCGGGAAGGAGGTCTGAGAAGTCATTTACTCAGAGACCCAAGGGGGGGGGGCATGGCAAGCTGGGGAGAGGGAAGGGATACTGAAAAAGGTCCAGAGCTTGGAGTGCTCTGAGGACAGAGAGAAGTTCTGCAGTGGGTTGAAACGGTGGCCCCTTCCCCTCCAAGATAAGCCCACCTAGAACCTTCGAAAGTGACCTTAATTGGAAAAAGGGTCTTGGTAGACCCTTTTGAGGATTGAGGATCTCTTACGTAGGAGAGATGATCATTCTGACTTGGGGTGGGTCTCAAATCCAGTGACAGGTGTCATGAGAAGAGGAGAGAAGACCATGTGAAGACAGAGGCAAGTCTACAAAGGCAAAGCATGCCAGAGAGTGCCTGAAGCCACCAGAAGTTCAGGGACAGGCATGGGTGGGATGAATCCTCCTTCAGGTTTGAGAAAGAATCAATCCTGCCAACACCTTGATTTCAGACTTCTGGTTTCTACAATGGAGAGAGGATAAATTGCTGTTTTAAGACACCAAGTTGTGGTACTTTATGATGGCAGCCCCAGGAAATGAATGCAGATACCATGGTTAAGAGTATGGACTTCATTCTAAGTGCAGCAGAGACTGGTGGAAAGGGCTGTAGAAGGAAGAGAGAGAACTGGATTTATGCTTAAGTGGATCTCTGGTTCTGTGTGGAGAATCAATCTGGGGGGCAGGGAGTATGCGGGAAGCAGGCAGGCCAGTACAAAAGGTCTGAGAGAACAACGGAGCCTCACCACTGGGCTCTACACCAGTGGACCGTGGGCAAGTTACCTAACCTCTCCACAACTCAGTTTCTAGGGCGAAGAAAGAGCACCCGTCCTGTAGGGCAGCATTCATTGATTTACTACATGTAAATGCCGAGAAGGGAACTGGCATGGTGCGTTTGCCATTCTTATCATGAGAGGTTGAGGAAGAGGAGGAGAGGGGACAAGGGGACCATTCATGGACTCAGAGGCTTTGGCCTGGAGCCATGTGATGGACGATGGTGCTGTTAATGGAGAGCAGAGATGTGCACTGGGAGGAGAGATCACAGTCTGGGAAGAGTCAGGTTTGAGGCATCCAGGAGAAGACTGAGGGAAGTTGGCAGGACTGTGTCCATCGAGACTGGGCAAGGACTTTATCTGTTTTTGCTTGTCACTATAAGCCTAGACCTAGCAGAGATCCTGGCCCAGAATCAGAGCCCTGTCAAGGTGTACTGAAGGTACCATGTTGGGAAGGCATGACTGAAATGGGGCACAGGAGCCAAGAGACATGAGAACACCATCATTCTCTTTCTCATCCTTCTACTATTGCCTGGCCCATGGGATGTGGCTGGATGACCGAGATCAGACATAAAGACTTCTCTCCAGGGATGTGTCAGGGCCCATAGCCATCTGATGAGCTGGGACCCACATATCCCTCAGTGGCCTGTTTGCAGAGGCCTGGCAAATTCTGCCATTCCTCAATGATGAGGCATAGGAAGAGGTGCAAAGAGAGATAAAACTCATGACCACCACTGGGTGGGGTGGGGGGGCACCTGATAAAAGGAATGGAAGATTTTTATAGCAACTTTGGGGTTTCTGGAATAGCCTCTGTCTTGAGGCCAATGGGCCTGGAGGGATGGAGTAAGGACCCAGCCCATGAAATCCCACAGCAGGCCAGGCTGGTGGGGGAGGGCATGTTAGTTTGGCTTTCTGAAGCAGGGGTTCTTTAAGACTGGCGAGGGCAGAAAACAGCTGCGATCGGAACAACGGGTCCAGCCAAAGTATGGGGGAGGCCCTAGCCAAGGTCATGCTAAGCAGACAGAGTCAGGCCCTTAGGTGTGGCTAATGTTTCTGCTCAGCGCTGATGACATCTTATATTCTTGTAAGGGTTGTCCTCACCTCAATACAATCCAATTGTCCACTGTCTCGGGGCCACGGGATCCTTCTAGGCATTTAACAGTTCTGCTATGCCCCTCCTATGACATTCCTGGGTGACGTCTGATACGGAATGATGTGCTGAAGGAGACTGATCCTCTGCCAGGGTATAAGAGCTCTGGATGCAAACATGAAGCACCGGGATGGCTACAACTCTTGCAAATCGTGCCCTGCTCTGAACAAAGCCTTTCCACATAAATCACCCTCCTCTGAGCCTCACATGTGCTGGGAGTTCGGTGACAGGGCACATAGTCTCATCACTGTTCTCTGTTCATGTAAGATGGAGAGGGCCACGTCCTCAATACAGACCATGTCCTTTATAGGCATTCCCATGAATTATCCCAACTTCAGACAGAGACAACACACGTAGTAGCCATGGGCTGCTGTAAGGAGCGGGCACTGAAGCCTTCTCTGTTTCTGCCTCAAGACCAGCTCTTCTCGTGATGCCCTGCCAGCTTCCTCTAATGGCGGAACTGAGAAGGGGCATCCTTGAGGTCACATGACCAACAAACAAGCCAGGCCCAAATCTCAGCATCCTGATTCCAAACCCAGAGCTCTCTTCTTCTTAAATTTTTTTTTAAGATTTTATTTATTTAAGAGAGGGAGGAAGAGTAAGAGAGAGAGCAAGCACAGGAGCAGGACTGGGGGAAGAGGAAGCCTGACTCAGGGCTTGATCCCAGGACCCCAGAATCACAACCTGAGCCAAAGGCAGATGCTTCACTGACTGAGCCGCCCAGCAGCCCACGGAGCTCTCTTCTCAGGACCACAGACGAACTATTTTAACTTCCTCACAGAGCTATGAAAAAAACTGAAGCCTCTATTAATTTCTTACCATTTAGCTCAACAGACTTTCTAACCAACTACACATCTGTGATGGTTACTTTTCTGTGTCAACTTGATTGACCTACAGGTTATTTCTGGGTATGTCTATGAAAGGGTCTCTGGACGAGATTGGCATCTGAATCTACAGAGGCAGGGATCTGGATGGCCCTCCCCAAGGGGCATCATCCAATCCCTGAAGCCTTCAACAGAACAAAAGGCAGAAGGAGGAGGAATTCACATCTACCCCATGCGCCCTCTACCCCCACTAGGACCACCCTCTGCATCTTCTCTTGCCTTCCCACTGGGATTTACACCATCAGCTTCCCAGGTTCTCAGGCCTTCAGACCCGGATGGGATGACACCACCAGCTCCCCTGGGTCTCCAGCTTACAGATGGGAGATACTGGGACCCTAAGAGCCAATTTCTCATTGCAAATCATGTATATATATATTCCTTGATTCTGTTTCTCTAGAGAATCCCAGTACATCCTCCATGCTTTTAATTAAGAAGTCATTCCTAAAAGATTAAAAACCCACCTACTATTTTTCAAGTACTCTGCTAAATACTGGAAGGAAAAGTTTTAATAAGACACAGTATGTGATACCAATTCTTACAGCACTGCTGGGGGCGTAGAGAGTGCTTCTGACCTTGACTAAACTGTGAGGTCTCCTTTAATCGGCGGGTTCTCGACCTTGGCCGGCCATTGGGGTCACCTGTAGAGATTTTAAACATCCAGTTCCCGGTCCCAGCTCCAGAATCTGTGTGTTGATTGCTCTGGGATAAAGTCTGGGCATCAGAATTTTTAAACAAAAGAGGGGTTTGCTACTTATTCATCAATATGACTTAACTGTGGATAAAAGGAATTCTCTTTACTCATAATTTATAACTCATTCATTTGCAAAATTAATGTGATCCAGCTGATGGCACATGAGACATAAAGCAGACTGTTTTATGAAATAGTAAAAATGGAAATCTCAGAGGAGAAGAGAAAAACCTGTGGGAAAGGAATTACTGTAATGAAGCACAAATCTAGCCCTGAGCTTTCTGGAACAAATGTGCCAAAAACAAGAGGAGTCATCATCAAGGTCAATGAAAGGAAGCCAATGAGGGGGAAAACCCCTTCCCCAAAACCAAAACAAAACAAAAAAATGTTTTCTGTCAAACAGTTCTAAGAGCACAGGTGAAAAATATCTGGATGAACAAGACAGCTGAACCCCCAGATGCTTTGTGACTCATTCACAGCCAGGCAGCTCCCAGATCAGCTCATAGCCAATCTGAAGGTCAGCCATTCTTCCAAAGGTCCACAGGCTTCCCCAGAATGACCCTGACTGAGGACGCCTGCAAAGGGAGATTGTCACCCAGCTGTCTCACGAAAGCTTGCTACCCAGGCCCACATGAGGAATAAGGAGCCAGCACACCACGGGACTTCCTGCATCCATGTTCACAGCTAGAGCTCTGTCGAAGCCAAGACGCCGTATGACACATGACAGCCCTGCCCCCCAGGGCCCTTGAAGGGATTTCATTTTTTTCCCCCTTAAGCTCAAATTCTCCTCAGGAGACAGACCCTTCTTGGCATCAGGTGGGAAGAGCTGCGATTTGGAAACCCCGATCAGGGCACCCTGGAGAATGCCTGGTTAAGGGGGACTTACGGGGGGTTGTCACACTTCCTCTGCCGGAAGCGGGCTCCTGTCCCACACGTCCGGCTGCACATGCTCCAAGCACCCCACAGGCTCCAGTCTCCATCCACGTGCTCCGGAATGGGCGTCTTGCTCACACACTCTCCTGCGCGGCACCACTGAAACACAGCAGGGCAGGCCCCGGCCCCCAGGGCCACTCAGCACCAAGGAATCCCACCTGCTCGCTCGCCACATCACTGCAATTCCCTCCAAGTGAGAAAACACCAGGCCATTCCCAGTGGCTTTTTGTAACTTACACAAAAGTAGGCCCTTTCGGGGGTAGGCATGCTTGTTAACTCTGGAGACCGTCCTTCTTACTCGCCCTTACATGTATATACCTGTGGGCTTTGCATTTTGCCCTAACAGGCCATACGGAATGGGCTCCCTTGGAGTGTTCTCAATTCTCAGAGAAAGGATTAATTCACAGGGCTCATGAAGAGACCCAAGCTTAGGCAAACTTCACTTCACGTGAGCTCCTCGTCTCTCTGGAAGGCTGTGCTTCCTGGCTCCATGGTTTTGCACTCCAAAGTTGGGTTTGGTGCTTGGAGAGGACACTGCCAGCTCCACAGGGGTGAACCCTGGCTCCGAGAATAAGAGAAAGCCACTCCTCTACAATGGAATTGCCCAGCGTGCCTGGCACATCTGGGCCACGAGAGGTGATTTAGTGGTTTCCCATCATGGCATCTGGTTCACTCCTTGCAGTTAGGACTAAGGAGAAATCTGTGGCTGCGGGCCCTGAACATCCCTCCTCTCCAACATCAGTCTCTCCTGTTAATGAACATTAGGCCTGGGGCTTGCTCTCTCAACCTCTAGCTAGACTCAGCTAACACTGTGCTCATTGAACTCGTTTTGGGATAGCCTTTTGTGTATGACCAGCGATCCTCTTTTCCCATGTATGATTTGTTGATGTAAAAGGTTTTGTTTTTGCTTTTTAAGGAAATTCACTTGTGTGACAAAAAGAGTCAATTTAATAAAAATATTAAGCAATTCTTGTATCTTACCAGAAAAAAAGGAGAGAGGTGATAGAAGTGTCCCTCTTTGCCCAGAGTGGGCTCCATGGCCCTTTCTGGGGCAGCCCAGGGGGAGTGTAGAGCACGAATATGGTGTGGAGACTTAACCTTCAGGAGACTTGCCCAATGCCCAGGAGACGGGGGCCAGGGGAGGGCCATGGGAGGTGGGGGTTACCTTGTCTGCCCCACACTCGGTGCCGTCCAGAGGAGGGTCCAGCTTGGTCTTGCAGGACGTATCTCCTTCCACCAGGCACCACAGTCCAGCACACATCAGATGCTGCTGACAAGGGAAGGAACACAACTGCCTAGAACGCCATAAACAGGTCACTCCTGGGGTTGGAAGGTGGGGCCCAATGACTGGTTTGGATTTGGAATTTGAAATATGAAGGGAAGAAGGAGGGCCATGAATCTGGATATAAAAGTGCATCATTCAACTGGTTCATTTTAATTCCACAAAATTCTGTGCATTGACTCCTAGAAGGGCCTTGTCTCGGGGGATTCGGTTCAGCAATTTCTGCATTAGCTACTGAGGGGGTGTCCAATGCAGGGTGCAGGCTGGGCGCCATTAACACATAACTTCCGTTTAAATGTAGGAAGATGTGAGGCAGATACCCATGGGTCAGACAGAGTGCACGGGAGAAGAATCTCCCTGGCCTTGCCTCCTCAGGGAGGGCCTGCTAGAAGAGGCAGCTCTGTTGCTAAGGCTGGAGGAGCCCTTACACAGGCCTAAAAGCCAGAGCCCGAAGGCCAATAAAGGGCTCAGAGACCCCAAGGGGTTAAAGAAGGTTTTCCACTCTCCCTGTGGCCACCCATTTTCTAGTTCAGCTGACTTATGCATAATTTCTTACAGTTATTTCACCTAAGGAATTTCTTAACATGCACAAATATACAATTAAAATAATTCTCCTTCAACAAGGCCAGGCTTTTAAAAACAGACTCCCGTTTGCGTTAATAGAAAACCTGCACGTTGACCAAGTGCTCAGGATGGAACCATTTATAAAAAGAACTGGAGCACACATGGCTAGCATACTCCCTGGCTGCCTCAGTCTCCCCTGCAGGACTCAGAGCATACTCAGTGTCTGTACACACCGACTGCCGCTTCTCCAGTCTCTCTGCCAGAGGCCATCCTCTGACCTTGGAGTGACCCTTGACCACAGGAATGGGAGCTGGACAGCCCATCTCCCCTGGTGGGACGGCTCCGAGGCAAGCTCCTCACTTCTCTCAGAGGGTCCTGGTGGGATGGCCCCACTGTCCCTGCGGTCGCCTGCCCTTCAGTGCACTTTGGTCTCTCCACCCTCCTCTCCCACGTTCTTGCCCCCTCACAGTGCTTCCTGGGATCACTTCCCAGATAAACTACTTGCACCCAAATCCTCGCCTCGTGGTCTGAAAATTGAGAACAGATGTAGTGAAGGCTCTTTTAAAGACGCAGTGCTTCCAGGATGCCAAGCCCAATCATGGGGAAGAGGCCTGGGCTGGAGCAAGAAAGACTTCACCCTCTGGGGTGTGACCAGGGCACCTGTGGGTGCATTTTGGGTTGGGTGAGGGTCAAGGGTCCTTGCTCAGGACAGTCACAGTGGAGCTTGCAAAGCGTGTGCCTCGCTTCGTGCAGAGGGCTGCCTTTCCAAGTACTCTCAAACATCTGCACAGAATAGATGTATACTGTGATGTCTCAAATCAGAAAGTATTTGGAAGCTGAAGAGACAAAAGGAGAAAAAGGGAAGGAAAGCAGAGCTGGAGGGGCTTTGACAAAGAGCTCAAAAGCCCACCGCACTTCCTCATTTCTCAAGTTATGTGGAAGCTGCTCTGGGCCTTTAAAGAAGTTGATGATTCAAGTGGAATGGTGCACATTTGGGGTCAGGAAAGCCCCTGCGTTCCCATTACTGCTCACCTCTCCATGGAATGGTAAAAAGATGAGAACCCCGAGCACACTACCAGCTGGTCCCATAAAGACAGACTGCACCTCATTAAATGTTTGATTCCATGCACCTTGACCCCAGAGCTCTTCGAGAGTGTGGTGTCAGTGTGTGGACACGTGTTCATGAGACAGGCTAACTCTGAAGGTAATTTATGGGGGAGGAGTGCTTGGGATTAGGAGACGCACCTGCCCCATCGGGAGGGAGAGGAAGAAGGCAGTGTGAACTGTTAGGCACTTTATAGACAGCACGTTCCCATAAAACCTTTCTAATCATCAGAGAAAAGGAGATGAGGTCAGGCAAAGCATTCTTATGTAGAACACAGAAAGTACTAACCGTAAATGGAAAAAATTAATGACTTGTACTATATTAAAGAACTTCTGTTTATCAAAAGACAACTGTAAGAAAGTGAGAGAGGGCATCTGTAATACATGGGAGAGATATTTGTAATGCATGGAACCAACAAAGGATTTGTATCTAGAATACACGTAAAAAACAGGAAACAAAAGCCCCCGTGGACAATTAAAACGGTGCAGTAGAAAAATGGGCAAAAAACTTGGGACACTTCACAAATGAAGGCATTTAAATGTAAGGAAGGCCAATAAACATATGAGCAGGTGCTCAGTTTCATCAGCCATCAGGGAAAGGCTAATTAAAACCACCAGTCCTTACCTCTACACACCCACCAGAATGACTCAACAACAGAGACAGAGAATACAAAGTGTTGGGAAGGATGTGGTGTGATAAGAACGTTCTTAAATTAATGCCGAGCTTCTAACTTGGTCCAACAACTCTGAGAAACTCTTTGACAGTACTTACTAAAGCTGAAGACATGCACGTTCTAATATTCAACAGTGCCACTCCTAGGTATGCACTGGGCAGAAACGTGTGTCTATGTTCACCAAAAACATTTTGTCAAGAAGGTTCCTAGCAACAATCTTTGTATTTGTCCCAAAGTTAGAAACTGCCCAAGTGGCCATCAACAGAGGAATATGGTCTACGAGAACAATGGAATACGGCATGATCCCATTGATATGAACTTCAGAAACAAGCAGGAGAAAATGGTGGTGCTGGGAGTCAGAACAGTGGTTACTTTTCTGTTTAGTCTCAAAACGAAGACAAGGGGATTGAGCAGAGAAGGCAACTTTAGAGTGGCAGCCTGACCCCAGCTCGGCCGTCAGCATTGCCCTGTGTGCCCAAACTAAGCAGCCGCCCCTCTGTGACTCATTTTCAATACTGGAAAAACAGTATGGACAGCATGAATGCTTGTTACTGTGATGCCTTTTAGAGAGCTGGCATTTGTGTTGTGCTTTCCAAATGACAAAGTACTCTGACATGTGTCCGAGGCTCTTGACAGCTGTGGGAGGCAGGCAGGACAGGGATTTCTCTATTCTTTCCATTTTTCCAAAGAAGAGGTGCATATTTGTAGAGGTCAAGGGCCTGAGCTGGGTCAGAAGTACTGGACTGGGAGTTCATTGATCAAGGTTCATATCTTGGCTCTCAGCCTATGTAGTGGCTCCACAGATGTGTTCACTCTCTAAAAGCTAATCAAGCTCTAAATGAAACATGCGTTTTTATGCAAGCACAGTATACTATTTATAGTAAAACTATTTAGAGAGAGGGAAGATAAGGAGAGAAATGCATGCTTAAACTGGCAAGGGAAGATTCTCTGGACCCAACCTATCACCAGGCAGAAGTAGGAAAATCAGGGCTTCACAAGGAAATTACAAGGAGAGACCCTACATGTAGGAAGCCATTCCTCACAGCAGGAGACAGAGTGCACAGTGGGCACGCTTTAGGTCAGAACCCATACTCCTCTCATAAGAAAAATCCCTGTTAGCCTGGAAATAACTCTGACAATCTCCAAAATGAATATCCTATCAATCGCTGGTCCAAGAATAACTCAGAGGTGAGCAATAGTCAAAAACAATCAGTATAGGGTTTACACAAATTAGTACAAATAAAAAGGGAGAAGAAAGCATGTGAAGAATACTCACCAGATAATATGATCATCATATGGCTAAAAAGAATGTCCAAACCTATGTGCATTATTTTTTTTTTAAACCATAGTAATTTTTTTGTTTTTTTACTTGCAAAAAGCAAATACATTAGAATTCAGGGAAAAGATGGTCAGGTCAAAGGAGATAAATTATCGACCATCATAACTGGGCCAAGGAAGGTAAGAAAGAATAAAATCAGATGGCCAATGAGGACAACACTGAGAGCAGCAGAAGAAGAGAGATACCACTGAACACAGAGAGGTACATGGAGTTAATGACTGAGAAAAAGTGAATGTAATAAAATGAATAAACAACTGAAACAGATTTGGCAAAAATGATAGACATGGAAGACACGTCAAGGAGATGCGACATAAAGCAATTTTGTGGGAGGCAAGGAGGATGAGCTCTATTTTTTCCAATGAGGGGACAGATGTTTATGGAGGCCAAGGGCCCTGAGCTGGGGCTGAAGCACAGGCCTCCTAAAGAAGAGAACCAAGGTGATGGAATAGAAAAGGTATCTGAAGAGAAATTCAAGATCCTATCCTGAAATGAAAGAAGGTCTCAGTTTCAGACTGAAAAGCAAAGCCCCATTCAGGAAAACATGGCAAAGAATAATGAGCACGGAGGCATGTCCTGATAAAAGTTACCAGATTTCAGAGATAGAGCCCAAAATATTTTAGGCAGCCAGACAAAAAGATCAAGTCACTGACAATGGGAAAAGACAGCAGATTTCCCCACAGCAGCACTCACGGCCAGATGGCAGTGGAGCCATGCTTAAAAGGACACAAGGAAAGAAAGTGTACCCTGAGCAATTTCTAGCAACTAAAGTGTTGCTCAAATATTTAGGTAACAGCAAATTAATTTTTTAAAGATTTTATCTATGTATTTGAGAGAGAGAGAGAGAGAGAGAGAGAGCACGCACACAAGCAGGGAAGAGAGGGAGAAGCAGACTCCCCACTGAGTGGGGAGTCCGATGTGGGCCTCAATCCCAGGACCCTGAGGGATCAGGGCAATTAAGGCAGATGCTTAATTGACTGGGTGCCCCAGAAAATTATTTTCAAACCTATAACTAGCTGATTCCTTTTTTCGAGAAAATACTAGAAGATAAAGTCCAGTCAGCAGAGAAACGAATGCAAAACGTAGAAGTGACTAGAAGTGAGCACCCATCAAAGCACTGATTGAAATGTGTGGACTGAAATTAGAGAACAGAATGCAGAGTATATAAACTTGGATGAGGCAAAAATGATACAGATATAAGAACAGGCTAGAAAAGAAGGTGCAGTAGGGTGGGGGAGCATAAGAGACTGTCCATATATATCAGTTTCTTTATCACGTCTAGCAGGGGGAGGAATAAAATATAACAAATGTAAAGATATCAGAGCTTTTAAAGGGTAAATATGAATCACTAAGACAAATAATTGAATTGGGGTGTTGAAAGAATGGAGAGAAGGAGATTAAAGGTGGAAATGCATTTATTTCATTGTGCCCATGGAATTAGGGTATAGTATAAACTCTAAAGAGAGGTTTGCCTATGACACATTTTGCTTCTAGCAAATATCAGAATAGATAAGTCTGTGGAAGGCAACACTATTCTTCCATTCCAAAAAGAGCTAGGTATTTTTTGGGTGGGGGCTGGGTATTTTTTTAATGACATTTTATTAAAGATTTTATTATACCCAATGTGGGGCTCAAACTTACAACCCCAAGACCAAGAGTCTCATGCTCTTACCAACTGAACTAGCCAGATGCCTCTAAAATGTCATTCTTACTGCTGAGCTAACCAAAGTAAAGGAAATATTCAAGAAAACCAATACAAAACACACACATAGCTATACTTGTACGTACTTACAACACAGTCCAATCTGTAGTCAGCACATACAAGGAGGGCTGGCAATGATCAACATTCCAGTTGAGAGAGTAAGTCTGGAATCTGGAAGGGTGTTTACCAGTTCTAGAAGGATTGGTGGCACCCCTAGCTTTTTGAGACAAATATAAAGTCTCTCTGAGGAAAAGCAACCACCATTCAGGCTCTCAAAATTCCCCAGTGATTTTCAATAAAAGCAAACTCACGAGGAAACATGGCAACATAAATGACAGCTGGCAGAAGCAACCAACAAAAGATTTAAACTTCCAAGGTATTTAGATGATAGAACAATCAGATACAGAATATATAGTATCTATCTAGGAGTACCTGGGTGGCTCAGTCAGTTAAGTGCCCTACTCTTGATTTTGGCTCAGGTCACTGTCTCGGGGTTGTGAGACTGAACTCTGCACTGGGTGTGGAGCCTGCTTAAGATTCTCTCTCTCCCTCTCCCTTTTTGCCTGCCCACCCTCTCCCTCTCCAGAAAAAAAAATCATTATAATAATTATCTATAAAATTTTTTAAAGAAATAGAAGATAACATCGCATATGCAAGCCAGTGGTGAGATACGATTGAGTATGATCAGGAAAATCTGAAAAAGAAACTAGAAAGAACTTTTATTATGAGACATTCAAGGTATAATTGTTGAAGGAAAGCAGTGGATTCTGATATCACTGAAGGAGAGAATTCATGACTGGAAAATAGATTTGAAGAAATTATAAAGAAGAGAAAAGAAATTGGAAAAAAACTTTAAAAAACTGGGTTAGGAGATAACAAAGAGGAAAATACTGATGTCTGTGTCTACTCATAGTCCCAGAAGAAGAATAGAAAGAATGGAAGAGAAGCAGTATTTGAGAAGATAAATAGCTAATAGAGAATATGTACTGTGTAAAATAGTGAGTCTCCCCACTTAGCAGGGGTGGTCTTCTAAAATGGGCCCTGTATCTTCTCCTACTCATGCTTTTGTGGAACACCCTCCCCTTGTAACATCTGATGAAAGTACTGGCTTGCTTTGCAACCACTGAAAACAGCAAAAATCATATGATGTCATTTAAAGCAACTCTTGGGTCAATGGGAAGGTCAAAACCAAAGTTACAAATTATGAAGAAAATAATGAAGATGAAAATGCTAGATATAGTGACATATGAAAGAAGAGTCTCAAATACTCAAGGAAGAAAATAAATTGTCTACTTCAAAATGTATGAAAGGGGAACAATACAAATTTCTAAGAAAACAGAATAAATTAACAAAGATAAAAGGAGAAATTTATTATTTAGCAAACAGAAAAACCATAGACAAATATGAGTTGGCTCTCTGGGGGAAAAATGAACTGGATAAACCACTTGCTAACCTATTCAAGAAAAAGGGAAGAAAGCATGAATAATAAGACAGAAAGAAAGGAGAAAGAAAAAAAGAAAAAAGATGGACAGAAGGAAAGAAGATAAGCAAAATGTAAAGAAAATTTTATGTATATAGAGATATATATGCACATAAATTTTAAATAATAATCAGTGATCACTGAGCTCTATTCTAAGTACATAAACTTGAGATGAAATGATTTCCTTACAGTGTATAAATTAATAGAGCTATTGTTCAGAATAGACTAAAAATGCATACAGACTAGCTAATATAGAAGACCTATGGGGGGAAAAAAAGACGACCTATGGAAGTTGGTCAATGAGCTACCCTTCCTGAAAACCTTTGGCCCACATGGTTTCTTAACAATATTTTTCATAAGGAGATTCTATTTAATCTTTCAGAAACAGATAACACCAATGCATTCAAACTGTTTAAGAACATTTAAAGGGGGGGAATGTTTTCCTTATTCTTTGTATTAATTCATATCACACTGAAACCAAACTGGATAAGATAAGCACAGGAAAAGAAAAAAAAAGTTAATACCAAACTCATTTATGAACACTGTGCAAAAATCCTAAATAAAGTTTACTAATATAGTAAAGCATGCACCATGTCCAAGTAAGATTTACTCCACGGATCTGAAGATGGTTCAGTGTTAGAAAACTTGCTAATATAATTTGCCACATTAATAATTCAAAGAAAACTCAGCCATTTCTCTCCATGGATACTTAGAAGACATTTAATAAAATTTAATCACAACCTCTTATTAAAATTCTTAACAATACACACAAATGGATACTTCATTTGATAAATATTTATCTCATGGGGAGACATCAGAAGCATTCTCATTAAAATTGAGAAGAAGAATGTATATTACCAGATTGCTATTATTTTAGATGAAAGAAAGAATTAGGGGCTAATATGGGATTATAACTAAAAAACCCAAATGACTCAAGCAAAGACCTATTATAACTTCTAAGAGAATTCAGTCAGATGGTTGGGTAGAAAATTAAAATACAGTAATCAAAGCTCTTTATAAACAGCAACTACAACCAATTTTATAGGTATAATGGAATAAAAGATCACACTCATATAGGAAAAAATATTCTATAGGAATAAATAAACTTATAAAACATATATGAAGAAAAATTTTAAATTGCCCTGAGTGAGGGAGGGAAGATGTCTTGAATGGATGTAAAGAAACACTATGTAGGAAGACTTAAAAGTATAAAGGCATACATTTTTCACTAAGTAAGTCTCTAAAATAATATACTTGAATTTAAAATACCAACACAAGTTAGACTTAAACAAGCAGATTCTAAAGACCATATGAAAAATAAACAGGAAAAGAATAGCCAGTAAGACTGTGAAAAGGCATCTGGTTAGTGTATTAAAATATTTTATAAAGCTACAGTCATGTAAGTATTAAGGGGTACATGATTAAATCAGTGGAACAGACTGGAAAAATCCAGAAATATATTTTAAAAATAAGATATAAAGAAGTATAATATATTATAAAAATAGCATTTCAAATTTATGGGGAGAAATGAATTATTTAATAAATGCTATGTAGCCACCTGACGGGCCATCTGGAAACAAAGTAAAATTGGATCCCTTACCTCACACCTTACACTAAAATAAATGACTGCTGTATTAAGGATTTTTTTTTTTAAAAGATTTTATTTATTTGACAGAGAGAGAGAGGGAACACAAGCAGGGGACTATGAGAGGGAAGCAGGCTTCCCGATGAGCAGGGAGCCTGACTCGGGGCTCGATCCCTGGACACTGGGATCATGACCTGAGCCGAAGGCAGACGCTTAACAACTGGGTCACCCAGGCGCCCCTGTATTAAGGATTTAAACATAAAAATGAAACCATAAAAATGCTAGAAGATATCACATGAATTAAATTTATTTACAGTTTGGAGTAGGAAAGACCTTCCCAAGCATTACATGAAATTCAGAAGCCTTATAAAATAAATACTGATATATTTGCTTTACACACATACACACATGCACGCACACACATTCCTGCTTGACATAAATGATTAAAAAAAGTAAACAAACTGCAAAAAAATTGTAATTCATATTTCAGCTAAAGAGCCAATTTCCTTAAAAATAAAATCTCTAACAAATCACTAAAAAAAGATCAACAATCCAAAAGATTTAAAAAGACTGTCCAAAGAAAAAAGAACATAACTGGCTTCTTAATATGTGAAAAAATGCTCAAAGTCATTAATAAGAGAAATGCCATTCAACCTGCAACAGACACATTTCCTAAATGCTCAGACTGGCAAGGACCAGAGAGGCTGAGTAAAGACATGGAGAGATAGGAACTTTCATATGTTGTTTATGGGAGCGTAAACAGATAAGCTTCTTCGGAGATCAATCTGACAATATCTATCAAGAACTGAGAGGCATGTACCTAATTTCACCTCAAGTTCAATGACAGGCAAAATTAATCTGTGGGTTCAGAAAGAAAGATAGTGATTATTGCTGGCAGTTAGCGAATAGAAGGGGTCTTTAGGGAAGCTTCTGGAATTGCAGAGATGCTATATTTCTGATGTGCAGGTTAAACTGATGTGTTCAGTTTATAATGAAAATGAATATAACTGTACACTTAGGATTAAAACTTTTCTGTGTTTCCTGTTGTGCTATATACAGGTGAATAAAACATGCAAAAATGACCTTTTAACCACTTCTAGGTATTTATCTTATAGACTAACAGTTCTCAATTTGGGGTGATTTTGCCCCCTACAAGGAATTTGACAATGTGTGAAGACATTGTTTTGGTTGTCACATCTAGGGGATGTCTGACTTGTAGTGGGTAGAGGCTAATGTTATTAAATATCCCATAGTGTATAAGACAGCTGCAGCAAAGAATGACTTCAGTAGTGCCAAAGTCAGGACACTCTGCTATAGATAAACTCAGCAGTAATGACAAAAAGAAAAATAATAAGTTACAGTGAAGATAAGAGACTCTTATCTATAGGAAACAAACTGAGAGTTGCTGGACAGGGTGGGTAGGAGGGGAGGCTAGGGTAACTGGGTGATGGGCATTAAGGAGGGCACTTGATGGAATGAGCGCTGGGTGTTATGTCAATGGCGAATCACTAAATTCTACCCCTGAAACTAATAATATATGCTAATTAAATTTAAATTTTAAAAAAGTTACAGTGGAGAGTCCTTCAAATACCTTACCCAGGTGACCAAGGTTAACATCACTAGGACAACGTCCCCATGTATCCACAGGGCGTGTGTTCCAAGACTTCCAGGAGATGCCTGAAACCATGGATAGTACTGAACCCTACAGACACTGCTATTTCCTATATGTATATACCCATGACAGAGTTTAATTCATAAATTAGGACAGTAAGAGATTAAGAACCATTACAAAACAGAACAATTATGACAATATATGATAATAAAAGTGTTATGAATGTGGTCTATGTGTCTTATTGTATTCACCCTTATGATGACGTGAGATGATAAAAAGCCTACATGATTTGATGAAGCATCACTTCACGACCTAGGTATTGTGACCTGGGGACAGGCTAAGACTGACCTGACCACAGGTCAGAAGGAGGATCAGCTGCTTCAGACCACAGTTGACCATGGGTAACGCGGATAAGGGGGTACCACTATAACAAGATGTTACATGTTACAAATGTTACAATCATGCAGAACCTCAATATAATCATGAGAAAACAGCAGGTAAACCCAGGTTGCAAAATAACTGACCGGTACTGCTCAAGTGACAAGGTCATGAAAGACAAAGACCAAGGAACCACCACAGATTGGAGAGACCAAGGAGACAGGACTAACTAAATGCAGAACAGGATTCCAGTACAAAAAAGGGGCACTGGCAGGAAAACCGGTGACATCTGCATGCACTTCAGTGAACAGAATTGTACTTATAACCCGGTTTTGATAACGGTTTTAGTGTTCTGTAAGAGGTGGACACAGAAGGAAGCTGGGGGGAAAGGTACACACTTACTGTACTATTTTTGTACCTCTTCTTTAAATCTAAAGCTACCTCACAACGAAAAGCTAAATAACATAGCTTGTAGTTAAAAAAGAAAAAGAAAAAGGATGGGGCAACTCTATTTACACAGGGATTGAACAACTCTAAAATGTCCTTAAGAGAAAAAAAGCAAGATACACAATAGCACGATAGGATGCTCATATTTGTATGAAAAAGGAAATCTACAAATGTTTTGAATTTCACACCTTGTGCATACATTGCTTATTCGGAAAACAGACTTGATTCTGAAAGGTCACACTGATAACCAAGCATCTCTGGTGGAGGTGGTCTTTGCTACAATGACTTCATGCCCACAATGCATATTTACAAAGTATCAATCAGATAAATGGGAAAACGGCAATGTGGCTTTTCTGCAATGAATTCTTTCTTTACAGCCTCAGTGCCACTGCCTCGTTCAAGTCCTCTTCCTTTCTCATCTGGACAAATGCAATCATTTCCTGTAGGTCTTCTTGATTGCAGTCTTCTTCATGATCAATGTATCTGCAAAATCTCTTTGGAAACACAGATCTCAACTTAACCTCAACAGCCATCGCTCCCTGCAGGACTCACTTAAAATCCCTATGACACATCCATGCTCCTCACTTAGCTTCTGCCCCTGTCCTCTCCCTGCCACCTCCATGCACCCCTGTCCTATGTGCACTTGACTACCCACATTCCACAGCTCCTCTGTGCCCCCGGGCCCCAGCACGGGCTGCTGTTTTTGCTGGGAGAGCCCCCTTCGCTGCAGGCTGTACCACGCCACATTGGAGAACTAAGGTAGAGAGCGAGCATGACCTATGCCTGCCCTCGGAGCTCATTGCAGGGAAAGAACCAGAAATGAAATAAATAATCTGAATAGAGAGCCATAAAATCATTCTCTGTATTCTTCAAGGCCAAATCCAGGAGCCCCATCTTCTGTAAAGTCTTTCCTTTTCTCCATTCTCACCAGGAAGAACCCATTAGGGTTCTAAGAACACTCCACCTCCAACTGGTTCTTCTGAGTGACAGTCCCATGTGTCTCACCTGCTACCTCTCTGGCTCCCCTCCATCCTGAACTCCTGGGGAGGGGGCGTGCACTGGCTGTGTTTCACTGCCTTCTCTTCTCATTAGCTGGAGGCTAATACAAATATTAGCATCCTGCCATGCTATTGTGTATCTTGCTTTTTTTCTCTTAACATTTTAGAGTTGTTCAATCCCTGTGTAAATGGAATTGCCCCATCCTTTTTCTTTTTTTTTTTTAACTACTGATTGTGTTATTTCGCTTTTTATTGTGAGATAGCCTTAGAGTTAAAGAAGAGGTACAAAAACAGTACAGAAAAGTATGTACTTTCCACCCCCACACCCCTACCAGCTTCCCTCTGTGTCAGAACCTTACAGAATCCTAAAACCATTATCAAAACCAGGATATTAATTCCAGTACAATACATGTGGAAGCACACGGTACACACCCAGACAAGCCTCGCTGAATGAGCAAATGAATGAATCAATGAATGAACAAATACATTCATGAGGAGGCCATGCACTGCTCTGACAGCGTAAGGGAAGAGCTAACATATTCTAAGAGTTTACTGAGTTCAGGCTAAGTACTTTATCAGAATTATCTCATTATCACTCATACCACATAGGAGACAGAAACAATCACTTGTCACACTTTGCAGTGACCTACCCAAGCTGCGGAGCTGAGAGGGCCCTAGAACACATCCTCTTATCCACTGGTTTTAATACTGCCTCTTGATGGGTCCCAATGTCCTCCTCTGCTTTGTCCCCCTACAATCTCACACCCTCTCCATCAACCAGGAGCATGGGCTCTTCACATCACTGTCTCCTATTTGCAGTAGAATGGAATGTTTTGGGCCCTGAGCCCATAATGTTCCGTTTGCAAGCATCACTGGGCTACATAATCTTGGCTCAAATGAAATGTACAGTCACTCAAGTCACATCAGGGGTGGGAATGCACAGGCTCCCCCAGCTCCTGCTCCAACAAACAGAAGAAAGTAGGGCAATCAGCTCGAGACCTGCTCCTGCCTAAGAGGAATAAAGGAGGATCATGTTTGTCATGTACAGGTAAAATTTTATCCTGCCCTGGATTTTAACTTTGTGTTAAATGATGAAAGTATCAAGTTTTATAGGGGGGGAAAAAGTGAAATAAGGTCAGATGGGAGAGAAAAAAATAATAGTAACAACCACCACCACCACCACTACCAAAAACAAAAAAACAAAAAAATCCCAAAACCAAACCAAACCAAACCAAACCAAACCAAACAGCAGTGGAAAGCTACTGGTCTGGGACCAAGAACAAGGAAAATGAAACAGCTGTCTGGTTCTAGCATCTGTTGCCTCCCTGGCTACATTTAAGGTTTGGCAAAAGTCGTATCAACTGCATTTCGCAGCAGAGAGCCTCCAGCGGCTGCGGGACAAGCACGCCAGTGCCAAGCTTTCCTCCCATGGTGTACTGTGAAAACACAGGCAAGGTCTGAGTTCCTCAGGAGACATCACTGTTCCTGCATTCAAAGCTTTACCATTTTTCTGCCACTGGCAGTGTCTGGTGTCCATTTTAAGTGCCAGGGAGGTTGTTTTGATACTCTTCCTCACCGGGCACCCACTGAGTGTTTGGAGAACAGCTCTGTCTCGCAGCCATACTGAAGGCAATGGTTATGTAAAAACCCTCAGAAATGTGTTGCTGATAACACCAGCCAAAAGGGAGATAAAATAAGAGCTGGATGAAAAAGTTACTAATCCAAAATTTCCACAAGTACTACTGCAGTCTGAAGCCTTCCCCCAGGCTGGTATGCCAGCCCCATTTCTGGAAGGCTCCCTGAGCCCTGAGGTTGGTCACTCCTTCCATGTCCTGTGGGTCACAGAGACGGTTACCTGGCTGGGGCCACCTTGAGGGAGAGAGGGGATGTCACAGGGTGAAGGCAGGGCGGGGGCATCCAGGCACTCTGCTGGCAAGGGGTCGGGGGACGGGGGACAAGAAATGGCAGATAACAACACAACTTGCAAAGTCTGGAGAGTTCTCTGAGGAGGCAGTCTACTGTAAACTTCCAAACACTTCTGGAAAATTGGGGCCATCTGCTGCCAAAGCCCAACAGTTTTGAGAAAGGCTACAGATGCTGGGCAGGAGGCTGAGACTGAGGCAGGCAGGACAGTTTTCAACCTGGCACCCAACCCAATGTCCTACCGCGTGGCCCCGTCTGTCTGAGAGGGGCAGGGCGAGGCTCTGGCTCAGGCCAGCCGCCCACTCTGGCCAGGTACTCAACATTAAAGGGGCAGGTCTCATTTAGATAGGCAGTTCCAAAGCCTGGCTGAGTGTGAGATTTCCCCAGGAAAGCTGTTTTCTAGAGACTCAGAGACTGAAGATCTGGAGGAGGGCGTTCAAACTTCGACTTTCTCTGGAGAAGCTTCTAATGACCCACCAGGTGTAGAAGTGACCAATACGAGAGAAAAGCACCTGTAGTTCCAGGTGGAATTCTGACACTCTGAGCTTCCTGGACCCTACCAGCACCTCTAGTCATTAAGATGCCTATGAGAATCTCTATGGGATCTGGGAAAGTTCGCAAAGAGCCTTTCCATCCCGGCAACTTGAGGTGGCGGGTAGGAGGCGGGGTGAGGTTGTGACAAGACAGAGAGACTGGTTGCTGGAGAACAATGCCTGGTGTTCCTAAGGTAGCAGGAAGAATGACGGAAAGAAAGAAAGCACAAGGAAAGATGCAGAAAAGAAGGACCAATCAACAAGACTGTCAGCTAAATAGTGTCCCCTCTGCCACTGGCTTCAGGACAGAAAACAGTGGTAGTACTACCCCTTCCTGAGTGCACAGTACACGTCATTTGTTACTTAGCCCTTATAATAACCCTATGGTATGTAAGTAGAGCTTCCCCCACCCCATTTTGCAGACTGGAAAACTGAGGCAAAAGAGACTGTGTAACTTGCTCAAGAGGCAGAGGCAGGACATGACCCTGTGTGCCTGATTTGGGAGGCGACCTTCTTAAGCACTGTGTGATAGGAACAGCACCTCCATGCAGTGCAGAAAGGCCAAGAAAATTAGAGGGGAAGAGCGAACAATAGGGAGAAAGAAGACATGAGACCCTCAAATCCCGATTACCATTCTAGACACTCTTGCCTTCCTGAAACAAGTGGCCTACAGCTTCTGTGCTCAAAGCTTAAAAAAAAAAAAAAAAATAGAATGATTGGCACATGCCTGTCCATTGCAAATGCCATGATGTGTAGGCACACCTTTGCTCAAGTCAGTTATAAGGCTGGTGTTCATCCCTTCCCAACTGTCATACACGGGCTTCAGGGCAATGATGGAATGTGTTGCCAAGGAGATTGTTGGGCTAAAGGTGAGTAGTCATTACATAGCACCTTCCAACTGAGAATCTCCAGGAATCAGGGTGATGAGGGGGGGCAGATAAGTATCTTTCATGCAGGAAGGGGCTGGGGGCTTTATGAGACTGTGATCATTGTCATAATGTTGTCCTAACTCTGCATCTCTTCCTTCTGTCTCCAGGAGCCATGTGACACTCTGCCTTTCAGCTGACAATATCTACCTTGGGCTCTCTCACCCTCTGCTCCACCCAGCAGGATATCTGAGCCCCAACAGCTTTAAAGTCTTGTTAAATAGTGCCTTGGCTTTCTAGTGACTTTCCTGACAGAGACAGGAGGAACTTGTAATCATAAAGAAGATGGACCGGGCTAATTGTGTAAAGTTCATTTCCCCTTTGTAATAAATATTTACCATCCAATGTTTATAACTTTTATGTTTGGACTTTCTTGAAATGCTTTATTGAATTAAAAACATCACATTACCATTGGCTAAAAGAGGAGACAGCTATATTTGCCAATAATTGCTGCAAGAAATGCCAGCTATCGATGCCAATTTTTTTTTTTTTTGGTAGTTCATATTTCCATAGACAGCTCTGAGCCTTACAATACCAGTATTTTGCAGACAGACATGGATGTAATGGTGATGGTGTGGGGATCTCCAGAGCCCTAGACATGAAAATGGACTGCATTTTAATTTCTCTGGACTCTCTAGTATGCAAGTCTTTAAGAAGGCAAGAAATCTGGTTAATATTTGAAGCTAGGCTGCTCCCAAAGCAACTGTTTTTCCCAGGTTATTTACCCTATGCCTCTGAATGCAGAAATGGCTTGTAATTTTGATTGATCTTTAAAAAAAAAAAAAAAAAAAAAACTACACAAAGTCCCAGTCAGAAGGAACTTCCATATTTAAATTCCAACAAAAGAAGAGGAATAGCTCATGGCAAGCCAACACTTCCTGCTGGAGACAGATGGTGGCCTGCCATGGCCTAGTACCGAGCCTTTTGCTATGAGTCACCTGGGGAGCCTATAAACACCTTTGCAGAATAATATTTGTCAATGCATAATTACAGAATTCATAATATTGCCAAGGAAACAAAGTATAATCCAAAATACAAAAATAAATAGTTCAGTGACCCATGTGTTTCTTTGTCAACACGTTACCTGAGAAGATCTGGCCCTGGGTCTAATAACCACTGTAATTTTAAAGATTATTTGCGAGAGACAGAGACAAAAGAGTAAGCAGGGGGAGGAAAACAGAGAGCGGGACAAGCAGACTCTTTGATGAGTGGGGAGCCTGATACAGGGCTTGATCTCACAACACTGACATCATGACCTGAGCAGAAATCAAGAGTCAGATGCTTAATCAACTAAGCCACTCGGGCAACCCTAACCATTGTGGTGAGTGTAAATGGTAACTTGAGGTAGCAGCTACAACTGTCACGCAGTATGAAACTATCTGGGAGTCCTAATCCTGAGGCAATCATGGGTGCTGCTAAGACTGTTGTGGCTTACTGCCAACATCCATGGTTGAAGGAAACTACAGTTGAGCCTTGAACAACACCGGCATAGGGATGCTGACCCCTGACACCACTGAAAGTCCACATGTCACTTCTGACTCCCCCCAAACCTGACTACTAATAGTCTTCTGCTGTTTGGAGACCTTACCAATGACATAAACAGTTGACTAGCACATGTTTTGTATGTTACCTATGTTACATACTGTTTTTTTTTTTTTAAAGATTTTATTCATTTGACAGAGATCACAAGTAGGCAGAGAGGCAGGCAGAGAGAGAGAGGGGAAGCAGGCTCCCCGCTGAGCAGAGAGCCCGATGTGGGCTCGATCCCAGGACCCTGGGATCATGACCTGAGCTGAAGGCAGAGGCTTTAACCCACTGAGCCACCCAGTCGCCTCTATTATATACTATATTCTTACAATAAATTTAGTTTAAGTACAAGTCAATGTTAAGAAAACCATAAGAGAAAAATATATTCAGGAGCGCCTGGGTGGGTCATTTGGTTAAGTGTCTGCCTCTGGCTGAGGTCATGATCCCAGGGTCCTGGGATGGAGCCCCGCATTGAGCTCCCTGCTTCGCAGGGAACCTGCTTCTCCCTCTCCCTCTGCCTCTTCCTCCCGGCTCATGCTTGCTTGCTTGCTCTCAAATAAATAAAATATTTTAAAAAAGAGAAAATACATTCACACTACTATACTGTATTTATTTTAAAAAGTCCCACGTATAAGTGGATTCCTACAGAGCATACCCGTGCTGTTCAAGGGTCAACTGTACTCATTTCAGTTACAGATTGGAAAAAGATAAAGATGTAAACTTCCATCATCCTTGTTCACAAAACCTCTGAAATCTATCCGGCAGCCCCTGGTTCAGAACCCCTGCTTCTGTACAATAAAGTTGTGTCCATGAGAAACATAACCCTCTGAGATGATAGGCATCCACCTTCTGCCAGGGATCAGCTTTGGTTCCTCATAAAAGGCAGAAGCAAAATGAAAACTTTCCCCGCTGGTAGTCATGGTGGTTAGTATTTTTCTGAAAATGTAATCTCTCCAGTTTCTTTTCTTCTTATTTTTATGGGTTTCTATTCCAGAAAATGAAAAAGAAAATGTTCAACTCCTCAGCACTGGTGTGTTTTGTGGTTTTCTTCCCTTAGCGGTGTCCAACCTCGGTTACGTTTCATTCTTTTTGTGTGTGTGATAGGCTTAAAGTTCTAGAAATTTCTCACACACACACACACACACACACACACACACACACACATATACTTTCCTCATGCATAGTTTAGGTATTTTTCCAACCTACCCCCTACTGCTCTGCACAGGAATATCCACTGAGGGGCTTGCCAGTGAAGTTTTCACCATCAACAAGTTTTGGGGGATCCCAGACCTAAGAACAGGGACGGTGTTCCCAACTTAACAGTTGCATGAGTGTGGTTTGTAAAAGAGGTTCCTCCAGATTCTCAGAGCTGTAATGGCTTTGTGATGTTCATTCCCCTAAAATTCCTGGATGAGTGTTTTTCTTTCTTTTTCACACTATCTAGAAAGTAGTACCTTTTTTTCCTATTAAAGGGGGCCTCACGTGATTTGGAGGATTTTGCTGAGAATTCTGCATCACAGTTCATCTCTGAAATAACCAGAGACCCTTAACATGTCATGATATCATGGGCATGATTATCGTGAAGAAATGGACAGCTGGAGAAGTGGGATGAGCACAGGGCAACAAGGAGACCTACATCTAAACAGAATTCGTCATGGGCCCTAACGTCAACTGCACCATTATCTTAGCAGAATGGAGTATAAATGACTATTGTGAAACATACACTTAGAATTCACTTTATGTAACCTATTTCTAATATGCTTGAGGGGCGACAGGGATAAGCAATACATGCTCACGTTTTGTTTTCTTTGTTGGCTTATGAGCTGTAACTTTGTTGTGTTGTTTATTGGTTGACTGACAGGTGATACTATACATCTTTAAGTTACCACAGTCTGTCTTTCTGTGCAATCATTCCACCTCATACATAGTATAAAACCTTACGATAGTATATGAACCTCTCTCCTGCCCTGGCCTTTGTGTGAATATCATGCACTTTACTCTTAGGAATGTCATAAACTCTACATTACTGCACTGGTTTCCCATGGCAAATCTATTACTGTTTCTTACTGTTTCTTTAAAAAAAAAAACATCGCCATAAACTTCATGATTGAAGAGAACACAAATTTCTCATCATACAGTTCTGGAGGTTGGAAATCCAGAATCAGTTGCAATGGACTTAAATCAAGGTATTCCCAGCCTCTCTGGAGGCTTTGAGGGGACAATCTATCTCCCTGAAATTTCCAGCTCCTAGAAGCTGCCTTGCTTTCCTTGGCTGATGGCCACCTCCTTGCATGACTCCCACCTTTTCCTTCTGCTACCTATTCTGATCTCCTGCTTCGCCCTCACTCAGGACCCTTCTGATTACAATCAGGCCCATCCAGGGAATTCAGGAAATCTCCCCATCTCAAGATCCTTAACTGAATAAAACCTGAGAAGTCCCTCTCGCCCTGCAAGGTAAAGCTCACAGGTTCTGGGATTAGGACATGGACATCGACTATGTCCATGGTCTTTCTATCTTAGAAACTTACCATTTGTTTAAATGGTCAAGGATCTTTTAAAGACTTTTTTTTAAATTTTATTTATTTATTAGACATAGAGAGAGAGATCACAAGTAGACAGAGAGGGGGAAGTAGGCCCCCGCTGAGCAGAGAGCCGGACACGGGACCCGATCCCAGGACCCTGGGATCATGACCTGAGCCGAAGGCAGAGGCTTTAACCCACTGAGCCACCCAGGTGTCCCCCCCCCACAAAGGATCTTTTAAAGACAGTTGAATATACTTAAGTATATCATATATTCACCCATGTAGCCCCTACTTCCAGGGTTCTTCATTTCTTTGTATTGATCTAGATTTCTATCTACAATCATTTTCTTTCTGCCTGACTCAATCCCAGGACCCCGAGATCATGACCTGAGCCAAAGGCAGAGGCTTAACCCACTGAGCCACCCAGGCGCCCCTCCTCTGGCCTTTTTAAGATTTTCTCTTTATCATTACTTTTAAGCAACTGGATCATGAGGATTGTTGGTCTAGATTTCTTCATGTTTCTTTTGCTTGGGGGTCACTGAGTTTCTTGGATCTGTGGGCTTATCATTTTCACCAAGATTGAAATTTTTTTTAGCCATTATTTCAAGTATTTCTGTCCTTGCTCTCTCTCATTTCCTTCTGGGTGGGTGGGTGGGTGGGTGTGTGTGTGTGTGTGTGTGTGTGTGTCTCTCCATCTGAAGACCCACAGCTCACTCATGCAGTCTTCTATTTCTTACTTTTTTTTAATCACTTCATTTTCAAGTTCACTGAGGATTTCTTCTGCAATCTCTCATTTCCCAGCAACAGGGTCTTTTTTATTTCAGACAGTGGAGTTTTCATTTCTAGAGTTTCCTTGGGATCTGTTTTGTACCTTCCATATCTCTACTTAACATGTTCCATCTTTCTGCTATCTTCTTGAATCTGGATTATGGTTACAATTACTGTTTTAACACTCTTGTCTGTTAATTCTATCTTCTGTGTCTTTCTTGGTCAGTTTTGATTGATCGATTTTTCTCCTCATCATGGATGTATTTTTCTGCTCTTTGAAGACCTGGTAATTTTTTATTTGATGCTAGACATTGTGAATTTTATGTCATTGAGTGGTAGATGATTTTGTATTTCTAAAAATATTTTTTAGCTTTGTTCTAGGGCCTGCTTAAGTCACCTGAAAACCAGTGTGATCCTTTCAGATTTTGCTTCTAAACTTTATTAGGTGGCACTAGATCAGCATTTAGGACAGGGCTAATTTTGCCATGCTACTGATGCAACACCCTTCTGCGCATTTTACATGAGCTCTAGAGGTTCTTCCCACTAATATTTCCAGATGGTCTTGGGTCATCTTCTCACACATACATTGCTGAGTAGTAAGCTGAAGACTCATGGAGATATTATGCACATTTCTGAGGTTTTTTTCTTTATAAAACTCTTCTATGGAACCTCTCTCTGTGAACTCTAACTTCCTTGGCCTCTCTGTGCTCCTAGCTCCATTTCTTCAACTCAGGAAGGTTTGTTTCTTCTCAGTTCTCCCTCCCCATGCTATAGCCTTGAGACTGTCCAGGCAGTAAGTCTGGATAATCAGAGGGCTCACCTTATATGCTCCACATCTCTCAAGAATGATAATTCTTTCTTGCTGGATGTCCAATGTCATGGAAAAAAATCACTATTTCATATAGCTCATATAGTTCATCTGATTTCTTAGTTGCTTCAGGTGGGGCAGTAAATCTGGTTCCTGTTACTTCATCTTGGCCAAAGGCAGAAGTCAGAATAAGAAACTAAAGGCAACATTGGGACCATAATCATTTTATTACATGAGATCCAATTCAATCCTCAAAGTCATTAAAGAATAATAATGGTTATAAAGTTCAATCTGGCATGGGATTAAAAGACCTTTCTGATTGGTTCTGGATATCTCTGGCTGCCAGAATACAGGTATTACATAATGCTTTATTTTTCATGCCAGTGAGAAGTTCAATACAGAGAAATGCTGAGCCTACAGATGTACACAGACAGATTTAGTTCTGTGTTCCATGGATGGGAATCAGTACTACCCAGAATGGTAATAATAACACACATATCAGCTCAAGTATGTGGGTGCTGACATTGTGACAGACTCAGTTCTCAGTACCTTATGTGTATTAACTCACCAGGAGCCTTGGATTTTGCCAATGAGGGCACTAATGCACAAATAAGAGACACACAGAGATGGTCACTAGCAACCAATCACTCACTACCAGATCTACTCTGATGCTTTGAACAATTTCTTGCCCTGGGAGGAAGCCAGAGGAAAGATCTTTTTGGATCCCTGCAAAACATTTGACAAAGTCTTACATGTATGTTGCTGAAACAGATAGTTAACTCAGATTTAGAGAGAGTCAGCACATTATCATTATACAGGGACATCTCTAAGAGTTTCTTCTTCAACACAGGCTTATCCAAGGGTCATCAGTGGTTGGATAAAGTCACATGAAAACTTAAATTTGCTGTTAGGGTTATGGATGGGTCCCAGATCAATAATTACTTACTATGTGCCAGCACTGACCAAAGTACTTGGAAAACAATGGTGAGTAAAATCAAATATTCCTGCCCTTGAAGGGTTTATCATCTAGAGGGAGATTATCAATAGTTATGACAAGCAAGTGAATTATATAACATGTTAAAAAATGGTAAGTTTCTGAAAGTAGGGCTTTCCCTTAGGGAATCAGGAGACCTGGGTGCTCTAAGAGTGGGTGGGAGAGGGTTACCAGATTAACATTTTTAAGGATTTTATTTATTTACTTATTTATTGTGTGTCAGTGATTTAGGGGGAGAAGCAGAAGGAGAGGAGAGAGAGAGAATCTCAAGGAGACTCCCTGCTGAGCATTGTGCCTGATGCAGGGCTCAAACTCATGACCCTGGGGTATCATGACCCACGCCAAAATTGAGTATCAGATGCTTAACCAGCTGAGCCACCCAGGCATCCCTTACCAGATTAAAATTTTAAATTGCATGGTCAGGGTAGGCCTCCTTGAGAAGGCTGAAAAAACAAAACCCCAAAACTCAAAAAAGATGAGGCACTTAGTCACCGGGACATGTGGGAGGAGAGTATCCTGGCAGAGGAAATGGCCAGCATGAAGCAGAGCGTGTCCCTGCAAGTTCAAGAAAGAACAGGTAGGCAATTCACCTGGAACGGAGTAGGGGAAAGAAGATGCAGAAGGAAGTAAGGAAAGGATGAAGAGGGGAAAGGGCTCATACTAGCACCAAAAGTCAGTGTTACAGGGGATAAGAAAGGAACAATATAACATATGTACACCCTTCTGTTATACTGAACACCCACTGAAACACAGATTCACAAAAGTACCACATGAGTAAATTTATGACAAAGCAAGTCTTAGAATCCCTTAGTTGGGGGACACCTGGGTGGCTCAGTCGATTAAGCATCTGACTCTTGATTTCAGCTCAGGTCATGATCTCAGGATCCTAGAATCAAGCTCCCTCCCCCACTGGCCTCTGTGCTCAGAGTGGAGTCTGCTTAAGACTCTTTCTCCCTCTCTTTCTGCCCCTTCCACTACTCATGCCCTCTCTTTCTAATTAATTAATTAATTAATCTTAAAAAGAAAAAGAAAAAGAAAAAAAGAACCCCGTAGTAGGGTACTGCCTTAGTTTGGCTTTGAATCGTAGGGTGTGTTCCAGGCCTAGGGTAGCACTCTCCAAGCTCTTGGTTCCCAGCTGGCTCCTGCCTCTCTTCTCCATCCGTATCTCCTGTGCTTCAGCATGGCATTACCACCATCTGACTGTGTGAGTTGCCGCAATCTGACTGTAAGATGCACACTGAAGGGAGCACCCTTGTCTTGCAAGCAGGAAAATTTCCACCAGCTCCCTGAGGCTGCTGGCCAGCTAGTCAGCTATGCTAACACATGCTCCTCTGCTCCTGCTAGGTACTGGGGAGACAAATGTCCATTTTATTTTAGGACTGGTGAGCTCTCAAAGGAAAGGCAAGTGGGGAAATGTATTTTGTGCTTCCTGGTGAGCTGTGAAAATAATGTTTGGTTTCCCTATAACTTGCACAATGAGAGGATCTCACTTTATATATTTGTATGTTGAGCTTCTAGGGAGGAAAAAAAAAAGTAACATAGCTGAGCTGATTGTTACTTAACAACATTTCAGTGTCTTCTTCAAACAAAATGAAGCTAGCAAAGGAAAATGAAATACCAGGTCACCTTCCTCCCTGTTGGGGTCTGTCTTTAAATGCCTGTACATAGTCTTTCCTTCCTCAGTAATAGACACAACCAGGCTCAGCCTGCAGCCCACCCCCACCTTCCTGGCTGGTTGACCTTGGCCTATTACCTAACCTCTCTTAGCATTCTGTTTTCTCATCTGTTAAATGGGGTACAAAGCCTCTGCCTTGACAGCTGTCCTCAGGGTTTCATGTGACAGTGCGTGGAAAGTTGACCCTATCTATGCGCTCTCTCTGCCTGGGAACTCGTAAGTCCCCAGTAGAGGTATCTCCCTCCTCCTATCCCTCCTGGCCCAACTGGTATGCAATTACCTGGCTCCTAAAAGGCAAAAAATGGCTGCAGCTCTCAGGCAGGAAGTGGTCTCTGCCTGGCTCCCCACCCCCACCGCACCTCCAGCCCCACTGCCTCCGCCATCCATTCTGCCCCGTTTGGGCCAGCAGAGCCTGGCCTGCAATATCCCACCAGCCCTGAGGTTGGGCCGAGTGGCTGCTCCGTGTTCTGTGACTCAGCTGGGCACTTCCCTCTTCTCCATCCCCGCTATCCAGGGCATCTTTACTCTTCATGAATGCTCAGGGTCCTCCACTGGGGTTCTAGCCACATGGATTTTGTGCAGACACCACACCATCAAAGGACCCTCTGAAAGCTGCCCTTTCTGATGATTCTGTGTCGTCGGGTACTTTAAAGCACTGAAGGCTGGGACAGGCAAATGGTGCCTCCTGGCTAGCACATGGTATATGAAGAAGTGTCTTCATGGTCAAGGCCAGTGGTGAGCACCAGACACACCAGTGGCAGACTGCCAGGGATGACTAAATCCTGGGGCTCATTGCATCTCCCCAATGAGGTGTAAGGTACAAGGCACTGGGGTGCATAGTGGGAGACGGCTCTGGAAGGGCCCCTTGCTGGCCCCTCCGCAAGGGGATGGGAGAGAAGGATTCACGACAGTGAACAAATGCCCTTCAGGGAAACAGCTAATGGGAAGTGCCGAGAAGGCGCTGCCCTTTTCTGTACCCCCAAACAATGGCAGGTTGTTCTCCACCTGAGGACTCTGCCCTGATTTCCTGAACCAACACCCCCAGAGCCAGGAAGCTCTCGAGAGGCAGCATCCCACCTCCCGGAGTCCAGACGGCCTTGTTCTACCTGGCTGTGACCCCGGGGTCTCAATCTGGAGGCACAATCCCTGGTGTGTCTGTTCTGGAGTTAGTCTTGCCCTTGGCTCTTGTTCTGGGAACCTGCCCCGCCCTCCAGGCTCCCGCCCCGGGACTCAATGCCAACCTGAGCTCCAGCTCTAGGACGGCCCCCCTTGGGCCAGCTGCCACTGGGTGGCTCCTGAGTCCCACATGACCCCACCCGGGCTAGTTCTCCTGCTTCTGGCCTTCCGCTCCAGAACAGCACAGGCCCTGCCCCCCTATCTGAGCCAAATGCCAATGGCCGGCTAGCACACCAGCTGCTCTGGCCTCCCTCTGGGCCATGGCACAGACATGACACCGGCCCAGGTCCCCACGTGTCCGTCTTGGTACTTCCACCCCCAGAAGGGGCCAAGCCATGGCCTGCTGTCTGCAGCATGGTGAGAAAGCATGCGCTCTGCAGGCAAACAGACTGAGACCAACCCTTGCTCTCCTGCCTATGAACCAAGCCATTCGGAACGACCACTTCAACTCTGAGGCTTAGTGTTACCCCCCGTATGCTGGGGAGAGCAGCCCGGGGAGCCTGTGGTGAGGGCTGACTGGGCTTACACGTTAGAATCTCTAGCAAAGGACACACCATGGGGGCATGGCTCAGTAAATGGAATATCTTGACAGGGTCACTGATACCACTATCAAATAACCAATGTTATTATTTAGTGAAATGTTCCCAACCTGACACATCCCAGCGCTTCGTGGTTTTCAGCCGCCTCCCATAGCTGTCTGGGGTTTGAGATCAGATGACACTACCTCACTTCCGAGAAGGATGGGGTGCTCCTGTGCAAATGACTTCGAGGGTGTCCCATATGTGCGTGCGTGGATCAGTGAATGTGTGCATGCATACACAGGTGTGTGCGTGCGCACAAGTGGCATAGGAGAGCAGTGTCCTCCAAGAGAAGGCAGGCGCTCTCTCCTGAGCCAGCCCTCCTGCGGTTGCTTACCTCCATGTTTCGGCAGAAGGTGGCATTGGTGCCAAACAAGATCTGGCACTGCTCGTTGGCGCTGTAGTGCATCCCTGGTAGCTTGTGAGGGAGACGGACAGCATGCTGGCTCCTGGGGTCGGTGACCAGCAGACATGCGCTGACTTTTGACCTGGAATAGCCAAGAGGCAAGCTGACTGGTGAGTGTCCTGCCCACGTTTCTGTTCTGATTTGCCAGCCAAGAGCAGGTGAGAAACTGCATCTCCAAACTACCGATGGCAGGATGCCCCAAGCCCCGGCACATGGATGGTGCTTTTTGGTTCTTTTTGCTCTTTTTTTCAACCTGGCCCAATGCAGATATTTATGGCAAAGGCAATGGGAGTTTAGCAACTAGGAAAGGGCCTGAGAAGCACACCCACGAGGCTAATGTACCTTTCTCAAGTTTGAGCATTCTTGGATGAGAATGCTTTTGAAATAGATTCCTAGGGTATTTTCTTAGAATACGTCTCTGAGCAAAATTACTAGGAATGAAGAAAAAAAGAGAGAAGTTAGGGTCATTTTGTTCCATTTCAAATAAAAACCAAGTGCTTATTTCCAACTCTGCAGATTCTCTTGGAGGGGCTGTGGCAGGCCGTGACAGTGGATGGGTCCAGGTATCCCATCCCCGAAAGCTGGCTGGTGGCACGGCCTGCAAAAGACATCAGGACGGCAACCAGGGTGGGAGTGTTCACAGATGTTGAGAGCAACTCTGAGAAACTGAACCGGGGGGCTGTGGCTCCATTAGGAGGTTAAATACTTGAATGCTTTGATTTCTCAATTCCCAAAGCAAGGCAGATGGTCGTGGAAAGGAAAGCCAGCCTCTCACCAAGATTCCTAAGGGACAGAACTGCACACGAATACACAGAGGCTGACACTGGTCCACCTCTCCTGGGCTCTGATATACACAACACTTGAACAAAGGCAGTGGGACCAGCCACGTGTGTATGAGCAAATGAAAATGCCCCACCCTGGTTCACTGACCCTTCTGGGAAAAATGAAACAATGTCAAGTGGCTTACAATATTTCATTAAGGTTCTATGATAACAAGTCCTCAGGAGGAAACAAATTATATTAAAACTGACAAGTCCATTTTTAAGACTTGTATACCGCTTAATTTCCCTAACCGCAGGAAACGTCACAAAAGAAGACTCAGGATGAGGAGAGAAGGCAGAGTGATATCTTAACTGCCCAGTCCTGAATTCACTGGGTGCTTTAATGTGTTACTGAACTACAAATCTTCATAGGCAGGTAAGACTCCCTGAGTTCCTTTTGTCTCCATGAAGAGGACAGATAACTCCAGCTAAGTAAGGAAGTGATTAGGGTCTGTCCATCAAATCTGTAAGTTTGTCCCTGAGGTCTTGACACTAAGGGACGCTTATGGTACAGGAGCTACAACCTTGTTTAACAAAGGTCTGAAATCAGATGGCCAGCTCTTCCATGGAAATCTGCGAGTGGAATGGTGCAGATATATTCTGGAAAGAAAGTCACAGTGAGATAGACAGAGCCCATGCCCACATGGGAGGGAGGTGAGCGGGCCTCGCTCCTCAGCAAATGCGTTCCCTATCAAGGGAAGCAGCCTGAGCATTAAGGAAATGTCCTTTTGCATAGCAGCCCAGGGATGCTGCTAAGACGGTGTCCATTCAGGGTCAAAATACTGCAGAGAAACAAGATGGGGTTCTTTTCAAGTCACAGTCACCATGTTAACATTCAATCAAGCAACAAAACATTTATGAATAGCAGCTGGATGCCCTGCATCATACTGGACACACACTTGGGAGGAAGTCTTGGTCCAATAGGGGAGGTTCTGTACTGACCGCCTCTTTGCCAGCTCACAGTTCTAAGAGATTCATTTCTCCTTCCCACACTTGCTAAGACTCCAATTGTTGTGTCTTCTGGAAGTACTTTCAAATGTAGCGACTGTATAGAATGATTCAAAGACTTACTTGAGGAAGTTTTCAAGGTCATCACGACTGCATGAGGACCAAGAGAGGTCGCTGGGGTTCCGGCCTTTTACCCACTCTCCTGACATGATGTGGGATCTGCCGGCACAGGACGAGTGGTCATCATCATGGTTCATCCCCAAGCTGCCCGAGGGAAAGGAAAAGGAGAGAGGGACACTTAGACTATAGGCTTTCACATACTAGGCTAACTTAAGTCAAACCTGAGAGACCAAGAGTGACACAGGTTGATACTCGGTACTTGGCTACTCTCAACAGAGAAGACTGACAACCACAAGTTCATATAGAAACAGAGGGATGATTTCCTTACTTCATGAATGAAGACTGATGAAGCACACAGAACACCATAGCATTTGCTAAATGCATGAAGACATGAACAGATTACATTCACTGTGGTATCATATTTCTTAAACTCTAAGTTTCTGATGATTACACTTGCTTTTTGACACTAAAATATGCCAATATTAGGGATCTAAGTGTTTTGTTGTCCTACGGGGAAATCACATTGTGAAGGTCTAGTGGGGACCATCCAGACTTTGGCTTACATAATATCATGGGTGCAGATCTTCAAATCAGTGAAAAATGTGGCTTTTCTATCTTTTATATCACATCATTATACCTGGGCCCACCAAGATCATACCTGTCGCCTTCCCTGCCCCAGGGTACTTAACAGACACCAGGGCATCTTGGTGTCTAGATGTATGTGGCCCTCCACACACTATAGGCTGAATGACGGTCTTAGTTTGCACATCTGCTGTCACTGGGATAACCTGGGACACAGAACATATGAGATCAGAGGGCCCATGCTTTGTCAGTCTGTGATTTCCAGGGCAGAGACTTGCTGTGCTCAAGGATGCCCATCCTTTGTCAACAAGCTCAATGGAGAGGACATGCGCCTTCCTTCATTCAAAAATATATAAGAGAAGTTTCCCAAGTGCCAGTTAATGGACTAGAAATAGAACAAAGAATGATGCATGATATGCCATCCTTGACCTCGGATCACTGCCAGCCTGGGCAAGGAGAAGATACAGAGACAACTCCAAAAAGAGGTTCTAAAGGCTTCTCCAGAGCCACCTTTCCTGGTTTCCGTCACATATCTCTGACCATTTTCCATCAATTCCCCGTGTTGGCTGCTTAATCCTGGTGTCTCTCAACAGAGACCCACCTGTTTTTACTCTGCATGCCCTCTAGGTCCCTCCATATGCTTGCCTACAAGACACAGCCTTCACCACCATCACATGGAGTTGGATTAGTCAAAACTTTCCACATCCTTCTTGAAATACACCAGCAGGCCCTCGTGCTCCTAGGTCTCCAGGCCAGCTGGGCACTCTCTGCTCACCTATGCATTTCTGCTCCTGTGAGTCGAGGGTACACTTAACCTGGGCTTAATTGTATGTATTCTCAAACCTATTTATGTCACTAACACCTGCTGTGTTAGTTAACACGGGTGGTCACATGTTGTGCTAACCAATGAAACAGGAGAACGAAAGCTGTTGTTTTCAGGAAAACTAACTTAGTGAGTATCTAAAAATAGCCCACTGCCCAACTGGGGGTGGGCAAGACAAGTGTAAAAGATGAGGGGTGAAAATATAAAAATCTGTGCTGGCCCACTTCATAAGGGTCTTTTATGTTCTACTCCATCTAGAAAGAAAAAAGAAAAAAACAACAACCCTGGGGTTTGAACTCATTTCATTACAGTTGCAGCTTGTGTGAAGAAGGTGATATGTAAGTCTAGTTAGCAGACACATGCCCTCAAAGAAAAAGCTTTCACCCCCACCGTGAAATCGGTGAAAATATTTAACATTTTCACGGCTTAAGCTAAAACAAAATATAGAAGGCACCTAAGTATAATTTCTTTACATTTCCCCACTTGCACCAATTTTTTTGGTCAGTTGGTCAAATGATTAACTACTATCCTTTCAGAAGAAAGCACACCGGTGGCGTCACCTTCATGTGGATGGCCACATTGTGCCATGGTCTGGACTGCTCTACTAGACCCTGCCCTCAACAACGCCCTCCTTCTGTGTTTCCCAAAGGCTCTTCCAGCTCCCCAGATTCTCTCAGGGCAGCATTCTAACCCAGTTTCTCCACCAGTGACTGGCACAGAGCGGGCATTCCATGCATATTTCTTGGATGAATTATCTATTTAATATGGGGGAAAGCACCACAAAATTGGAGAATCCATTATCCATTACAGGGGTGCTAAGTCATGCAGTGGCGGCTCATTCAACGGAACAATCCAAGTCTTCTCTGGTTAGACAGTCCTGCCCTCCTGCCAAGAGACCAGGTAGCCATCTGGTTCAAGCAAAATGAAGAAATGATAGATTGCCCGAGAAGTCTGACCAAGAGGAATAATTTAGATATATTTCCAGTAGTTACTTTGCTGAATGAATCCTCTTTTTCAATGTCACAACTCAGTTTTTTATTTTTTTTTCCTGCTCATTATCCATCTACACCTACAACTATCTACAGCCATCTGTCTACCTATCATCTCTTTGTTTCATGTTAACATTTGAAGGAACTAGCTGATTTTTCAAGTGCATTTATAGCAGAGCATGTTAAAAGCCATCTTACATTTGATTTAGGGTTTGATTTGAGATCTTTACATAAAACTAGTGAGAGAGTTTTCAAATGGATCTTGTGAAAACGTTGAGGGATTTCAGTGAACTCTGCTCAGTGTGCAGAGGTGACAGAAATAAAATGTCTCATGAAAAACGTGGCTCCATCCTATCTTCGGTGACAAGGTGTAAGCACAGCAGTGGACTAGGTGAAAAGGCTTTGTCGTCAACCTCGGAGAACCTAGTTCTACAGAGAACCAACATGTGAGTCAGTTGTTCATCTGGCTTTGCGCTTTTAGAAGCCGGTTCCCATCATCCCAGGCTGGGATCTCCAGAGCGGCCACCAGATGGGTTTTTTCAAACAACAAGGACGCCGTTCGGGAAACCACAGTTGGGGGAGATCCAAGCCCTGGCAGAGTGGCCTCACCACAGATGGAGGAATGTTTCCTTTGTGACCACTTCTAAGTTTTCTCTGGTGGTCAAGTTGGTTGTAAAATGAAAGAGGCTCCTTTGCTCGCACCGCCAGACTCTGCTGGCCAGAGGGCCTTGTCTCTCAGGAGACAGAATTCTGTTTAAAACAGTTGTTCAGAAAAGCTGGCTATACCATCCATAGTTGTGGGCCTGCACAGTACGTGATGTGAGCGTTTCAGGATGCCGGCCCCAGAGGAGGACTTCCCCAAGGAATGTTCCAGTCAGCAAGATCAGCCAAGAGTGGGATTCTTGGATTTCTGGAGCCTGTGTCTAACACAGGTCATGCTTGATCCGGTTTAAAATGTTCAAATGCTAATGAAGTGCCTCATAAATTTACAGTTAGATGAACTAGCATTGGGCTGAGAGTCTTGATATTTGAGGTTTACATAAACTACTGTTTAAGCTATTTTTAGATTAAGTTCAGGAATACTTGACTGAGAAATGTATGTTGTTTTAGATTTATGTCCCATGGTATCTATTACTTCTGGCAACATTATATTTAACAAAAAATGGGTAGCATTAAGCACACATGCTAATTCTAAGTAACAGTGGGGTTAAGGATACAGACAGGCCTCACGTCACACATGACCCAAATTTATCAGACACAATAACAATTTAATGGCCTTGAGTTGATTTTTATCTTAAAACAAATAACACACTGCTTCTGTACTTGCCTTAGGAAATCTGATAAATACCATGCAGGGAGTTCCAAGAGAATCCCTACAATGTTCAACCCCTCCTAGCTTCACCCCAAATCCTGAAAAACCATGGAGAGGGTTGGGTGTTCTAGTTCTGGGCTTGGTGTGTCTGCCATGCTGAAAGCTTTGATTTTACCTGGCTCTGAGCCTACGTGTGGAAACTGTTTCTGAGAAGCATTGGGATTTTGACATCAGGGATGCAATCAGGTCCCACCTCCCCTCAAAGTGGTCTTGCCTGGGAACCTAGGGAAACGGCTCCTGCAATGTAGCCTCTCCACTGAAGGGGTTCTCAGCCAGTCCAGGCCCTATCCCAGTAGCCCTGTGGGCAGAATGACAGTCCCTTTTCAGGAAATGCTTACTGACGCTACAGTAACAGGGATGGCTCGTGCCTCATTTCTAGGAAATGAGAGACAGCTTTTAGTTAATATTACTTAACATGATAATAACCAACACCCTACCTTTACTTTTCCTTGACAGGAAAATTCTCACTGTCAATACTTCTTTGCCAAGAACCACACCGTGCCCTCTTCAGCCACTAAGAAATGTCACCTGCACGTGTTGAAAGTCACTAGGGGTAACAGGGTGCACTCGCTTATAGAGGCTAAACTGTCATGATCACCCATAACCCCTTTGAGGGAGGAACAAAACAAGTAGGCAGCAATCACATCGAAATCCTTTCACCCCAGAGAAGTCTTTGTTAGTTTTTGGTTGTGCACAGGGAAGTGAGCCTGTCAGCCTTCAGGAATTCAGCAGCAATGCAACTTCCAGAGTAGATCTGGGGGTCTCTACAGGTTCAGCTTTACCTCCTACACATACTGGATCATTGCAGGAAGAATGATCCCACAAGCCCACGAAATTCTGAATCGCCAATGGGCGAATCACAATCCACAGGGTGGGCACACTCTTGCCAAAGCAAGGGGCACTGTCATCTGCGCTATGCTCCTTCTCTCTTTTCCTTTTCTCTCTTTACCCCTCTCTCACCAGTGAATTGAATTTTTGTTAAGCGAAAAATTAACAGCCGGTGTGAAAACCGTTTTGCCAAGGCGGATTACACCATAGCGGTGAAGATAGGTAAGACGCGTACATTATAAGCCATCTCTCTTCCCTAGTCAGAGCGCTCACGTAAGGAAAACACTCACGTTCTTGAACTGACACCTAAGGGATTTTGAAGTCAAGTATCTGAGCCAGGTCTGTCCTCTCCTCGGTCTGGCCCAGGACTATGTACATGTGCACACACGTGCATATGCGTTTACTCATACGGAAGAGTCACATCAAATGCACTGTTAATTTTTCGCTTAACAAAAATTCAATTCACTGGTGAGAGAGAGGTAAAGAGAGAAAAGGAAAAGAGAGAAGGAGCATAGCGCATGACAGTGCCCCTCGCTCCGTCAAGAGTGTGCCCACCCTGAGTGTGTGACAGGGCTGGGTAGGCTCCTCGCTGCCAGCCAGCCTCTTTTTTCTGAGACCATCTTTCTGGGCCAGGTAGACCTGAGCAGGTATGTAGCCTCTCAGTGATGAGACTGGGTATTCCACGTCTTTGCTAGATGTGGTGAATGAGGTCTGCTTTTTATTCTGCTGTAACCGACCTACCTGTGCACAGGAAAGCCATGGGTTATTGTACATGGTCTTGTGATTGGCATCAATGTGGACACAGTGGTTGCGATAGTTTGTCAGATGATTCTCTTACCACATGCAGATAACCACCACTCTGACTCTTCCCTTTCAATGCTTATACCTCATTTCTTGCCTTATGGAATTTGGCAGATTTCCAAAACAATGGAGAATATTAGTTACCACATGGACATCTTTACTCTGGTCCCAAGTCTAATGGAAATGCTCTTAATTCACACACACTGAATATATCTGCTCTAGATTGCTTGTAGGTAGGCAAACTTGATCAACTTGAGGACATTTTCTTCTAAACTATCATTTAAGGAGGACTTCCTCACTGCCATTTGAAAGTAAAGACACTAAGACACTCTGACATAGTGGACAGAGTGATGGTCCAAGGATAAAAAGGTCATGGTTGGTGTTAAAGGTTTGCCCCAGTTAGCTAGGGGACCTGACACAAGGCTCCAACCATCCCAGGCCTGTTTTCTTAGTTGGAAAGTGAGGGGCTTGAACCAGATACTATGACAGGTTTTTCAGTTGAGGATGTAATCGTTTCATGATTCCTATTCTAGAAGACCGAACACAATTTAGAGTTGCTATTCACTCTTTCAATAAGAGCTGACTGAACATGACCTTGTACCGGGCATTTTCAGGGTACCAGTTATAAAGCAATGAGTGGCACACAGTCCTGCCTCCAGAAAGCCCACAGTCTGGTGGGGATCACAGATGAATCAACAAGCGCTCACCCTTGCTGTCCAGTGAAACTTTCCGTAATGAAGGAAAATCCCTATTTGTGCTGTCCGATATGGCAGCCACTGACCACAGGTGGCTACTGAGTGTTTAAAATGTGCTAGTGCGGCAGAGAACTAGAGCTCCTATCATATTAAATTTTAATTAAGATCACTTTAAAGATCCACCTGTGGCTGAGTGCTACCATGCTGGACCATACGGGTGTAGGCAATGTGACTGAACTAATTTGAATACCATCAGTGGGCCAGGAGCGGTGGATGTCATCACACTGGCATTAAGAGTATATCCATGCCCACAAATTACTTACAGACCCACAGATTCTGGGAGAAATAAGACAACCTGATGACATACCCAGAGAAGAATTAGTGGCCAGGTATAGATACCAGGAACTAAATGCCATGGACATTTAGAAAAGGGAAAGTTCCACAGGTTATCTCACAGTGACTTTTTTTTTAATTAAAGATTATTTATTTATTTGACAGAGAGACAAAGATCACAAGTAGGCAGAGAAGCAAGCAGAGGGGGAAGAGGAAGCAGACCCCCTGCTAGCAGACAGCCCAATGCGGGGCTCAATCCCAAGACCCTGGGATCATGACGTGAGCTGAAGGCAGAGGCTTAACCCCTGAGACACCTAGGTGCCCCTCATAGTGACTTTCTGTATGACCTTCATTTATGCCTACTTTTTCTGCCTGCTGATGGTTGTGCTGATGATGTAGACTGTGAAAAGCCCTCTAAATCCCTGAGTGTCATCTATTAGAAGAGCCTGAGTTGGAGAACCAGAGTAGAACCTCCCTGAAGGCTTTACACAGCATCCAAGAAAATGAAAGAACGTCAGCCTAAATTGATTTTGACAATGAGGTGCCTGAAGAGCAAACATAATCTCCAACAGAAAGAGGGATGCCTTCTCTGTGCTATTAAACCTGAGGCATTCTCTGTGTCAAATCAATTTAGTCAAAGAATGACATAACATAACATGCCTTTGCTAACTGAAAAAGTGAAGGGCGAGATATAATAAGGCAGAACAAAGGAGATACTTCTAATGCTGAAAAGTTCTGTGAGGCTCTCTTTAGCTTTTTAGAAGAAAATGCATTGGAAAAAACATTCTTTTTATTTCAAAAGAAGACTACAGAAGCAGTGAGTGCTTCTAAAAACAACCACAGACACAGTGAATTCCATCCTGGTCCCAGAGACTTCATCCCTGCCCGCTCTGGGCCTACAGTGCAAAAGTGCTCCCTACCAAGGGCCTGGTGTGACCTGTTGAACCCCAGAAGGCTATGAGGCCCATGTAGACACTGTCAGCTCCAGATGCCAGCATCATCGACATGGCTGAGCTCCCTCCACTCCCCACCCTCCCAAACTGCACAATGGTTTACTGGGACTCCTGTCTTCCGTCATGTCTGTGGTGGGCCCTCCTCTGGCTTGGCTGCATTTGATGGAGGCATGCATGAGGCATGGGAATGAGGCAAGAAAACTGAAGGACTCCATAAAAATCTGTGTTTTGCTCCTTTTCCTGCTTCTATTCTTGCTGGGACCTGCACCCCTACTCCACTGCATACGTGTTTCATGGTGCAAATAACTGTATGTCATCATTGTAAGGGACAGGGAGTTCATGACTTCTCTAGAACAGATAACTTCTAAGAAGGACCAGGTGAGAATGACTGGACAAAGCTACCATATGTGCATTCCAGACCATTGGCGCTAGACATCGTGACACCAAGACCCCTGGCTCTAAGGAGTAACACCCAGGCCCTTGTCTTTGTTCTAACTGGTTCCTGGATGTCTAAGGGGACTCTATACCAGGCCACTGTCCTCAATAAAAACCCCTAGACCCCAAACAAAGATGAGACTCATGCTCCTTTCCTTTCGGAGTCTCTCAGATGCTCCATCTGTATCTGCTCTCTCTACATTTTCAGTAAACTCTGCTCTCACTTCCCGCTGGCTCATGTTTGATTTCCATCCTGTGTGAAGCCAAGGACCCTCTTGGCTGGTCCTGTGGGACCCCCTCCGGGTCTCCAGACTGCCAGCATCAGGAAGGTTTCCAAGAATGTAGGCTGATGCAGCATAAGTGGGTCTCAGCTCCACTCATTTTCCCAGTCTGCCAAGGGGCTCTGCAGCGATGGGGAAACCAACCCTGAACTTCAGTTCCAGGACAGCTCAACAAGAAGACCACGTGCCTGGCTTAGCAAGCAAGAACACAGCAGAAAAGCTGAAGCTGAAGTGTACGGAGTGTTTCTCTCTCGAGCAATGTGCTCCCCAGATCCTGCCAAGGAAAGGGTGCCGGAATAGAACACCGTCCCTGTCATGGCACCGCAGCTTTGTGAGCGGAAACTGGGAGACTGGGTGAGAATGAGAAACATATGCTTTCTGCTTCTTGGACTAAAGAGTAATTAACCTAGTGGGGCTGCAGATACTGGGCTGGAAAAGGGCCGGAAGTGGAAGGATAGCTAAAACCTTCCAAAGATGCAAAATCCTGGGCTAATACATCCTACCTCCCAGATGTCAAAAAGGAACTTGTAGTTAACAATGGATGGCAAAAATGATATGTAAATGAAGCATGATATTTCAGTTGTAGGGAAATATACAGCCAGCCCCCATCCTATGTCGCTGTCCTCTGTGGAGTGTGACAGGGGCAAGTACTTCAGGGGCTCCAGATCGAATCTCCTGATCCCTCTGCTGTGCGTCAAATCTCCATGGCCCTGCTCTGCAGTGAGGTAGAGAAGGAAGAAGAATGTGATTCTTTCCCTTCCCACCACAGTATCCAGTGCCGGGGGTTACCTATCGCCAACTGTCCCCTTGTGTCCCTGATTCAGAGGAACCTTCCCTTCCCCTGCCAGAGCACCCTGTGTTTTAACAGTCAGCACAGCCATCCAGAGGAGTGACGGCCCTGTCCGGTGTGTTGGGCACTGTGGTGGCAGATGGGCCAAAGCGGGGGCAAGACTCCCCACACCAAAGTGCAGATTCTATTCACTACGTTCCTCAGAGATGGGGATTTATCTGCTCCTGCGTCAGCCGAGGGCTGCCATTCCCTCAGGTGTGAGCTGGGGAAGCCCAGAGGATCTGAAGGACCTGAGTTGATTACCTAATCCTACGCTCTACCAGCACGGACTCCGTGTCTGTCACGTACCAGGCAAGGCTCTAAGCACCCAGGTGCCCACGGGACACACGACAAAGGTGGGCCTCTCCCTGGACACAGGTGCTGAATGGGATGCTAACAATAGGAACAGGGGTGCATTACAATAGGGGCCTCCTGCCCAAGCAGGAGGGAGCACCTGGAAAAGCAGAGGAACAGTGTTTTCATTGTGCCAGGACATGTTATGTGTGTTAACTCACTATTATAGTCCCCATTTCACAGGTTAGGGAAAGCAGAACTGAGAGGGAACTGAGAAATCGAGCAGCCCTCCCAAGGTCAGAGAGCTGGGAAATGGTCAAGTATAATTTGAGCCTGGGCAGTCTCTACTTTGAATCTGAGTGTATGGCCAGCCTTTAGAGGATAAAATTTGCCCCCACACCCAAAGGAGAGCAAAGGATGAGCCTGCTAATCCGTGCCAAGAGTGGCTGTCTTGAGGGTCAGGGGGCCTGACAGGGAGCCCTCAGAATACTACAGACTACATAGAAAAATCCCTTTTGGCAACAGTAATGAAAAGCCAAGAGGCACCAGAGAGGCTCAAGTCTGCCCTCAGGACAAAGGGACTTGCCAGCAAGACCTTATGGAGAGAGGGGAGGGGCCTACAGAGTATGGACATGGCCTTGGGGAGAACAAGTGCTAGGAAGCAGCCCAGAGCTCTCTGGGCCCAGCTTGAAAGAATCACACTTCTGTTCCCTGGACACTGAATTGTTCAGGCAGGGGTTCTGACTTGGTCCCCTTCTTTTTGGACACCTCCCAGTTATCTTACCCAGAACACACATCTGAGACATTGCTAGCATCCACCCTACCCTCCAGCCTTCCCAAAAATATCTGAGGCTCAGAAGGCAAGGGCAGGAGACAGAGACAGACAGATCCAGGGCCATGAGATGCTGGGTGGGCACAGTAAGAATGCCCACCTTACTTTGAGAATGACTCAGAGAGTGTGGGGTGAGGGTGGGGAACCTTGGAGTTTTTGTGGTATCTACCCATCCTCTCCTTTTACTACTTGAAAATTTTGCACGTTAAAAGCATATTGCCAGGAGACTGTCATGTGGGATATTGACTATTTTCTATTTGAAACCTGGGCTCTAAAGAGCCACAGGGTTTGGGATATTAAAGGTTCTTGAAGCTCCTCTGTCTGAGCCAGTGTGGAAACCAGGGCCTAAAGAGAAATGCTCCCTTATACCTCTCTGCTGGCAGCAGGAAGTGCTTCTAGGAACCAGGGGTCTCCTGCGTTCTGGTGTGAAATTGGATTTCTCGTCTACTTCCAGGTTCTGCCTTCATTCAACAGATCTTGTGAATGGAGACGGGAACTGTGTCCAGAAGCTTCAGAAGACATCACACTGGAAATCCTTCAAAGGTCCTCTATGGACTTGAGGATGACATTTGGTTTGGTGTTAGAAAACCTCAGAGTCAGGGACGCCTGGGTGGCTCAGTTGGTTGGACGACTGCCTTCGGCTCCAGTCATGATCCCGGAGTCCTGGGATCGAGTTCCGCATTGGGCTCCTAGCTCCATGGGGAATCTATTTCTCCCTCTGACCTTCTCCTTGTTCATGCTCTCTCTCACTGTCTCTCTCTCAAATAAATAAATAAAATCTTTAAAAAAAAAAAAAAGAAAAGAAAACCTCAGAGTCAGCTCTTAAATGACTGTCTTTTAGATCTACCTAGAAGAAATGCTCTATGTTCACTATTTTCTATTGGCTTCCCCTCGTGCCGCCCGCTCCCAAGCCCTCTACAAAGAAACAAAAGGGGTGGTCTTGTTTTCCTTTTTGACCACTGATATCCCTTAACTAAACATGAGTATTTTCAAATCTGCCTAGACTTAGCAACTGATTGCTTGAAAGGCTTGGATTTAATAAGCCTTCCAATCACAAACAGTAGCAACAGCCTGATTTCTCAGGGGGATAATTTTCTCAGCCAACAGAAGGAGGCCTGGCTTAGAGTAGCTAAAGTAAGGGTATGACAGAAATTTAAAAGATACAAAGGGTATTCAAATTGGCAATGAAGAAATCAAACTCTCTCTCTTCGCAGATGACATGATACTTTATATGGAAAACCGAAAGGACTCCACCCCCAAACTATTAGAACTCATACAGCAATTCAGTAATGCGGCAGGATATAAAATCAATGTATAGAAATCAGTTGCTTTCTTATACACTAACAATGAAAATATAGAAAGGGAAATTAGGGAATCGATTCCATTTATATAGCACCAAGAACCATAAGATACCTGGGAATAAACCTAACCAAAGGGGTAAAGGATCTGTACTCAAAGAAATACAGAACACTCAAGAAATTGAAGAAGACACAAAAAGATGGAAGACCATTCCATGCTCATGGATCAGAATACTAAACATTGTTAAAATGTCTATATTGCCTAGAACAATCTATACTTTCAATGCCATCCCTATCAAAATTCCACCGGCATTTTTCAAAGAGCTGGAGCAAACAATCCTAAAATTTGTATGGAACCAGAAGAGACCCCGAATTGCTAAGAAAATGTGGAAAAAGAAAAAACTGGGGGCATCATGTTGCCTGATCTCAAGCTTTACTACAAAGCTGTGATCACCAAGACAACATGGTACTGGCACAAAAACAGACACATAGACCAGTCAAACAGAGTAGAGAGCCCAGATATGGACCCTCAATTTTATGGTCGAATAATCTTCAACAAAGCAGGAAAAAATATCCAGTGGAAAAAAGACAGTCTCTTCAACAAATTGTGCTGGGAAAATTGGACAGCTACATGTAGAAGAATGAAACTCGACCATTCTCTTACTCCATACACAAAGATAAACTCGAAATGGATAAAAGACCTCAACGTGAGACAGGAATCCATTAGAATCCTAGAGGAGAACATAGGCAGTAACCTCTTCAACATCAGCCACAGCAACTTCTTTCAAGATATGTCTCCAAAGACAAGGGGAACAAAAGCAAAAATGAACTTTTAGGACTTCATCAAGATTAAAAACTTCTGCACAGCAAAGGAAACAGTCAACAAAACAAAGAGGCAACCCACAGAATGGGAGAAGATATTCACAAATGACAGTACAGAAAAAGGGCTGCTATCCAAGATCCATAAAGAACTCCTCAAACTCAACCCATACAAAACAGATAATCATGTCAAAAAATGGGCAGAAGACATGAACAGACACTTCTCCAAAGAAGCCATACAAATGGCTAAAAGACACATGAAAAAATGTTCATCATCACTAGCCATCAGGGAGATTTAAATCAAAACCACATTGAAATACCACCTTACACCAGTTAGAATGGCCAAAATTAACAAGACAGTAAACAACATGTGTTGAAGAGGATGTGGAGAAAGGGGAACCCTCTTACACTGGGTGCAGCCACTCTGGAAAACAGTGTGGAGATTCCTTAAGAAATTAAATATAGAGCTACCCTATGACCCTGCAATTGCACTACTGGGTATTTACCCCAAAGATACAGATGTAGTGAAAAGAAGGGCCACACCTGTGCCCCAATGTTCATAGCAGCAATGGCCACAGTCACCAAACTGTGGAAAGAACCAAGATGCCCTTCAATGAACAAATGGATAAAGAAGATACGGTCCATATATACAATGGAGTATTATGCCTCCATCCGAAAGGATGAATACCCAACTTTCGTATCAACATGGACAGTACTGGAAGAAATTATGCTGAGTGAAATAAGTCAAGCAGAGAGTCAATTATCATATGGTTTTGCTTATTTGTGGAGCACAAGGAACAACACAGAGGACATGGGGAGATGGAGAAGAGAAGTGAGTTGGGGGAAATTGGAGGGGGAGACAAACCATGAGAGACTATAGACTCTGAGAAACAAACTGAGGATTTTGGAGGGGAGGGGGGTGGGAGGTTGGGTGAGCCTGGTGGTGGGTGTTATGGAGGACATGTATTACATGGAGCACTGGGTGTGGTGTGTAAACAATGAATTCTGGAACACTGAAAAGAAATTTTTAAAAAAATTTTTAAAAAGATACAAAGTGGTAGGAAATGAAAACTGAGACTCCCTTCCCCCACTGTAGTTTTGTAGTGCCCTGCTGCTCACCCCCCAACCCAGTGGCAATCTCTGTCACTCATTCTTCTAGGGGCTGCTGTTTTAATGGGCACTGGAAACCAGCCCCCAGCACTTGCTATCCCCTTCAAAGGCAGTGCAGAGGACGGGATTAGCTGATCTGCAGGAGGTACCTGCTTCCCTGGGGAAAACCTGCAGCTTCTCAAAAGTTCAAAGACCCCTCAGGGACATCAAAGGGCACAGGATGCTCCAGGCAGCAGAAACCCTAAGGACCTGCTCCTAATGACCATCACCCCCTTCCTCTCCCTAAAAGCCACACATCAGGAGGGGCTTTATTGCCTAATTATTTGGACTCTGCCTTTTCCTCCTTGCCTGGGGGGCCGGGGGAGGCATGTGTCCTCCTACCTCCTTAGCACTGTGAAATGTGTGCCATGGTTCAGCAGGCATGAGAGGAGTGTAGCCCCAAATGACCCCAGCCCCAGAGCAGGCACTAAACTCTCACAAGACCCCAGGGCCTTTGCCTGTGCCCTTCATCTCTATGTGGCCACCCCTTCCTGCTCTTCAGGTCACTGCCTCTCTATAGTAGCCCTTGACCCTGCCCAGCTAAGAGGGATCCCTCCAGCCCGAACTCCCATGTACCATACATAGTCTTTCTCTCAGGGCTTCCCTAAAGGTGGGACTGGTTAGTCTTCTTTACACCTCGCCATCCCAGAGCCTCTCCACAGCCTGGCCACATGGTGCTAACCACACAGAAAGTGCTGATAACTGTTTGTTAACTGTTCAGTTAAACTGAACAAAACCAACTTGAGCGTATCTTAGAGTTTCTCCTGAAAGCTTTTACCCTCATGGATATATACGGTCTCTTTGCTCTATTTAGGTGGCAGGGTAAGTCTGAGAGTGTCACCTCCCCCTCAGAAATCCTGTGGGCCCTTTCTCCTGCAAGTGTAGTAAAAAATCAGAAGCAAGCAGCCACACCTTCCACCAGGAACAATGGGGTCTCTATCATCCCTTCCCTGCTCTAAGGCAGGTTATGTCCTGCCTGATGAAATTTAACACTAGAGACCTAGGAGAATTTCAGAGACAAATCCTCCAGTCTTACAACCAAGAGGCACCTGACTCCATTTCTGTAAGCCCTGGTTCTCACACCCAGCCGCACAGGGGACTCGCCTAGCGATTGCTGGAAAATGCTGGGGCCTGGCTCCTATCAGCAGAGGCTCTGATTTCACTGGGAGGAGGCATGACTTGACCAGTGATTCTCAAGTGCATCAGAACCACTGAGACAGTGTTAACCGGTGGTTCTCAGGCTTCAAGGCACATTGGAATCCCCCCCACGGACCTGTGAAAGCTCAGATGGCTGGCCCCGGCCCAGAGTTTCTGATTCAGCAGGTCCAAGGGGGGGTGGGTAGCAGAGAGAGGTATAAGAATCTGCATGTCTAGTAAGTTCCCCAGGGATGCTGAAACTGCTGGTCCAAGAACACAAGGACAGCCACTGTTGGTTTTTACTATGTGTCCCACACTGGCTACAGGTGAAAGTCACCTGAGAAACTTTGACCATTACCTATGCCTGGGGCCCAGCCCAGACCAAGTAAATTAGGACTTTGGAGTCTATGGCAGGCACCTGTGGTTTTCAGGGGCTCCCAAGTTTTCAGTCTGATATACCTCCAGCTCTGAGAACACTGCCTCTAAGACAGAGGCTGTCCGTGAACATGGTGGCAGGGGCCCATGCCACAGCTTCTTCCTGTTCTGAGTAGAGATGGGCCTTCATGCAGCTTCTACATACAGAACCCAGGCCTACCTTTTTCATGAGCACTGATCAACCCCCATCCCCTTCGTGGTGTGACAGAGTCTGAATATTTGAGAATATGATTCTATCCTCCTTTGCTCTTCCCTCCTCCTGCCCACAAATTCCAGGGAGAAGTCCACACTGATAACAAATGGCAGGACTTCTCACCAAGCTTTTAGCCGGGCCACAGTGATTTAGTACAATCAATTCCTGGTGAGTCAAAGCCAAAAATCCTGACTGTACTTTATTTCTGCCCAGATTCCCAGTATGGGGGGCAAGACCCAGGGAGGGCATTCCTGATGGGAGATTCTGCACACACACGAAGTCCGAGGCCCAAATGTTCTATCTGCAAATTTTATACTGATGATGAAGATTCTATGGAACCAGACAACTTTCGGGAATGGTGATCACCCTATTGCTAAATTATTGAATGCTTGTTTGTGGGACTCTCTGTGAAGCATTCTGGGTACACGGTATATAGAGACTCTTTGTTTCTCTAACACCAAGGATTTGAGAAATTTTGACACAATTGAGACCTTGGGGGCTTTGTTACTGCTCTTTCTTTTCTCCTTTGCTGTCTTTTTTTTTTTTTTTTTGAGGCCCTTCTTAAGCTATATTTTTTTATCTTAAAAAAGAAATCTTCACTTCCCCTGGTATAAATTATAGCTTCTTACAGTAATCACTACTGCTCAACTGGTATTCAATACACAGGATAAAAATATATTCCTCCGGCCATCTTAACGACTGTGTACACAGCTTGTCCTCAAACCCTCTCTGAATTTTGGCTCAGAGCAACTATCATGTTAAGAGGATGGAATGTGGTTTCAAGCAATGCCAGGAGGATTGCATAAGCGATAATTGATATTTTTACTAGCGGCAACTTTGTAGTTGATAATGGGTTATTAAAACAGGAAAAGAGGCCCTCCCCCACAGAATCCCATCTGAGATGTAAAAGGAAAGGTGTTCCAGACAAAAAGCCCCTCGGTGTCAATAAAGGGTGGTTCTGGCAGGTCCCATAGCTTCCAGAATGTGCAGCCCGGGGGCAGAAAGCAGCAGCGAAGAGAACCCCCCTTGTTTCAGGGTCTCCGGGGCTGAAGCCGGGGCTGCAGCAGCCCCTTCACCCTCCCTCCCCTTCAGGTACATGCGACCCAGCTCTTAGGGGAGCTCCGTCACACTTCTGGAGCAAAGCGTGGGGTGGGTAGGGGGAGAGACAGAAATAGCAAGGGTACCAAGTGTCCTGCCATCCTTGTTCCTTTTTTAAAAATAATTTTGATACTGGCTTTTATTTAAACATCTGCTTTCGACTTATGTTTACAGAAGGGATCAGTGTCGAATCTGTCAGGCCTGACAGAGCAGAAACTCACTGGTCTGAAGTAGGAGTAGTCAAGGGCCCACCGGCTGGCCTTGTCTTTGGCAGCTCCCATCACCCAGGCCCTGTCCTCCAGGTAAGAAGTCGGGGAGACGTCACCTCACTGAAGGCAGCAGAAGGCTCATCCCTTATAAATACCATAAAGGTTCCGCCCGTACCGCCCCCCCCCCCCCCCCCCCCCGCCACTTTGAGGTTTTCAAGACAATCCTCATTCTTTAGGAAACAGAACCCACATGCTGATCCTTTATGCATAAAAGGAGGCTGAGGCACAGAGCAGCTGCTGAGGCACAGGGGATGGTGAGGGAAGGTGGGCCAGGGCAGGGTGGAAATGCTAGACCTCGGGGGTCACCTTTCATCCTCATGCAATCACCAGCTCACATTCAGTCTGCGTCATACCACATCAGCGAGGATTGTGGCTCTGGGGTCACTCCGCTGTCTATGTGGATGCCTGCAGCCTGCCCCCTGGCCCTGTCACCCCTCAGGTGTGCAGTGCAGTGACCGTATCCACTGCTTTGCAAGATTTCATACATGTTTTTCCCCTTTGTCACCCTCCTCCAGCTTCAACATAGACTCAGTCTTGTCAGTGTCACAGGCATATAAGTACTTATTTTTTTGTGGCCAAGGCTTTTGTTTTTAGGGCACTGGAAGGAAGACAGCTGGAAGCGAGGGGGCAGAGAGACACAGTGAGAGAAAAAGAGAGCTGGAGGTGGTGGAAACAGTGACAGACTGATCTGCTCGTGTCAGTACTCCCTGGAACAAGGCTGCATCATCTTCCAAACCAAGTAATAGGCTCCGCTGCCCGCTGGGGCCATGATACCAAACAAAATCACACTGACCCACACAGGTATGCACTCTCTCTGCTGCTACGTCTTAATTTCTTTCTAAGTCAACCTCAGTGTCCAGAGGAACTGCGTATAAGCTGTATCCACGGCTGGTCAAGTCTGGGGGGTCTGGGACCCAACTGCTTGCTACCCGTCTTCCCTGCTCCATTTGCCCTGGTTCCAGAAGGAACCACAACCCAGCAGCACAGACATGGGTCCAAACCGTAAAGAAGCACCTCCAGGTCGGAGGAAGAGACAAGTGAAACCCCAAAGACCACGACGAGTGAAGACTTTCCAAAGCCAACTCATGCCGACCCCCATCTGAAAATGTACAGAGCTCTTCCAAAGCAGGGAACGCAGATGGTAACCGCCTCCAGGTGCCTTTTCTCTGTCGTTACAGAGGAAAGTCAAAGGGGCAGCATCATGACAGAACCCATGACAAACGAGACTCCTTTTCGAAATGAGGGTGGCTGCCTAAGAACGAGGGAGCCTCGTATTTTCAATGCTTCCAGGGTCATCAGACTGTCACCTGCCCACATGGGAAAGGCCATGTCCTAATGGGCATGAATGAAGGAGAGCGGTCATTACTGACAGTGAATCGAGCCAATAAATGGAGGCAGACAGCTTCAAGCAGCGTGCGGCTCTTCACAAGCCTGCAGCCGCCATGAAGCCAGCCAGGAGGAAGACCAGGACAATGAAACTGCTCATGTGAAGGAGTGCAGGCCCGCCAGCTTGGCTGTTTGTTGGAAACACCTAAGGAAGTTCAGAAAAATCCCACCTGCAGAAATGCTGATTTTAATTGGTGTGAGGTGTGGCCTGGGCAACTGCATTTTAATGTGTTCTTTTTCGGGGGGGAGGAGCAACCGAGGGGAGAGAGAGAGAGGGAATCTGAAGCAGACTCCATGCCCAGCAGGGAGCCCAATGTGGGGGCTTGATCTTACCACTCTGAAATCATGACCTAAGTTGAAATCGAGAATCAGACGCTTCACGGACTGAGCCACAGAGGTGCCGCAGGACATGTGCATTTTTAAAAGATCCTCAAGGCAGATCTTACCCTGAACTTCTAAATTTTGAAATAATTAAAGGTACACAGGTGGCTAAAAGGAAAATGCAAGGAGGTTCTGTGCACCCTTCATCCGGCCTCCTGCTATGGTAACATCTTAGATCGTAACTGTGATGCAAGGTCAAATCCAGAAGATGAACGGTGCTACAATCCACAGTGCTTCTCCAGATCTCATCAGTTACATATACACTCTCCCAGTGTGTATTTCCGTGTTATTTTATCACACATTTAGCTTCCTATAACCACCACCTTAATCAAGAGATCAGAGCACTAACACAAAGGGTCATCTGGGTGGCTCAGTCGGTTGAGCATCTGACTTTGGCTCAGGTCATGATCTTGGGGTCCTAAGTAAGCTTCTCTGCGCCTCAGTTTCCTTAACTATAGAATGGGAAGAATGACAGTACTTAACCCAGGGGATGGCTGGAAGGATTGAATGAATTGAACAGATATAAAACACTGAAAACAAGCGTGTTTAATAAATAACCCATGAGATTTGCCACTGTTTAACAGGGGTATATATGTGTTGTCACCTTGGCCCTGGGGTGTATATACCACCGCCCCCCCCCGATCCAGATCCTAGTTCCTTTTGTCCCCTATGTCGTCCAAGGGTCAGAGGATCAACCACAGGAGAGTGGGATGTGAGATCATAGATCAGTTCAACCCTCCTCAGAGTCCACGCACCCAGGCTGGAGGGTGAGCTCAGTACAAATACCAGTGTGAGAAGAAATCAGCACTGCCTCTCAAATTTCTGGAGGGCTCTGATTTTCAGAACGTTCTTCCTCCCACTGAGTTGAGACCTTTTTCCCTGTGTCTTGAGCACCCTGGTTCAGCTCTGCCACTGGGGCCATGCAGAGATCTCTTGTGCCCTGACAGCCTCTACTGTGACCGCCTTCAGTGTGTCCCCCTGCACACCTCTTCATCACCAAGACATGCAGTTCTCCCAGCTATTTCCTTCATCATCCCCTCCCCTTGCATATGGACACGGTCCTGGCACAGCCCTTCTCATACCGAATGCAAGACTCCTACTGCTCATACTGCTAAAAGGCAGGGTGAAGCTCCCACTGCCTCCCGTTTCTGCAGATGAGGTTCGTGTCGATGGGGTCTAAGAATGCCCTGGGTTTGAAAGCATGTCACTCACCACAGCCCCTTACGTCCAGATCTGTTTCATCCCTTGTGTCAACCTTTGTCTATTGGCAATGGCTGCCTATAGAATGAGGAAGTACTGTGAGTTGGGACTCCATGGAAAAGGGTTCTGGGATCAGTTAGTAATGTCTGTCAGCGAAGCACAACAAGAAAGTGGAGACCAATATGTGTGTTGGCAGTGACGAGAACCTTTTCAAACAGGCTGCCATGAAGCTGTGTTTTCACCATCCTGTGTGTTCCATCTGGTTCATCTGGGATTTAACTTAAATTAAATACCATCGGGAAAGCTGAAAGGCATAGGAGTACTGCCCAGACTTCAACACTGACAAAGGTCTTGAAGCCAGACTCTGCCACTCACCAGTGGAAGGACCCCTCATTCTCCTCTCTGTAAGATGCAAACAGCAGCAGCAGAGAACCAGGTACAAATGAAATGCAATCAGGCACCACAGCACTGGCCACTGTTCCAAGGTGGTCAAGGACTGTGTGTACTCTGAGTTTTTCCACGCTGCTTTCCCTGCCATCTTTGTGCCGCCACACCGCAAAAACTGGTGAGCATGCTACCCCTCTCCGCATGCAGGTCATGACTGAAATGTTATATGAGGGAGCCCCAATGTGGGAAGAAGTTTCTCTCCCACACAGCACTGTACCGACCCTGCCTGGAGTAAGGCTGCCCAACAGTTACAAATTCACTTAATCCCAGTAGTATCCAGTCCACCATTTCCCATACTTCTCATTAGGAAGGTTAAGAGTTTGGCAGAAACCTTGGTGAAAATTACATTCCCTGCCTCTATACAACCTGCTTTGGGTATGACTTCTTATCCGTAGATTCTTGGTGGACATCTAGAATGGCCTCTTTTCACTGTGAATGCTCACAAATGATATTCCATGAATCCTTGGGGACTCTCTCCTGCAAACCATATTGACATTGTGAATCTAAATTGTATACCATTTGTTTCACTTTTGCAAGAGGACATTTACCTAGTTCATCCTTTGGCATACCTTGCTTCTCCTTCATTGCTTCTTCACAATGATCAAAGCGGGCTGGCACTCTCATTTGCAAACAAGTTGTCAGTCTGGGCCAAGGGAACCCAAACCATGAGGCAGCTGTCTGATATCTTATCACCTCCTCCATTATGTGGGTCTTCAGCTCCTCACAGAACAAGGTGTATGGAAACCAGGTGGGACGCACTAGGTAGCTGGCTCATGATGAGGATATCCAGCGATAAAGCCAATTAAGTTATAAAAGGCAGCGTGGTATAGGGTCTGGCTCTTCAAAACACAATGTGCCCTTGGTCTTCAAAAGGGGTGTCTTATAACCCTTTGCAAATCCATAAGTTTGGAATTATGATTGCTTCTGTGTGAGTTGGGGGGGGCTCTTAATTTTCTTTTCACTTTGGTAACCAACCATCCTAGTGAGTTATTTTCATGAGGAAACGGATTTTATAATCACTTGTAGAAATGGCTGTATGCACGGCAAGGACTAGAAAACGGTTAGTACTGAACACAAACGCCAGGTGGTCATGAGACTCAAGAGGGGACCAGCTTCTCAGGACGCATGATTCAATGAGTGTTGCAGCAAGAAGTGACCGGGGTTCTGCGCTTTAGGGCTAGCTCTAAACCTTCAGACTCCAGCATCCCACTTGGTACTTACTGGACTTCTAGACCTTAGGTAATATTATGGAAAATGTGGAGAGAGAAAATGATGCCTTTGGTATCAGATCCAAAACCGGCCAACTCTGAAAATCCACCAACAGGGCAGCTGTGGGATGGGTTCTCCACACACGCGTCATTGGTGGCAAGGATGTGAAGAAGCTATCCTTAGGGCCAGCACAGTCACTCATGCTTCTGCTTCTGCCTTCAAAACCCAAAGAAAATCTGAAAGGGAAGGGGCAAGACAGGAATGCCAGCATATCTAAGCCTCAGGCCAAGGATCTTCCTCTGCACTTTGAGCACATTAAAGACCACTGCTTTGGGGCTTGTAGGGAGAGTTTGAATTTCTACTCAGTGTTTCAGTTCTGCCTCTTCCTTCCATATTCTGCATGCTAAACCCCCATTCCACGGGCAAACCAAATTCTGGTGGGCCAGTGCATTCTACAGGAAGTTTGTTGCCACCCAAGAGTTTGGCATCCTGGAGGTTGGCCAAAAATTTACCAGATTTTATGATGCATCAAGTTAAATGTTTAGACTGGAGGGGGTCTCTTTCAACAGACAGGATAGGTGGTGGCTGTTTCAACCATGTCTTCAAATAGAGCTGGTGTCCAAGCTACAGAGAAAGTTGAGCGGGAACCTGGAACCTAGCTCTGGAAGGCAACAAAAGAGCCCTTGGCACCTGCTGGCACCACCTGGGCAGTAAAAAAAGCATGGGTGAAAAGGAAGGATCATGGGAGAAGTTCCAAAACCAGGGCAAGAAAGCTATTCAAAAAACTGCTCCATGGAAAAATCTTACAAATGAAACAAACAGACAGATTTTCCCGTTAAGACCAGTGGGCAGGTGCAGTGCCCCACCCAGCTAGGAGCAGCCCCATGCTAAGATGGGGTCAGCAGAAGGGGCTACCACTCTGATGCGCTCTAACCGCCCCCACTCAACTGTCTTGTGCACGGGAACACCTGCTGCCCCAGATCCCGCCATTTCTAATCAGCTCCCAGGTGGCACAATCACACTGGTGTTCAGAACACACTGAAGAGCAAGGCGCTAGCTAGATGCAGTTCTAGACGTTTCTCCAGAAGTGGGGCTGCCTCATGCTTCTCTGCCAGATTCTGGACTGGGCAGGGGATAGGGGAGTTTTAGGGGACAACTGTTAAGTCAGTAAGGGGAGTTTGGATTGGGGTTGGGGAGTAGGAAAGCAGTGGGGTTTCTGGGAGCTTGTTCTGTGGACGAAGCTAAGCTCCACGTGGACCAGACAGCCAATAGCAAGCTGGCCTCCTCCCCCCAATCCCCCGCCAGCTGTCGGAACACAGCTTCTGCCTCCCCTCGGTGATCACAGAACACGTGCCACAAAGATGAACAGGCTCTTAAGGAATCCAGGTCTCCCCCGACCACAGAGCCACCAACAATGACAACTGTAGGTTTAGGTGTCGCTAACCCAGTGAGCACATGTGCTTCTGCCTGGAAAGCTCCCTGGACTGGAAACCAACCTGCATATGCCTCTCGGCGGTGGGCAAGGCTCCTGTCATCAGGTCCTGTTACAACATCCCTCTTTCTATATCCATCTACTTATTTATGTTTTTTCCAAGAGAGGCCATTCCCAGATCCCCACACGGGCTCCTGACAACCACTCAGTTGCTCAGACTTCAGCAACTAGGTGCACAATTTCAGACCCCTCCCACTGGTCCTTCCTGACACCACCATCTGGCGAAACCACCACTTCCGCACCCTCTGTGCCTGCAAATGGATAAGGATGAGGAAAGCTCTTTTCCCAGAACACACTGTTGACAGTGCTGGTGGCAAAGTCTGCAGGGTCTTCAAGAACGTGTGGCTGCCCTCAGGTCTTCAGTTTGGAAGTTTCCATAAGCAGCAGGCAGCAGATAAATGAGGATTTCAGGCATGAAACGAAACACCTTGGGAGAATGGGGGCATCTCTTTGCGAGCTTGGGCTGCTATAACAAAATACTATAAACTGGGTGGTTTATCAATAACAGAAATTTACTTCTCAAAATTCTAAGAGGCTGGAAGTCCAAGGTTAGAGTGCCAGCATGGTGGGGCTCTGGTGAGGGGCCTTTTCCAGGCTGCAAAAGGCTGTGTTCTCTTTGTATCCTCATGTGGCAGAAGTAGAGCTAGCTAGCTCTCTGGCTCGTTCTCGTGTATAAAGGGCACCATGCCACGGCGAGAAGCTCCTGCTCGAAGTCTCCCACTGGTCACTTAGAGGTGCAGGCAGGGCGAGAACTGGCCATCTGCTAAATAAGGCCAAGTGGACTGCGCATGTCCCTTCCTTCTCTGAGAACCAGAAGAAAAGCCTCTTCGCCAAAGCTGCCGGAAGCTCTGGCAATCTAATGAGAAAACTGGGTCTCGTTTCATTCCTGGAATAGTCTGTAACGTAAGGAAGTTCTAAGGGGATTTTGGAATTTGGTTCTTCAGCCAAACTCCACGTTCCTCCCATCTTCTCCAATACCATCTCAGACAACAGCCTTTTAGGCAAGGAAATCCACCTGATAATTAAATGCAAAGAATTCCTGGGGCAGAGACAGACACTCGCAACAGCTTCCGTAGCCTTCCCTGTTACAGTAATGACGCTCTGGGGGCTACAGACAGACGCCCCAGAGCCAGCTGGAGTTTCCATCAGAGCGATAACGTCGAGCCAATGGCTATGTGGCCTGGCTGCTCCGAATGCAGGTGGGACCACATCTGTCTGCTTGCTGAAGAGCTTTTCCCTTTGTTTGTGTTTCCCTCCCAGGCCTGGCCTGCACATATCTGGGAAGGCTGTGGTCAAGGTCCTCTTAAGGACAGCAGCTCTGGGCCTTCCAAGCAACTGGAACAAGTGTTCCGTCCCCACATTCGAGTCTGCATCAAGGGCAAGACTGCAAAGGAAATCCTGGTAACTTTCTGTGCAATGCCTGTTAAGGCAGGGCCGTGAGAAATCCTAGCTCAGGGCAGAAAAACCCTGTGAAAACAGCCACCAGTTACAACATTCCTTGCTACTCTGGATGCCACACCTCCCATTCAAAAGTCACACGTCTGGAAAGGGCCAGAAGGAAATTCTGCCCTTTTGAAAGCCACACTCAGGGCCATGCCCTGTGGGCTCATGGAAGTCCTGCAGGGCGCAGGCCTGCCTTGCAAATCCTCAGGGCACCGCTGCCTCTGACATCTCGGGTCTTTCTAGCTCAGTGAACACATGAGGAGGAGGGTGGCTTATAAATTAATGTTCAAGACCCTGCAGTTTTCCAGCAGCAAATGTAAAAAAATAATAATAAAATGAAAGGAAACGAGGCCTGAATGTTTTGCACAACTCTGGAATTTGGATAAGACAGCCGCGCCCTGCGGATGCTTGCACCGACTTTGATCCGGGGGCCAAACGCCGAGGAAATCGTCCTCAGGAATCCCTCCAAACTCCTCTGCGTGAAACCTGAGAGCCCTGAACACTGTGAGCACCACCAATTACCCTTCAGTCTGGAGGGGGAGGCTGCGGGAGGCCGTGGGAGCCGAGTGGGAACAGAGGAGGAGACCCAGAGAACCAGGGAGGAACCTGTCTGAAAACCCAGCGTGGGACTTGCCTGTTCTAGAACCAGACCAGAGACACCCAGGCTTCTGCAGACCTCCTGGGGGGAATGTACCCCAGCCCAAACTTTCTGTTCTGCAAGAAAGGTAGACCCCCTCCCACCATGTGAACAAACTACCCCAATCCCAACTAGAACAAAAGCATACTTCCCTCTCCCCCTGGGATTTCTAAACAGTTATGACATTTCCAGAAATCCTCTCTCTGTTGTACCTTCTTTATGTAAGGCTGGCCCATCTAAGGTCTATGCTCTGCCTACCAGACTGAGCCCCACGGCAAAGGGTCCGGGCCACAGCTGTGGCTGCCGGGGCCATCCGCTAGCGGGTGACCTGCCTGGTCACATCTGGCCTGCATTCACTCTGAATCTCCCCCACGCTGCACCGGGCAGCTTTCTTAATACAGATCACAGACAAACATTTCTTCTCTTCACACATCTGGATAATGGCTTTCCTTACTTCCTGTTCTGGGATCGAGCAATTCTTTTCAGATTGAATTGTGTCGACTGCAGTAATAAGAACATTTCCCCCAGAAGAGTTCTCCCCTCCCCTTTCCCTCCGCTCCCCCACCCTCCCTAGACACTTGTCCACTCTCTGCCCACAAGGCACAATTCTCAGGGATGGGAAACAGATGACATTCCGTGCTGCGCCCCAGGCGAGCACATCCCCAGGCATGTGTCAATGAGACATCCTTCCAACATCCACTGCCCGGAGCTCATTTGCACTTTGTCACGTTCTGGCTAGAAACATCCAGAGTGCCTGGATCTAGCTTTTAAGGAATGTCTTTAAGGGAGGATACCAAGTGTCACATGGGAACTGCTTGGGGTCGAGGATTTCCCTCATTACTTCAGGGCAGCACGCAGGGGTATCCCACCTGCCAGGTCCTCGTTGGGCTGAGCAGGAGAACAAAGTCCTTGCTCTGCTCATGTCTCAGTGCTCCTTCCAGTTCTGCCAGCAAGGTCAATGCTTCCAAAATACGGGGCATGGCTCCAGTGGACCATGGGTGGGTGGGTGGGTGTGTGTATGTGTGTGTGAGCGCGCAGGTCTGAAAACCTGGCTGTACCCCACACATTGTTGTAACTGAGCCCACTTACAATTATTTGCATGTCTGTGGGTGCACATATGACTGCCCCAAACACAGCTCCTTATTAGGACACTTGTATCTCTAAACCTCAGCCCAGCATTTCTCTTCGGAGTCCTAGGGACTCAGTACCCTGCCCCTCACATTCCTCCCATGGCCAGGCACTTAACACTTTGTTCTGAACACTCACAGAGGTCTCCTGGCAGGTGTCGGGTGAGAGATGATAGGACTAACCCTGTCTACAAGGCCACAGTCAGGACAGCTGGGCTTTTCTCCACCTGCCATGCCATGAATGCACATGGTTGGTGGGGTGTCAGGGTAGTGGCAAAGGGAGTGGAATTCTGGGTGACCGAGAGGCGAGTGAGAGTCAGGGGAGTAGGATCATACCCAGCATTGCTGCAGCCCACGTGATGGTGGCCCAGAGACAGACATGAGAATGTAGATGACGCCAGAAAGCAACAATGAAGCCCCTGAGGCCTGGGAGCATGGTTCTCCACCCTGGATGCACCAGGAATCCCTGGAGGGCCTTCCTTAGTACTCTCTCCCACAGAGGGCAAGTCCTAATTGCTCTAGAGTGAAGCTCAGGCCACTGGCACTTAGAAATGCTTCAGGGGCTTCCTTGTATAGCTACGCCTGTGTGTCCCCTGCACTAGGCTCCCAAGCTTCCCCAAAGAGAGAAGTTTTCAGAGGCCACAACATGAGGAGAGCTAAATTCCAGAACAGAAAGACCTGAGAAAGGGAATACGGAAATCAGGCAAAAAAAAAAAAAAAAAAAAAAAAAAATTCCAGGATGATCGGGTGGGAAGAGTGCCCACCCCGAGAACAGGCAGAAAGAGCCCAAACAGGGGGCATGGCTTTGGGGCCTGTCTGGAGGGCTTTTTGTAGATTTACTTGGGTTAGAGAGGTTTGCGTAGTTTGGAAGGACTCAAGGCAGGAATTGATCTGGCTCAGGCTTATCTAGCAGAGCCTCTTAAATCCAACAGAGGCAGAGATTTACTTTCTGCAAGAGAAAGCTCTTTGTTTCTACCTATAAAGATAGGTCTTTTTTTCCCCTGTATGTGGGTGGCCGAGTGTGCACTATGCGGTTTCCCTCCCCTCTTTCAGCACCCCATCTAGATGGGCCTGTGTTCAGACGTTCCCTGGGAGCTCTTGGTCTTACCTGATTGAGAAGCAAACTGCATGTTATGGTGTTCTGGGTCTCCCCAGGCCCTAAATGTCCATTTGAAACTCTGAGCCCTCCTCATCTCCCACTGTCTACTGCCTCCTCTGGGCCTGATCATGCCACCCCACCCCCCACCCCAAAACAAAAGGCATTCTCACCGGCTGTTCTAGAACTGCTTCCTTTCTCCCTTTTACACTAAAACTCCCAAATCACAGCAAACAATATATTCTAAAATTCCCATAGAAGTACTATACTGGTTATTTTAATATTCTACTGAAGTCACTACCAACTCCCTCCTTCATCTGTGAGGGTATCATCTAATTTTGGTTTTGCTTTTCCCATGGGCCATTAGTATGGACCTGGACCTAACCCTCATTGGGGGAGAATCCTATCCATGACCAATCAGGGCTGGGCCTCAAAAGCACATGCTTGCCCAAGAGAAACAAATGCTTGCTTCTCACTGTTCCTCTTTCTCTTTGAAACCAAATATTGATAAATATCTTGGAAACTGAGGTCTACCACAAGGCACCCTGTCCTGGTTTCTTGAGGGAAAACACCTGCGCAGCGCTGGCCCAGCTGGGCTGTGTCTCTCAAGGAATGGCCCCCTAACCTTATCAGTTCAGTTATAACCAATAACAGCTGTCAGCTACAGCTCTCTGGAGGGAGAGAGTTGCGTCACTGCCATCTTCTCACACTCAGGAGCTCTTCTTCTCTCCTGGTCACAGCAGGATGAAGGAATCCCTCATTTCCAGTTGGGTTCTCAAGCTATCATGGCAAGACAGGGAGACAGCTGCCTTCCCAAATGCACACTACTGAAGGAGACAGGCAATCTTTCACCCCAAGCAGGCAAATAAGCCATGAAGTCTCATCAGAAAACCTCAAAGTCAGAGTGGCTGGGTGGCTCAGTCAATGAAGTGTTCTACTCTTGGCTTTGGCTTGGGTCATGATCTCGAGGGAGTGAGACAGAACCCCACGGCTGGCTCTGCGCTCAAAGAGGAGTCTGTTGAAGACTTTCTCTCTCTTTGCCTTTGCCCTCCAACCCCTCTCTTTCTCAAATAAACAAATGCTAAAAAAAAAAAAAAAAAAAAGAAAAAGAAAAGAAAAAGAAAACCTCAAAGTCACTGTTATCATGGCTTCTGCTTGGAGCCAACTCATCCTCCCAGCAGAAACATACATAGAACCTCCCACGTTCTCCACCTTGACTCCCACCAGGAGCAGCAAATCCTTCAGACCTGTCCAAAGCTGGAGCTGCAGTCTTTCCCACTTTTTCTTTCTCAGGTAATCAGAAAGCTGTTGATCGTAGCTGAGGTACTTGAATTTCCTAGGGAAGTCCCTCTTGCTGATACACTGGCTTTCTTCTGCAACTAGGATGCCATGGATTGTCCTTTCTGCCTTGGTTGGCAGAAATCTGAAAGTACCTTGGTTTTTTCGATATATAACAAGTTTTCTTCTTATTTCTGTCTCTTAGAACATGGGTCTTTAATAGCCCTGATGTATGGGTATATTATCACAGAAGTGATCCCAAATCATTTCAAGTAGAGACTAGAAATTTTTAAAAAGTAATACTAGTTTCCTAATCTATTAAATAAAAGCTAAGTAATACCTACCTCATAGAACTGATCAATAGCACAATGATTGCACAGCATCTAACAGAGTAGGTGGTTGGTAAATGAGATCTGATTTGACTTAAACATCATTAGTACATTATTAATTCCTGTCCTAAGCAGAATTATTGATATTACCATGGCAAGAATTTTCCATTTAATTCATAACTTAAAACCCACATGATTGCAGATTGGATTAGAGACAGTTTATGGTACCAAAGAAATTATTTTTGAACTACAATATGTAAAATATGATCATTCATACAAAAAGATACAGAAAGAGGGAGGAAAAACAAAATTCCAGGATCTGGATGAGTTAACTGAGGAAAATGAGCTTGATACTCCCTTTGTGTTTTCTGACAGCCAAAGCAGGGAGAAAATCAGGTTAACGTATAGGACTCTCACTGTCTGATAAATGCAACGTGTACCTCACATGGAAAGTGAATTTTTCTCCTGACATTCAGAGCTTGAGTAATGGCTTGCACAGAGTCTTATATGAGGTTCAGTGGGTAAGCAACAGAAGGGCCATACTTAGGAGCACCCAGGGGCAAAGGCACACGCCCAACTTTCAGAAGAGAAGTTTCACTTTATCAGTATTAAATTTTAGGGACCAATGGGTGAGGTACATAGAAGGGTACTCTTTTTCATTTTCTAAAGCTTTCACTGAGAAATTTTCTTGAAGAGCATAGACCAGTGCTCAGGTCCTCCGAGAATACCTTCCCATCCTTTCTTAGTGCACATGTACTTAAAGAACATACTTAATTTAACTTAAGGAGTTAAATGACTCCACTCTGTTCCAACAGGCAGCCGCCTACAGGCTTCAGATCTGTGAAGCAGCCTGGCAAGTGGCTTCACTAGGACTACAGGCTGATCCCTCTTGTTAAGCCCCCACACAGCCTTGCCTGGGGCTCTGAGCCCAACTGGTCAGAAGGGTCTGCAGATGCAGAGACTGTGGCTTCGTCCCTCAGAGACCTGCTTCCCATTGCTCGCAAATAATCAGTGACAACAGACTTCCCGGGGAAAACTATAATCGCCCAACTAGGGGCAAGGCCAAATGCTTGCAGAATTTATTGGCTTTGATGAACAATTAGGTGTTTGTTTTCGTAGGTAATTAGAGCGCAACAGCAAGCTATAAAGGGCCCTCCAAGAAACTGAAGCAGACTGTAGCTAAAGGCTACTGGAGTCGGACTGAATCTCCCCATTCATTCCTGCAGCCCTCCTGCACTGGAATGCCAGCGGCCCTGCACAATCGCACAGGTCAGCGGGGAGAAAATGGCCCCCCGTGCTCTTCACGTCCAAGGAGAAAGGCCTCTGTGCGGCACGTGTGTGCTCACACATGGGTGCAAAGAGCACTCCAGCGTGGGCCCTGGCACTGAAGACTACATGGAATCTTGCAGTTCATATAAACAGATGCATCCAAAAGTCCACAACAACCCACATGTTGGAAAATGTTTTGACAACTGCATTCTCAAGACCACTAGGTCCTTGATTCTGAGGAACCAGGATGGGCCCGGTGGGACCTTTGGCGCAAAGAAGAGAAGAGAGGATGTTTGCCAAAGCCATACTGATTTACGTTTTTCTCTCAGCAACCACTTTCCACTGCAGCTTTGAGTGTGTGTGTGTGTGTGTGTGTGTGTGTTTAGCAAATCAGAAATATGAATACATATTTGATTACGATTAATTTTTAAAAATTATTTCCTAGTAGTATAGGCAAAAAAAAAGTATGGGCAAAGGGCTGTTGCCAATATTTAAAAAATACTGTTGAGATAAAAGAATTGTGTACTTAGAGACAACTACTCATTTTGCTTCTTTTAGTCGATGACATGTTATTTCTGCCTTAATCCCAGGAAATACACACAGGATTATTATCATTTGCTCTGCTCACATCATGATACTCAGTAGGCACAAAAAAGGTAACAACCAAACCCATCTACGAGAGTGAAAAAAATAGAATGGGACCAGAGAAAACAAGACCAAAAAATACAAATAAAGCCACAGATACAGCTAACCTTAGAGGAAACTGATTTTGTGCTTCTCCTTACAGACCGACTTTAGTTTTGCAGAAGGTTGAGCTCACATTTAGGGTCCCGCGCATCATACTCAATAGGTCATTAGGAAACACTTTATGTTTTTTCGCCAAGAACTAGACTTCTATTTAATTTTGTTCTACCCAACCCGGTATAAATTTTCCTATTGTTCTGCATGCTCTGACTGCCTCAATTTAAGTATTTATTTTTTAAGTTCTTATGGAGTCATACCACAGTTTTTTTCCCCCTCAGAGAAATACAAAACAGACACCTACTGCAGGAGAAGTAGTAAACCCTCAAGCCACAGTTTTAGGGTCGGCTGGCTTCCCGCCACCTGAGATTTCCTGCAGGTGATCTCAATCTTGGGCCAGCCACTCAACCCCTCTGACCTTCTTTTCCCTCCTCTGAAAATCCGGGAGGCTGCCTTAGATCCTTCCCACAACATCTTTGGGCTCTGAGGTTTTATGGCTCTTCCCTCCTCTGGGGAAGAATTTCCATGGACAAAGGCAGCAGCTGATAAGTCTTTTAAACTAAGACACTGACATTCTGCCTTAAGACAGTTGGACTTCATTGGAAACCGGCTCTCAAGGAAATAGAAAGTCAACAGTATGAAAATAATCCCATTATCTGAACAACAGAGTGAATCAAAGATCATGCTGGTCCAGGAAAGGAAATGCAACCAAAGAAGACATTCTGACACAAACCTCTTTGCTCTAGACTGTATGCACTAAGAAGAGACATGAACATGAAATGAACATTTCAAGTCTCAGATCATCTGGTCAGTAATCTTTCTGGGCTCCCTGAAGGACCGAGACCCAGGCCTGCTGGCCTACGTCTGTGTTACAGAAGAAGCAAAGGCAAAGAGCAGCACTGTTTCAGAACTTTTGGAATTCAAGGGAAAAAAAAAAAAAAAAAAATATATATATATATATATATGTATATGTATACATAAATACATATGTTTCAGAATATATATATGCATACATATATTCAGGAAGGAATTGGAAAAGGCAGAACAATACAGAGTCTGATACTTACTTGTGGCCCAGCTCATGAGCGATGGTAAAGGCCAAATTGAGACCATTGTCTTCCGCAAGCACACATTTCCTCTTAGCACTGCACACGCCTCCTAAGTAAGCAATTCCTGCAGCAGAGACACAAAAACACATCCTCTTCAGAATGTGGGAGGCCCTGACCTTGCTAGGCCAGTCCATAAGGTCAACATCACTCAAGACGGAGAGGGGAGGGGCAGACTAGAATGGTACTGTGGCCATGGGGCTGGAGCCGTCATTCCAGAGCTCCTGCGGAGGATGGGCTGGTGTCTACTGCTTTGGGATTCAGCGACAAAGCATTAATAATAATAATAACCACCACGCAGATCTCCCAAGCATCTAGTAGGTGTTAGGCAATGTGCCGTATTTGCACGCATTATCTCATTTCATCGTAATTACCCAGGCTGGCGGTGACAAAGGGAGACCAAGGCTCTGCAGGGAAAGGTGAGTTGGAGTGGTGTGTGGTGGTGGGATGCTCTCCAACTTCAACATCCAGGGTGGGGACGAGGTGAGGCCAGCGAGGCAAGGCCGCCAGCGTGAAAAGCTGAAGGAGGGTTCCCCTCCCCAGAACTGACCCTGTGCTTGCACACCCAGAGAGAAAGGGGATTCCTCCTTAAGTTCTGCACCCCTGTCACCTTCTTTCCCTCCTCCCAGTCCGAGCCCTGCAGGACCAGTACCCTCAGGGTGGGAGCAGGGCACCTAGGAGCCACTAGACTCACAGAAAGCAGGCCAGGGAAGGCTGTGCATGATATTCAGAAAAAATGTTTCAGGAGCCTTCCAGAGAGAATGAGACTGGGAGGGAGGGAGAGAGGGAGAGAGAGAGAGAGAGAGAGAGAGAGAGAGAGAGAGAGAGAGAGAGAACACCTTGGAAGAGGAGTCATCAGTGATGCTGAGCCCCACGGACCAACTCACTCATCTCCATACACACCTGACTGGGGTCCCTTGGCCGCTGAGACAAGAACCGAACCCAGGCCCCCGGCTGGAAGCCAGACTCAGGGGAAGGGTGTAAGCGAGGGACAGGAGGCTGCCAGCCTCTGGAGGATGGAGGGGAGTTTTCTAGGGGACAGAGGTTACCCTGGCAGAAAGGCATGTGTGAACAACAAGAGGGCTTTGGCCCGCCATGTCTGAGGGACAGCCATGTGTCTGCAGCTGCCACTCCCCACGGTAGCTCTCCACGTTCCCTGTTAGCTCCTGCTGTCTCTGCACCCAGACAGGCATCCCTCACTACCCAGGTGCTTCTCAATGACGCGGGGTTTATCTCAACACCAGGAGTCCACGGGCCCCCACCCCCTCCCAGGGCTTGGGACGGAACCCGTGTGAGGACGGGAAGCTCCTGTACTCCCCAGGAACTGTAGCCTCTGACCCCTTCATACAGCATGAGACACATGAGTGGGTGGTGGCCCCGGGCGGCTGGCATGGAGCACACTGGCAGCGGCTCAAGTCTCCCCTTGCTGTGAGTTCACAAGGGCTCTGGGGTGGGCTGTGGCTCCACTGGCCCCACAGCCAAGCATGTGCCACCCAGGGATACCTGGTGACTAGGTGGATAAAGGCTGTCTCAGCCAGACTCTCCCCATCAGTGCTGTGCCCTGAGAGGAACTGTGGCCACCGGCATGAGAGGCGCCCATTTTCCACCCACGATGCCATGCCCCCCGCAAGTTGCATGCTGCCCCGTTTAGCGGGGGCCCCTTTCACTAATGCGCACCAGGTGTCTCAGGAGCAGACACCAGCCTTGCAGGCACAGGAACTGGGGAGGGAGGGAAGGAGTTGGTGGAAAGTGGAGGAAAATGGACAGGGGAAGTTAATTAAAAAAATGAACCTCTTTCCTTGCTTCCCAAAAGCGAAACTATCCTCCTTGTTGACACAAATCCAAATGGAGGTGGCCCTCAGCCTCACACAGGACACTCCCTCCTTCCTCCCAACGGCCCCCCCCAGGAGTCCTAAGAGGCAGAGCACCCTTGACCTGGGCTCTACTCTGCAGGGAGATCCTGCTCTGGGGCTGAGCTCAGAGTCGGCACACCAAGCCGGCACCACGGCGCATGTCGATTTTTATTTGGGAATATGCAACGTGCTTGGCCAAGGTTGAAGAATTAAGGAAAAAAAAAGAGAGAGAAACAGAGGGAGAGAGAGAAAACGAAAAAAAAAAAAAAAAAGAAAAAGAAATGTTAGTTGGCCTCAAGATGTGTTTTTTTTTGCACGTGGACATCATAATCCAGCAAAGCAGACATTGGAAGTAGAAAAATGACAACCAGAAAGTACATGATCCGGCTTCTTGGTGCCTTCAAGGTCATTATTCTGGTTTTGTTTAAAAATGCTTTGTGGGTTGCTGCACCAAGTCCAGCAGTGAGTAGGTGGAATGTTTCTACACAGCACTGATGGTATGTGCGTGCAACACACACACACACACTCAAATGCACACCCAGCAGGCCTCTCCCGGCCTGGGGGCTGCAGCATCCTGGGTCAATGAATCAATAAGAACAATCAGAGGTGCACAACCCCCCCCCCCCGGGGAAAAGCCATCTGGTGAATGGGGAAGGGAGACATCTGAAGCCAGCTGTGCTGAGCTTGCCGTCCCAAGAGTGGCTGCTGAACCAGCAGACTTCGAAGCCACACGAACACGTTCCTGGCCCCTGCCGCTCCCAGCACCCGGAGCCGGCAGGCCTGAGTTTCCACTGTAATTAGGTAACACGCAACATTAGGAAAACAGCTAAACAAAGAGCCTTCCAATAATTGCATTTTAATTTTTCCAAGACACAGAGGATTTTTTTTTTTAAAGGAGAAAACAAAGGATCAGTTTATTTAGGAGAAATGTTCTCACACATGGAGGTGGATTAAGATCTAGTGCTTTGAATGATGTATTCCAATCATGCACAACCTGGTCAGGAAAGCAAGCAAGGCAAAGTGTGTAAGAGAAGATGGCCCCCAAGATGGAGTGCAGGAGCCTGGAGGCTTTAGGACCCATGGTGTGGAAATGCCTACAATTCACAAAGTCTGGAGAAAATCCCAGGTTGTGGTAAAAGTAAGAGCTGCAGGCAAAAAGCGGCAATTGAGCCATGAGCTTCAAGGAGAAACAAAGCCCACCACTATTCCCTGTTCCCTGGAAAGAATGGAGGAGCAGTGGGGAGGGGAGGCTGAGGCTGTGGCACCAGAGGGAACTTCCTATTGCACCAGAATTCCCTACACCTACAGTAAGACCCTAGAATGGTGTTTTCCATGTCTTTAGCTTCCATGATTTACAATTCTTCACCAAAAAGGGAAGAAAAGCAACATAGAACTTATTTTTGAAATGTTAAAAACATCAATTCCACATATTTGCAGAGCTCCTTGGAACAAAAAGGGAAACAGAAAGGCAACTGGCATTTACTGGGATCCCCTCTAGGGGTAAGCACAACTCGGAATGCGTGACCCTCCCTTATCTGGTGGATATGGTTACTGGCCCCATTTTACACATAGGGAAATGGAGGCCCAGTAACCAATTTTATGGCTGACCAAGCCAGACCCAGGTGCAAAAACAGGACTCTCTCTAATACCGGTGCTCCTCCAGGTAAACCCTGAGCCTCCCTCACCAACGCTTTGGTGACCAAGAACAAAGAGTCATCTTTGTGGGTTTCAAAGATTTTCATAAATCTTAACGTGTTCTTATGCAGAGATGTGGGTGGGATAAAATAAAGGTTTTAGGCATTTAAGTCCAAGCTTTTTTAAATTAAAAATAAAAAAGACTCAAGGGATATGTGCAACAATATTAGCAGTTACCTCTGCTAATGGCACAGTTCGTTGAGGATCTGACTCTTGGTTCCGGCTCAGGGCATGATCTTGAGGTTGTGAGATCAAGCCCTGTGTCGGACTCTGAGCTGAGCACGGGGTCTGCTTGAGATTCTCTCTCCCTCTCCCTCTGCCCCTCCTGCTCATGAGCTCTCTTTCTCTAAAATAAAAACATAAATCTTAAAAAAAAAAATCCAAAATGCCAACAATAAAAATGAAGAGATGTAAAGATACTTTTTCTGATGCCTAGAGAAGTCTATCAGATTCATTTAGAAAAGCCAAAGTCTCCTAACCCATCTTCCCAGCCATGTCAACTCAGTGTGGACATTCTCCCTTCTCTTCCTTTCCTTGGTAGGACTGCAATTTTGGAGAGGAAATTGGGTGAAGAAGTTTAATTATTTTCTTTTTCAGTAGAAAACTGCATGATATAAGCACATAATTCTTAAACTCAAGAGTTGACCATATCCTTTCTAGATTAAGGAATAAACAACACACAACTGTATAAACTCTGATTTATCCAGCAAATTGTCACATGTAAACAGTTTGCAGCTGTTGGCCTTATTGGCCATTACTCATACCTTCTTGGACTCTGCCTCTGAAAAAAATGGTCGAGTTTCTCCTACCAACTGCTCAAAGTACTAACACCATAATGGTTATCACTGGGACACCATGCTGCCAATTACAAGATAGCAACTTATAGCTCTTCACTTGGCAGTCACAGTGATTGAAACAGAGTTGCACATTCAGCCTTGTGGACATGACCTCACGCTGATGTAAACTTCCCTAAGTGATTGGAGGTATGATCTGAATTTGCAAACAGCATTTAGAAGCAAATGTCTTAGAGTCTAGGGTGTGACAATGATAAAGAACTATGGTCAATTCTCATTATCTCTGGGATTTAGATTCTAAAAAGGCACTATGAACACGAAACTCTCAAATACGGAAACACCACTCCTAGGGGACATACAGGAGTAGGTTCCTGTAAGCCTCTGGTCACAATACCTTTGTCAACTGACTAATATGTAACCTTGTTTTATGTGAGTTCCTGTTTAAAGACACGTTAATATATATTGTTGATTCATTAACTTTGAATTCATGGCCAACAATCCTATAACTCATGCCTAAATGAAGCTTAATCTTGTATTTTTCTCTGTAAGACAAACTGCAGCCCTTCTGTGCTTTTTAGAACACAAGACAGAACTTAAGCACTATTCCTGAAAGCCACTGTAAAAACAAAATCATCCAAAAACAAGCACAAAAATGTAAAAAATATGGCACCAGAAGACCAAGAAAAGGACTTTTTTTTTTTTTTTTTTTTTTTTTACAGTATGAGAGTTGAAATGAGAAGACAAAGTGTCCCCTTGTTCAAACTCATCTGCTAGCAAGCCTCTTTGGTAACTCAAACATTTTGCTTCTCTGCACACATCTGCAAATGACCACATAAGCACTATAAACATTGATTTTAGAGTTACAAATAAATTTTAGCGAGTAGGCAAATTCACATACACAGAATCCTTGAATGACAACGGACCATATTCTTAAAATTATGTCCTATTATCAGACACAATGGAGTCCTTAATAGGTGCAATAAGGAAATTCTACATTTAACTGTCTACATTTAAGTGTTACATACATTTCTTAACTCTGTATTACCTAAATTATTTGAGAACACCTGGGTGACTCAGTCAGTTGAGCATCCAGCTTTTGGTTTTGGCTTGGGTCACAATGCAGGGTCGTGGGATCGAGCCCTACACACAGTGGACAGAACCTCTGCTGAAGAACAGGTGCAGCTTATCACAAACTGGGATAGAAGGCTCTGGAAGGCTGGCAGGAGAGGTGGCCTGAGTGGCATGGTGCCCTAGCTGGGGACTGAGGAGCACCACCTTCCAGATCTGGCCCTATCTGCAGCTCTCTGTCACAACTCAGTGCCCCTATCTCCCAGAAGCACAGCTGGATAAGCTCTTCCAGACCTACTCTTGCCTTGGCAATTCCACCTCCAGTTTCCCTGCTTCTTGTTTTCTGGATCGCTGGGTGTCAGTTACAGAAGAGGAGTTAGCCAAGATCTTTATTCCTACACCATGAACAAAGGGTGGGAGCCATGGTCAAAGAGGGGCACCGGCTCTCTCCTAAACAGGAGTATTGTAGAAGCTGCCACTGTAATTCAAAGCTACAGTACCTAACACCTTTTACTAAGCAGAACACTGATGACCTGAAAAACCCAGCAACTTCCTTGAGGCTAAAGGAAGTAGTAAGTGGGCAAGGTAAAGGTTTCAAGTCTGATCACTGAAGAGTTCAACATTCCTGATTTTGCAACTTAACACAAAGTTAGAGTAGGCAAAGTAATGTAGGACTTGCATACAGACAGACATTTAGACAGAACCAGGAGTCCAGAAATAAACCTGCATACTTACAGCCAATCGATTTTTCAGCCAGGGTCCCGAGACCACCCAGAGAGAGGAGAAAAAGAGTTTTTTCAACAAATGGTACTGTAACAACTGGAAAGCCACATGCTGAAGAGTATCAAGTTCTTTCTCTTCCCTCCCCTGTCCCAGCGTGTTTGGGATTTCAGATTGATGTCAGACCCCCTTCTTTATATGGTACCCCCCAGATTAACTCCAAATGGATCGAAAAGCTAGATGTAAGATCTAGAACTATAAAATGCTTAGAAGATAACAGAAGAATAAGTCTTTCTGATACTGGGATAGGCAAAGCCTTCTTGGGTATAACATCAAAGGCATAAGTGGCGGGGGGGGGGGGGCGATGCCCATGCCAGTGTATTCATGGATGCAGTCACCATCCCTGGAACATAAGAATAGCTGTGCGGGGGCTGGGAGTGAGGTGGGGAGGTGGGGCGTCACCAAAACAGGCAATAATTGTGCTGACACATCCCAAGGAAGCTTCCCAGCCTTCTCCCTGCACCGTAGCTTTCTGCTAATCTGCCCAGCAGCCTCTGTGTCACAGGCAAAGTTGCTGAACCCGTCCAAATGTCACAACACCTGCTTCTTTGAGATAGGGGTTTCCTGATTATGGTCAGAGTCAAGGAAAACCACACTCTAGTTTTCCCCAATGCCTCCAGGACCCAGGGTTTGGGGAAGAGATGCCACCACAACTCCCGGTAAGGGAATCACACAGCCAAGTCCCCAGAAAGGACTGGAGGGTCCCAGGGCTGGAGCCACAGCTCCTGCAACATTCTGATGAGTTCAGTAAGTGTTAAGTGTAGGAGTCAACTTTCCCCGTAATTTACAAGTTTGGAGCAAAAAAGTTTATCCCAACACTTTACTGCATTCTTTGAAATCCCAAACACGCTGAGACAGGGGAGGGAAGAGAAAGAACTTGATACTCAACAGACCACGACCGACATGAGCCAAGTGCACAGAGAGGTCCTGCAGATTTCCCACCCTCCAGGCAAGATGGCACTTCTGTCCCGGTGGGGCCCAGCACATGAGAGGGGAATTCCAGGGAGTAGACTTAACGTTCCTCAAATAAGCAAGACGCCTCTCCTCGGAAGAGCCCACAGCAGCTAAGGGGTTCTGAAACAGGCCTGGACACCCACCCGGAAGGGCCCCCAGCAGGTACACCTCAGGACATCGGAGGGCAGTCTGTCCGGACATTCTTAAAGATCTCTTACTTGAACAAACACTTCCTATCAAGTGTTTCCTGACTCCCTGTATATGATGGCATCGAGCCAGGTGTGGGATCCCAAGTCGAATAAAAGCCACGCAGGCCTAGAGGGAAGAAACACAGCTCTGAGAACGACATCCAGCAGAAAGCCAGGGAGGCCGGTGGCACCGCGAGAAGAGATGCTGTAAATCAGGCGCTGAGCCTGCAGGCTGGGCGCCAGGGTCTCTACGACACAACTTGGTTCCCCAGGGAGCTGAGCCCACAGACAGCTTCTCAGGAGAGCGGACAGTGGAGACCGAAGCTGGAGCTTTGGCACCGAATCCCCTGCGGCCTCCCGCTGTACGTCACCCGTTATTTCGGAACACCCCCCCCCCCACCCCCTCAGCCATGCCCTCATCCTCACTTCCGTTCAGTCGGCCAGCTCTTCCGGGCACCCGGGACCTCGGCTAGCTCCTCAAGCGGGAGCGTTTGCCCGCAGCACCTGCGAGTGCCGCAGGAGCTGGAAGCCTATGAGCTCCCTTCAAAAGCCCTCTGAGCACTCGCATATGCTCCCCGAACGCAAGACGAGCACAAACCGGCCTTCCCGCATCTGCCGCTCCAAAAGCGTGACTGCCTCAGAAGCCTGCTCGACTTCTGCACCTCCGTAACACTGCGTTCTCTCCTGCGCATGCGTGCGTGCCTCTGCGTGTGCGCACGCAGAGGGAGCGTGTGGACGTGATCCCGGGCACGTGACACAACAGTCTTCCTGGAAGCTGGCGCTAGGAGGCCGATGCCCACACTCCCACAGGAACGGACAGAGACAAATTTCAAAAGCTGGAACGCATTCGTGTTTTTGCATGGATGGCATTGCTTACAGTTTGTTTTTGTCAATAATTTTACAAGGGGCTTTGACAGTCGCTTCAACAACTTTAAGACTCCTTTGTCCTCCTCTCTCGCCACCTGTCCCCTTGACTGGTAGGTTAGCAGGCTCTCCCTCTCCCTCTGGGAAGTTGGGGTTTTAGGTGGGGGTGAGGCTGAGAGGACAGGGGAGGTGTTTTGTCTAAAAATACCTCCTCCATGTGGAAAAAGAGACATCTGAGGCTTCCTCAGGGCCAGATATCTCCAAAGGGGTCTGAGAGTGAATCCAGGGGTCCTTGGAAAGAAGAGCACGTTCCCAGCCCTTCTGCGGCCAGAGGATGGGCATGAATTACAGTCTGTCAACAATTCTGTTTGAACTTGTTTGAGAGCCTGCAGGCAGAGGCGGGGGGGGGGGGCAGCTAAATCGTGCCATTAGCCAGTGCCCGGAAGAAAGCGAAATGATGGGTGGCTGGTAGGAGGGACTACACACATTTTCATTGTGCCCAGTGTGGAGGACTGTGTTGTGTCCCGCCAAATTCACAGGCTGAAGCCCTATCCCCCAGTGTGACCGTATTCAGAGATAGGTTCCTTCAGGATATAATTCAGTTCAAGTGAAGCCATCAGGATGGGGATCAAACCTGATATGAGTGGTGTCCTCAGAAGAAGAGGAAGAGACGCCAGAGATCTCTCTCCCATGCATGCACAGAGAGCTCATGTGAGGGCCCAGCGAGAAGATGGCTGTACAAGTCAGGAAGAGTGGCTTCACCAGAAATCTACCCCAGGAGCATCTTGACCTTGGACTTCCAGCGTGAAAAACTGAGAAAAATAAATGTCGCTGGATAAGCCACCCAGTATGGGGTATTTTGTTACAGTAGCCTGAATGGACTAGTACACCCAGAGCCTTACCTAGATACAGACTGGAAGAGCTGTCTGTTCCGCTTGCTCACATGAGTAATGGACAAAGACAGTGGCCACAGGAGCCTGGCATCCTCATGTGCTAGACGACACCAGAGCTGCCCCACAGGCTGTGGGACCAGGCTCACCATTTTTAGGGCATAGCTTCATAACAGGGAACCAGTCTGGAAAGTTGTATGGGCCATCTGGCTGAAACAGCAAAAATGCTTGGTAGAGAAGTCCCAGGGTGGAATGCAAGGAGTCAGAGAAGTATCTCTGGCTCTGTATTTCAAAGTCGAAACACCTCAACCAGTGGCACTTGGAGACAGAGGTGACATGGCAGTCATTTGGCAGTGGGGAGCCCAGGTGAGTTAGAGCTGGGCTCCCCATCTGGGGAAACGAGAGAAATGGGAAGACAACGTTGTGCCCAATGCAGACCCACGTCTATCGGCATCTGGAAAGTTCCCCATCCCTACAAAATGCTCTCGAAAAGCTCACAGGTGTAGACTTCAAGAGAAGAGTCAGTTTCCGATAAGGCTTGTAAAGGTTACACAGTCCTAGGTCTGAAGACTAGGAGGCTAAAAACCTCTCTTCAAATCCCCAAGGAATTGCAAAGAACACCTGGAAAAGGGGACGGGGAGCTAGGGAACCGACCCTTCTGGGTCTGTGTGGGAACCTGCAAGCTTTACCAGGCATCCAGCAGGCCTCCGAATTTCTGCCACGCAAGGGAAAGGGAGCTGTGCTGCTGTTTCTGTTCAGTGAATCTCAATAAAAGCGGAACCAGCAGCAACGGGCATTCTGTGTGCCCAGGGCCAAGTTCAGCAAGCTGGGAAACACAAACGCTGCTGTTCTTTTCACCTTGACTCATTCAAAAATTACAAGAGCACCAGCCAGGAGACACTGGAGATGTCGATGCAGACGTCCAGACAGTGGTTACGTGTGGGAGGAGAGGGGCCGTGACTGAGATGGGGCCCAGGGAGGGGCATCCGCTTGGTTGACGAACTCCAGTGCCTGACTCGGGTGGTGATGGCAAAGAGGTTCCTGTTAGAGTAATTCACTGAGTGACTGAAAAAGTCAGGTCTGGTGATTCTTCGGGGAACAGACACCAAAGGGGCACACGTGAGTCTTCCCAGAGGCAAGGACTGTCTTATTTCTGGATTTGGGCTGTGGTCAGGCAGGGTACTCCATCCAGAAAGATCTGCTGAGTGGTGCACTTAGATATACTCTATGTGTAAGTGAGACTCCACTTAAATTTTATATAAAGAGATGTGAAATAGGAAAGTATGGGCCTGATTCAGCAATGTGGGAATGACCAAGATTAGAGGCCAACATAGATGAGAGGATCTGATGTATAACATGGTGACTACCCTTGAAAACACTGCATTAGGGGTGCCTGGGTGGCTCAGTGGGTTAAGCTGCTGCCTTCGGCTCAGGTCATGATCTCAGGGTCCTGGGATAGAGTCCTGCATTGGGCTCTCTGCTCAGCAGAGAGCATGCTTCCCTCTCTCTCTCTCTCTCTGCCTGCCTGTCTACTTGTGATCTCTCTCTGTCAAATAAATAAATAAAATCTTTAAAAAAAAAAAAAAGAAAACACTGCATTAATTGAAATTTGCTAAGAGACACCTAAATGTTCTCACAAAAAAATAAAAAAAAAAAAAACAAGAAGAAGGAGAAGGAAGTAAGTAAATATGCAAGGTGATGGCTGTGTCAATTAACTTGAGTGGAATTCCTTTATAATGTCTACATATATCAAATCATTATGCCATACACTTTAAGTATACTACAATTTTATTTGTCCATGATACTTTAATAAAGCCGGAGGAAAAAAAGGAGTTTGCATGAAGAACATTCAAGGGTCACAGATTGATGAAGTCATGGTGTTAATAATTAGTTCATTAGTCACTGGGATTAAGCCAGTCAGTCTATTTTTATCTGCGTCACCAGACATCACCTGGATTACCTGCATTTCTCAGACCATATGAGCTGTTTCTATAATTCACCTTCACTGTCTTGCAAGGACTCTCGCAACGGTATATTCTTGAAACTTGTCTGAGACAGCCCTGATAAGCAGCTTCATACTCATAGCTGTATTTCCACAGGAAAAATAAAATACGAGGTCATGCATAGACATGTTTGCCAAGTTAGCAAAAAAAAAAAAAAAAAAAAAAAAAGAAGAAAGAAAGAAAAGAAAGCTTTCTCAGAATAATTAAGAATCCACATTTCTTGTTAAATGCTTCGCCCAGCAAAGTCACCCTCTTGGGGATGCAACGTGAAATCAAAGTGAGACCCCAGGACAAGGGTCTACAGCAGCACCAGGCGCACTTCAAATCCATGCTTGGAATCCTCTATGGTGGACCTGGCTCTCGGGCTGTGCTTGGGGGTGCAGGGAGGAAGTCAGGCCAAGCCCCAGGGCAGCTCTGCAGGGCTCCCCGAGCACAGGTCTGTAAATTCCCCCACTGGCAGGACACTACAGCCCCTCAACAAAAGAAGTAATCTAAGGTGGGAGTCGGCTCTCATTTGGATATTGACACAGTGTTCACAGCTAGTCAACCTACCGTGACGAGCCCTCACTTCTGATGACCTAGGGAGCCGCAGGAGGGGCTCTGCTTCTGCTGACAGGAGGCAAAAAATGACGTCATTCCTTTTGATTAAAAAACAAAACAAACAAAAAAAAAACCACACAAGACAAAAGCCAGTCTCTTAAAAAACAAATGTTGAGGAGACTGGGACTAGGAAGGTAGGAGGACAGCAAGCACAGGGAGAGGAAGCAAGCTGATCTGTTCTGGAGGGGGCAGACAAAGAAGATGGCCAGCCTCTGGCGTGGCATGAAGTAAGTGGGCTAAATTCCCAGGCTCTGCCTTTAAGTTCACGTCCTTTTGCTGCTTTACATATATGGGTATGACTCATGACTGAGAGGCTACTTATCTTAGTTTGATGGAGCCACTACAAGATACCACAGACTGGGTGGCTTACTGACAACAGACACTTATTTTTCATAGTTCTGGAACCTGGAAGTTGGAGAGGAAGCCAGTGCAGTCCAGTGAGGGTCCTCCTCCAGGTCACAGAGGCCATCTTCCTGTTTTAGCCCCATGTGGCAGAGGCGTGAGGGAGCTGTGGGGCTTGTTACAAGGGCACTGATCTCAAGTTTGAGGGCACCACCCTCATGACCTCATCACCTCCTAACACCATCACCCTGAGGATGAGGATTCCAACCTATGGGTTTGGGTGCTGGTGGGGATGGGACACAAACATTCAAACCACAGTAGGTACCCTGAGTTTTGGGATTATTCCAGGCTGCAAAAATAGTGTGAATGTCAGTGTCTGTGTCTACAATGTCAAAGGCAGAGAATACGCATATGTTTCTCATCTTTTAAGCATTTCACACACTTCTGTGTCACGTCTGTGCTGATGAAGTTCCCCATTCCCTTCCCACCCCCTCCCACCTCCCCACCCCCGGTCTCCATCCCCAGGACCAGGCTCTCATTCAAGCCCTGCTGTGGTATTCTACCAAGGCTGGCCAGTCTGGCCGTCTCAAATTACCCCAGACTCAGCCCACACCAAACAGGACTTGCTACTCCAAACTGAGCCTCCTCAAGGCCCCACCATCCCCCACTTCAAAGTTCAAAAGCTCGCATGCCCCTCTCTTTCTCTCTGTCTCCCACCCCATCTCAGACATCACCAATCATTTCCTGCTGCTCAAAGACTCTGAGACTTACTCCCTACTTCCTGGATCTAAGCCCAGACCTTAGCCATCATTGGTCCTCAGCGGTCACTTCCCCCAATCCTTTCTCTAGTCCTCAAAAGTCCAGACCGGAGGGTACCTTCCTCCACTGATTCTTCCCTGATCCTACCAGGCTCACTCCTCTCCTCCTCTAGAGTCCCAGAGCCCATCATGGTACCTTCCTGCAGTAGGAGCCCCTTGCTCATGGTAGACCAGGCATCTGAACAAAACTTACATCTGTAAAGACATGAAGCAGCCTCTCTGCAAATGTAAGCAGTGTGGAACAATGAAGGTTAACACGTCCTCAAATGAATGAATGAATACATACCAGCCCTGCCAGCTTGATCTTTGTATAACACCACCCTCTGCGGCTTACAAGAGGTCAACTGGAATAGGAGAGAATTAACAAGGAGCAGAAGGAGGCTGATGACTGCTAACATTTCTTGAAACATTTACCATGTGTGCACCAGGCCCTGTGCTGAAGATTTCTGTGTGTTATCTCATTTTATACTCATAATCACCTGGTAAGCTACATATCACTATTGTCCCCATGGTACTAATGAGGTCCCAATGAGGTACTACAGAAGTTGACAACTTGCCCAAGTTCCAGCAGCAAGTGAAGGTGCTGGGATTCGATCCCAGGTCTTTTGTACCAGAGGCCTTGTCTGAAACTGACATCAAAGGCTGCCAACCAGTGCCCACATGCAGGATCTGGACTGCAGAAGTGATAGACCATTTAATAAATGGTGCCAGGGCAGCGAGAACAAACTAATTATGTTCTCCACCATGTCATACCATATACAAAAACAAACTCTAAACATTAAATGTACAAGTGTGAAAACAAAACTTTGACTCCCTCAGAATGAAATGCAGGGGGGTGTCATTATGATCTTAGAGTAGTGAAAACATTTTTTTTAAAGATTTCATTTATTTATTTAACAGAGTGAGAGAGAGAGATCACAAGTAGGCAGAGAGGCAGGCAGAGAGAGAGGGGGAAGCAGGCTCCCCGCTGAGCAGAGAGCCCGATGTGGGGCTCGATCCCAGAACCCTGGGATCGTGACCTGAAGGCAGAGGCTTAACCCACTGAGCTACCCAGGCGCCCCATTAGTCAAAACATTTTAAAGCAAGACCTAAAAGCCGCAATCATTAAGGGACAGGACCGAGAAATCTAGCTAAATCTACACTGAAAATGTCTACCTGACAAAAAACATCACAAGGTTAAAGACAGAGGACAGATGACGTGATTTTCAGCTCTGGCAGCCAAACAAAAATTTAAAAGCTGCTCCCCCTCACCAGTAGTCAGAAGTGCAAACTGGCTGTTCCCACCAAGTATGCTGATAAAACCCAGCAAGGTCAGCAGGATTAAAGACCCTCAGATGCTTTTAATGAGAGTATACAGGGAGAGAAAGGCCATTTCAGAGAGCAATCTGGCCCGTCCAGAAAAGCTGAATGACGCACAGGCGCGGAGAAGTGACTCTACCCCAGAAAGTACCAAGCTGCATCTCTGCATGGATGGGTCCCCTTGGCTGGCCCTGGTGACGGGAATCTCCATAGCCCATTCACAGATACACACGTACCTGTGTGTCCACACATGTCCACACGCATGACCACATGTGCACACACACATATATGCACACACACAACCACCACTCCATAAGATGCAATTACCGTCCTCACTGACGTGGGAGGAAATCAAGGCACCAACAGGGTGAGCCTTGCCCAGACTCGTGCTACAGCCAAGAGGAAGAATCCATTGACCTGGGCAGTCTGGCTGTAGGTTACCCCTCTCCCTTCCCTGAGCAAGAGGGTGCCTCTGCTTTAGGGAACAGAAGGGAGGTAGGGGAGATGGACACACAGCCAGGTCTGTACCTAATACACTCCAGGGGCTATAGGAGAAGTCAGCCAACTACTGTTCAAAGTCCAGGGAGTTTTCTATTAAAACATAAACTAAAAAGGCTCTAACACAGATGTCTTTAACCCTTCACACTGGGCAAAATCTGGTTTATGTGCGTGTATTTCTTGCAAGAAGTTTATAGCTTTCCTCAAATTTCCAAAGGGGTCCAGAACCTCAAAAAAGTTAAAAACAATAAACACAGGAATCTCAGAATATAATCAAGGACATTCCCTAGGGAAAAAGTCCTCTGGACAGCCAAGTCAGACTAAAAGATCCTGAGAAAATTATCCTTCAGCCCTTAGGGACTACCCGAGCATTGTTCAGAAGGTGATAACCACCAACGTTTCATAGAATGTGCTTTTCTTTGCCAGATCTCAACTGACTGACTCACAGAGTAAAGGGGAGTAAGGGTCTAACTGCCATTATTCACCAACAATGCTACTCTTAAAAGAGTAGCCAAAACGATGTAAGTGGTAGAAGGGGGTGGGGGTTCTGTCAATTAAGAGTGTGTGTTTTATTGAAGAAACACCTTCAATTAAGTATCCAAGTCATAGTGGACACTGTTGTCATAAGGAATGTGACAATGGAAGAAAAAAACAGCTGGGGGGGGATAGGCATGCACACACATATGATTTGCAAATACATAACCCAGACTGTTGAAATATATGCGCAAACTTTTCAAAGAAACCACTGTTCTATTCTGACAAGGCCCCTATCTGTCCCCCCGGGGCTGCATTTAACTGTAGGACCTTTACTGTATCTTAAGAGTTTTTTATTGGATCAGGAAATTGCATGTATGTAGAAATGGACTTCACACTGCAGAGTACACGTGATGCTGGTTACAAATTATCTTTGTTTTCTGCAAACGAGTATTTCTAATAAATGAATGGGTTTGGGGTTAATAAGAGTGAAAACTCAACATAAAAGCCGTCTGTTGATTTTATTCCCTGCTGAAAGGATACTGACAAATTACCGTTCTCATTCAGAAAATTTACATCAGTGTCTGCTGTATCAGCTTCAAGGTTAAGGTCAAAGGACCATTTTTCTGCTTCATCCCGTCCACAGCATATTTACCCTGAGGACCTCCCACACCAGTGCCCACCAGCACAGGAACAGAAGAGAGGTTCAGTTTTCCATAAGTCATCCTCAATCTTGGTCTAACGTAAACAACCAACCCAAACTTGGAAGACAAGGCAGGGAGAATGCATCCTATAAACGGAGAAGTCCTTCAAGCCCATCTTCTGAGAAAGTATGAAATTGCACACAGATTTTTAAGGCATTTCTTAACCACACTGCTGGCCTGGTGACCGTCCACTCTTCCTGATACTGGAAACCACAGAATGTTCTGGGTTGATCTGCCTGGGTCGCCACCCACATAGGACGTTGAAATCACTTCTTCAGGCCTCCTGTATTAGCTCCCTTAACTGGTCACCCCAACTCTAAATACACCACAGACTTCCCTGGGGATGGGCTCAGATTATCACTATCAGAACAACAACATCATGGAGAAGTGGAGGTTTGCTGTGAAATTGTCCCAACACACGTTCATTACTCTCCCGCAAAGATAACTGTCTCTTAGGGGAATAAAACTGCCCCCACCCATTCCATTCTATTGCCCACTGATCTTCTGAACCTCAGTTTGGTATCATGAAACAAAAATTACTCCCAATCCTCTCAGGAGAAGATCTTCCATTCAAAAACATAATAACCCAAGAAGGCAAACTGAAAATTTGTGACCCTGTACTATGCTGGGCAGGCTCTGGGTATAGCCAAAGACAGCCCCCATGGCTGGTTTGGAATGCAGAGGCAATCATAAATCAGGTGGAATGGGTGAATGCAGGAATCAAACCAGAAGGTGGTAGGACAAATTTCCCAAAGCAAGACGTTGATGGAGGATCAGCAGTTCATAAGATGAGGTGACAATCTTCCTTGATTCCTTTTTAGATTTCTTGTCTGGATCTTGTCTGGAACATCTACCAAAGTGATTCAGGCCCAGATACTTGGCTTTCCTTTTATCACTCCAGCCCTGTGACTGTCCCTTGGCCATGGCAGTGGGAACCTCTCTTCCAGACTTGATTTCAGGTTATGACTGACTCTCCTCCTTTATCACCTGAGCTTATCCAGCACAGATAACTCCACAGATATCTCTGGAGTCTTTACACAGCCATCAGAGACTTTGATGGCATCTGTGACACCCACACTGGCCATCACTGCCCTTGGGGGACCAGCTGTCCCTCTAGAAGATAGCCAGCAAAGTCTTCTGACTGACTTGACTGGAGTGAGTGACCAAAACAGCAGAGAATCCCTCTTCAGGATGATCCCCAAGGCCCCCAGCCTGCTCTACAGCTAAGGGCAGATGGACCTCCCTGGAAAAGGCTTCTAATGTATTTCCATTCTCCTACTCAAAGACATGTGTGCAATTGGCAGAATGGCCAATGAGCCCCATGGGAGACCCAATTTCTCTGAAGATTGTTCTCAACCTCAAAGGTATTACTATACAATTAGGATACTGCCTGACTCTAAGAAAACCAGGATTGTGCTTAGTTAGCAAGGCTGACTTGGAAGCCATGGTTTCCAACATAACCTTGGCCAGTCTTGGGGATATAAACCATGGGTAGACTTCTCTTTGGGGCAGCTGATTCTGAGGGGCTGGAGCACGGCAGCTCTGGACTCTGGCCTGTGTCTGAATCCCATTCTGCCACGTACCACCTGGGTGATTACAGCAATTACTTAATCTCTCTGAGCATTCTTCCCCGTCTGTAAGATGAGTCTAATGGTTTGAGGATTAAATGGAATAATGAGAGTAAAGCACCTTTCCCATAGTAAAACTGAATGAGTATTATCTATTACAGCAATTATTTTTTACTAAGTCCCCCCCCCAAAAAAAAGGTTTAATGAAAAGTATTTATCAAGCAAAACTTCTGTGCCAAGAAGCATCTAACAATCTCTCAATTATAAGCTTTAGTTGCCAGTGTAAAGATGTGCCAAGCCTCTAAGTGCTTTTTATCAACATGATATTTGGGAAGCTGAAGACAGAAGAGTAACCAGCTGAGGGCTTGCAAGGCACTATCATCAGTGGACTCAGGGCCACTCTCTCTATCTGCTCTGGGGACAAGGATGTAGCCTGGTAGGAAGAGCTATGATGGGTCTTTCAATTATCTGGAACCATGCTGTATTTCCTCTCTCTTGGTCTGGACTCCCCCAGCAGACCCAACTTCAACTTGGATTTTGGACTGAATCTTTTCAAGTATGAGACTCAAAGAACTCCCTTTGGAGACGCTTCTACCTGCCCGGACAGTGCCTGTGTCTGCCAAGCTACCAGGATGCTTCATCCAGATGTCTCCACGAGCCAAATGTCTATGTCCTGGTGGATCAAGCATGCTGGATAACTTCCCTGTGCTTCAGAGGAAAAGAGAACCCTTTATAAAACGTTCTCAGGTTCAAAAATAGGTGAATTCCTAAAACTTGAATAAAGATATTTACTAAGATCAAATCTATAATGCATACTGAATGTACTCCTTGCAAACGTATGACCTCTTTGAGGTCACCTTGCCATGGGCTTCCCAGGTATCTGATCAAATACAATCCTAAAAATTAATAAAATTAGGTTCCTAAGGCAGGAAATGCTATTTTCAAGACAAAGAGTTGATATTAACTCTTAACTGAACAACAGCGACTTGGCCTGCAGGGGTATGTGTTATAGTTCAGAAGCATGTTTCCGAGAGGAAACAAAGAAGTAAGATGTCTTGTATCCCACTGAAGAAAAGATCTGTCTGGGTTTTCCCACCAAATTGGGGTTCAGGCCAAGACAGTTCAGCAGAGACAAGAACAGTCTTTTCAATAAATGGTGGTACACCAAGTATTGTTCCACACACAAGAACATGAATTTATACCCCACCTTGTGTCATACACAAAAACTAACTCCAAGTAGACTGTAGACCTAAATATAAGAGCTATAATGATAAAACTTTTAGAAGAAAACTTAGGAGTAAATCTTGGTGACATAAGGTTAGGTAATGATTTCGTAACTTTGACACCAGGACGTACAAATGATGAGAGAAGACTGGTAAGCTGGGCTTCATCTAAACTGAAAAGCTTCCATGATCCAATGTGTACCATCACTAAGGTGAAAAGGGCAACACCCCACTCTTGGAGAAAATACTTGCAAATTACTCACCTAATAAAGGAGTTGTATCTAGAATATATAAAGAATGCCAACAACTCAATTAAAAAAGAGGAAAAACAATTAAAAAAGGAGCAAAGATGCTGAACGGACATTTTTTCAAAGAAGACCTACACCTAGACATAAGGGTGTGAAGAGTTGATCATATTAGTGATCAAGGAATTACAATTCAAAACCACAAGAAGATGCTACTTTACCTCCACCCAACTGACTGTCATTCAAAAGACAGGTGTTGGCAAAGAGGTGGAGGAATTTGAACCTTTGGACGGTGCTGGTAACTATGTAAAATGGGCAGACACTTGGGGAAACAGTCTGACATAGGGTTATCTCGTGACTTAGTAATGCCTCTCCTAGTTAAACGCCCAGGAGACCTGAAAAGCCATCCACATAAACACTCATACATAAATATTCGTAGAAGTATTACTCATAACAGCCAGAAAATAGAAATAACCCTAACACCCATCTCCTGAGGATGGATAAACAAAATGTAGTGCATCCAAGGAATGGAATATTCTTGAGCAATGAGAAGAATGACACATGCTAAAATATGGAGGAACCCTGAAAACATTAGGCTAAGTGACGAAGCCAGGCAGAGAAGGCCACAAAGTGTAGGATTCCATTTAGATGGAATCTCCAGAATAGGTGAGTCTAGAGAGACAGAAAGTAAATTTTGTTGTTGGCTAGAGCTTGGAGAGGAGGGGGGGGTGAGGAAGGAATGTGGCCTTCTTCCAATGGGTCCATTTTTATCCACGGTGATAGAAATCTTCTAAAATTAAATTATGGTCAGGGCGCCTGGGTGGCTTAATCGGTTAGGCATCTGACTCTTGGTTTCAACTTAGGTCATGATCTTGGTGTTGCGGGATCAGGCCCTTGCATCAGGCTCTGCTCACTGCAGGCTCTCCTGCAGTGGGCAGAGGGATTCACTCCCTCTCCCTCTACCCCTGCCCCTGTTCACACTCTCTCTCTCAAATATATAAAGTCTTAAAATTTAAAAATATTAAATTAAACTATGGTCATGGTTATACAACTCTATAAGTATACTAAGAAACACTGAAGTATATACATACATTTTAGACAGGTGAACTTTATGGTATGTGAATCATATTTGAATAAAGCTGTTTTAAAAATGTTATCCTGCACTTAGAAGGTTTTTTTCATCTTTTTTTCCTAATTAAAATAATATATAACAGAGTAGGCAGTCTTAAAAACACTGAAGAACTTGGAATGGGATAATAAAAACCACTCATAACCCTGTCCCTATATAAGGGGGCAACTTCACTCTCCTTAGATAAGGATTTTCCATTTCGAACCCAGGGTTGTGATGGCAGACAGAAGTAAGCCGGCGACCAGCATGCCCATCGTCATCCTCAAGTGGGTTGGGGTAGGCAGGTAAGGAGAGAAACCTGGGAGAAATCATGGTAGCTTTACACTTGGGAGATGGTCAAGGGAAGAAGAATTCTGACTGTTCCAGGTGGAAGGAAAGGGTCCCTTCATCTAATTTGGGGGCACTAGAGACCCAGAAGTGTTCTGAAGCTACAAATGCCCCTTTCATGTAAGATCTAAACCATTCAGCTAATTCCTGTAATTCCCCATCTCCCTCCACCACTATCTACCTTCCACTGAACATCAGTACACAACAACTTCTTAAATAATGTGTGCCAGAACTTGTGATAAGCAGTTTCCACACGAATGCCCCACAACAATTTTCTGTGTTAGGTACAATGATTATTTCCATCTTGCAAAGGGGGAACCTAGACCCATGTGTTCACCCTTATGGCCTAAGTTCATAACCTATTCTTGCCATAATTTCTGATATGTACAGTCTTATCACCAATCTATCCACTCGTTCACTTATTTAACTGGGACTGCTAACCTGATGAACTGAAAATAAGACTTTGAATGTTCTTCATAATGAACAGACATGTATCAATGTCAGGAGACTTCATAAGGGACAACAGATGTGTCTCTCCACCAGAAGACTCCTCAACCAGGGTCAGACTAACCCCAAGGAAAAGGGGAAGCATTGAGTAGCTTGAGGGTCAACCAATTCCTACAATGTCTTTTTTTCACCTCAAATAAATCCATCTCAAATGTGGGTACCTCTTGCCTTCGCTTTTTTCTCCCGAGCTATTCATTGTGAAATCTTCCAACACAGAAAAGTTGAAAGAACAGTCATATGATCAGCTCTACTCCTTCCATGAGAATTAATGAGTAACATCATTTTCTCCTATTTGTTTTCCCTAGCCTTTTACTTGAGATTCAATTCATGTACCATAAAATTCATCTCTGGAAGTGTGTCATTCTGTGGGTTTTGGTATCTTCACACAGTTGTACAACATCACCACCATGATCGAACTTGAGAACATTTTCATTTCCCTGAAAAGAAACTACTCAGTAAAAGTCACTCCCCATTCCTTGTTCCCCCAGCCTGAGGCAATCTCTAATCAATCTACTTATAGTCTCTGATTTCCCTATTCCTGACATTTCCTCTAAATGGAAATTATACAGCATGTGACCTTTTATGCCCACTTCTTTCACGCTGCATGACATTTGCAAGATTCATCTCTGTTGGAGCCTGTGTTCATACTTTGTCTCGCTGAATAATATTCTCCATTGTGCGGCTATACCTCAATTTGTGTAACATTTGGGGAGTTTCCACCCTTGGGGTACTTATGAATTCATATAGGACCTCCATGTTGAATTTTCTGAGCAACTGAGAATATGCTTCTTGATTTCCAACTTAACTCTGCCAGTTGGATGGGCAAGGCAAATCTCTGTGCTGTTCTTGAGACAGCGGCCTACAAGATGTGTACAAATCTTCTCAATTAAAATAATACATTGTAAACGTTTTATTGTGCTTTTCTTATCTTTTTGAGGAAACAGAAGAATTCCCCTGAGATAAAAGACTGTAAGTGTGTACTTATAGCTCTCCTCTTTAAATATATTCTCACTTGTTCTACAACCTGTCAGGTACTGGGTCAATCGTGACGATTTGCCAAAGACCCACGTCATTCTCAGGGGATCAAAGATCCTTCCAGAATGTTGTTTCTAAAAGAGGTGGGCAAAGAGTGTCTCTGTGTAGATTTGTGGGCTGGCTGAGAGCTGGTGTGAAACTGTCCAGAACCCAATCTACTTCCAAGGACTAAAGGTGCTATTAGCAGGGCCTGAAATAAGGCCCTACTGTCTACTTCTGTTTGTGCTCAGGGCTGGTCTGACCTGAAGACTCCTTCTGCCCTCAAGCTGGCACACAGCCAACACTGGCTTGGAGTTTCCAAGAAGCACCATGCAGGAACTACCTTGAGGGCCTTGGAGATGCTCTTTCGCCCTTTTCCCCGTCGCACTGGGGTCAGTCAAGACCCTTACAGTCTGTGACTTCATCAGCCAAGTGGGTTAGCGTGTGGCCCAAACTGTCCTGGTCAACTAAATTGTGTCTCAGCCTTAAGAGCGTTATCCATGACCCCTGCAGTCAACCCATCCATTTCCACTGCCACCATCTCCCTGTGGCTCCTATAGACTAATCCACATGGAACAATGCACTGAGAAGCACTAAGATAGATGCTGGGAAGAAGCGAAGGGTCAGGTCACCACGGGGGAGATGCTGTTTTGTGCAGATAGTTCTCTGCCTTATGTCTGGGCATCCGTCTGGCTTTGGCTCACTCCTACTACCACACCAGCAGACAAGCCAGATGCTTGCTCCTGCCAGCTCCCTGGGATCAAAGGGATCACGGCACGTTTGAACAGAAAGGTGTGATCAGAACAATATGGCTTTGTTCTGCCAGATCTTCTGCAGAGCCTGGTAGACCAGCTGTTGGAGGCGACAGATCTGACGAGCCTCAGCACTCAGCCAGGAGCACGTGGCGCTTGGGTGACTGGCACACCTGGGCAGACTGCGAGCACTCCCCACACCAAACTCACAGGCTTGGGGCCATCCACTCTTGCCTACTGCCATCCCAGGGCTCCATCGTCCATGCTTGGCCCCTCGCAGCGGAGCAAGCCCTGGAAGGCAATGTTCCTCCACCTGGGGAATATGTGGAAACACTGAATTTTGGAAATATTATAATGACTGAGGGTCACTTGTGGGCAGGGGCCACAGAGACTGAACGCTCTCGAGCACATCAGACAGCCCTGTGTGCTGGGAAAACCACTCTGTCCAGGAGGTCAATAGGACTGCCACTGAGAAATGGCCCTTCTAGGACAAGAGCCACAAACTCAAATGCTAGTGAAGACCACACAGTATCCTGCAGATGAAACAGGCTCCCTTATTATGGCCTTGCGAACTGTGTTCTTTTTTTTTTTTTTTATTTATTTGACAGACAGAGATCACAAGTAGGCAGAAAGGCAGGCAGAGAGAGGAGGGGAAGCAGGCTCCCCGCTGAGCAGAGAGCCCGAAGCGGGGCTCGATCCCAGGACCCTGGGATCATGACCTAAGCCAAAGGCAGAAGCTTTAACCCACTGAGCCACCCAGGCGCCCCAACTGTGCTCTTTTGACACAAACACACCGTGCTGGGATTTTGATTAGAAAGGGCATTTTTCTGCGATTTAATCCTACCCCCCCCCCAAAAAATACTCTTTCACACTTTTTTCTCCTTCACACTTTTTTCCCCTTGAAACACTCAGTCTTCCTTATCCTATTTTTTCATTTTCCCACTTTTTATAAAGATACCGGTAAAGGAACATTTTAGTTTCCTCTTAATGATGGCACCATGGGGAAAGCAAAAGCATACATTTGCAAATGCGTAGCACCTGCCATTTGCCAATGAGCACCAGAGTGGAGAGACAAGAGGTCCTCGTGGGGACTGCGGCACACCAGAAACCATCTAAAGTGGGCAGCCCCTACTCTGCTCCAGCAGATAGTGGCCATCCAGGAACATGTGCCTGGAGTTGCCAGATCCATCCAGAAAAGCCAGAGAGACAGGGAAGAGAAAAAAGCACCACTGTTTTTATTTTTGTTTTTTTGTTTGTTTTTTTGGGTTTTGGGGGGGGAGGGTAAGTATTAGAAAACTACTAAGGGGCCAGATGCAACCCCTAGGTAACAAGTTTGCTGTTTCTGCACGGGGTTATATGACAACATTTCATATGTTGTCCAGCTGTGCTGGCCCTGAGCAGCTCTCACGGGGCCAACACTGGACCCTGCCTTCCCACAAGGTCAGGAACAGGGCAAAGCACCCAGCCCCAAATGAGGAGACCCACAAGAATTACAGTGATTTCTGTCCCAGTGACTCACATGTGCTGGGATGTGTACACTGGCCACAGTTTTTTTTTGTGCTACTCAGCACAGGCATGTCAACTGCGAGTGTCCAAGTTGGGGGAGTGTGGCAGGTGGGGGGTGGGGAACACATGTACCTGAGAGGAGCTGCTACCCATGAGAAGGTTTTCGTGGGCAATTTCCTCCTCTGCAGCCAGATGTTGATACCCCAGGGTAAAGAGAACCGCCTGAGATACCCAGACATGGTTACTAGAAGTTACTTAGTCAGCACACATTCCAAGGAGGGAACTCAAAAGGATTTGCTTTGAAAGAGAAAATGCTTGCCATTGTGAAGGGGCAAAAAATTATCCTTTCTTACGATGTCCCAGTTCTTCACCCACAAGTGCAAAGGCTGAGAAAGGGCATTGTTTTCCCAGCATCCCCTCTGATCTGCCTTCACTTTCCCCGAGGCTTACATTTCTGAGGCAGCCACAGAGGGACACAAAAAGCTCTTTGTCAGGCACAGGCCACCTCAGGCACTGACTTCCCAGGGAGAGGACCTCCCCTCAGCTCCAGAGTGAGCCCCAAGGTGCAGCCCCAGGCTCTGGACAGTTCTGTTCTTTGTCCCTGATGGGGCCACCCAGAGGTTCTGGGGGGTCAGAACAGCAAAGGAAAGCTGTAGGACTGGGCATGCAGCCCCAAGAATCCAACAAACTTCACCACTAGAGTTCTGACCAGCCCCAGGAGCACCCAGGATCACTGGGTCCGAGATGGGGTGAGGGTCTACAAGGTGGCCTCGCTGGAACCCTGTCATCCTTGCCAGGCAAATTCACCACCAACCTCACGGATAGAGGAACCCGTCCTTTGAGCCTGAGTGCTACAAGAAATAAATTTTCTTCCATTTGCGGAAAAAACAGGCAGTCATTACTGCCCCACTGTTGAAAAAGTAACCATCTTAGCAAAAGCCTTCGGAGGGACAAAAATTTCACACGGGGACCTACAAACACCCCTTTCTTACGCTGGGGAAGGCATATAAAGAAATATTTCTCCATTGGGGCAGGAAGGGCGTTTGGTTTCATGAAAACCATCAAGTCCCAGGGCACAGCCCAAATGAGGACCCAAAAGGGGACAGAGGGGATCTACATGAGTCCCCCAACCTGATGGCACTTGGAGGGCAGGAAGGGGAGCAGGGTCAGCCCGTGGGGGTGTTCAAAGACAGAGGAAGACAGGGGTCCTAGGTCTCCAAAGACAAGCAGGAATCAGCCAAGGGTGGAAGGGGGCAGGGCCCTTCTGGACTACACCCCAGAAACATGAAAATGGAAATGGGTGGAGTTTGAGGGGCCATAACACCCCAGGAAGCACAAACTGGTACCATCCACAGCTAGACCATTGAGTGAAGCAAAAATTTTCTGCGCCACTGAACTTGTAGCATGAAGCAATGTACAAGAAAGAGAAGATGCTCAACGGAAATACGACCCTGAAGAAATCTTGTGATCCCATCACCACGTTTGCAAATCTGGGGTGTGATCTGGAAAGTCAAGTGCAGGAGGCTTCTGGCAAAAGATGAGTCTGGAGAAGCAGGTGAAGGGGTGGACAATAAAAGGCCTTAGACAATGCATCTCAGCTGGGATTTCATCCTGTGGTTGTGGAGGAAACCAGGGGCGAGTGTCATGTAGGGGAGTGACAGGAGTAAATTTAAATAGGAAATACGCCACGGTATATCAGTCGGTTTGATCTACCTGGTACAGACTGGGTACCAAGAAATATGAGGCTGAACCATTCAAAACTGCTGAGAGTCAATGGTGTCGACATAAAAAAATGACAATTTCACTTGGTTCAGTCTATGTGCTTTGACTCAATTAATTGACAAATAGGCAATGTCTGTCCTTTAATAAATAAAGATATCGGGAGGGCTAATCAGAAGAGGACAAGGTGTCAATGCCTGGCCATCTCCTTATCCCCCTGGCCCCCCAGGTGACTTCAGCCCTTTCCAAGGCTCCAGTTATGTTGAACCCTGATGAGCCGACCTGCCATCTCAGCCAGACGGCTCTTTGAAAACCCAGATCCACGTCGCATGACTCTTGGACATTTCCACCTGGATTTCTCATGGTCTAAAACTGAACCTCAGGCTCAGATCCAGTGCCAAATCACAGCTATTTCAACTTAACCCAAGTAACAACAGTCTACCATCCTGGCTGCTGAGCTGGGTGCTCGTGGGTGAACAAGATGGACATCCTTCATCACCCACCTACCATCCACCCTCCATCGTGCCAGAAATCCTTACCAATTCATCTCCAACTAATTACTGACTCATATCCATTTGGCCGTATAAGATCCAATCTTTCCTTCATCTCCCCTGACATATAAATTAGGATGCATTTGCTGCAGACAACTTGGCCAAGTGTGGTTCAATCATAGAGGCAACAACCACTGCGCGGAACAGAGGTCTAGAGGTGGGAGATTCCTGGTCGGTCAGCTAGCCGGTGGAGGCGTAGTTCTGGACGGGCAAGTCCGTGGCTGTTGGCCTTTCCTTTGTGGCCCCAAGAAGCCTGTTGTAGCTCCAGGCACTACGCTGACACAGCAACTTCTTAGGGAAGAAACTCTTCCCCTGAAGCTCCCAGCAGGCCTTCCTGTGGGTTTCCCTTAGGCCAAACATGGTCATAAGACCACTGCTGCAAGGGAGCCCATATGAGTGATTATCTGGGCCGCCATGACTGGTTTTATCACCTGAGGGTGGGCACACCGGCAGGGGAGGTGGGTGAGGTGGTGTGGCTGTTAGAAACACAGCTAGCAGGACCTTCTACACTGGCCATTCATCTTAGAACAACACCTTCCTCCTGACCCCCACCCTACCCATGACCTCTTAAAAGTAAATCAGGTCATGTCATTCTGCCTGAGGCTCTTTAATGATAAATCACCGCACTGGGTAAAATCTACAACCCCCAATAAGCATCTACAAGGCCTCATGTGGTATGGCCTCTCACCTCCCTCTTGGCCTTATTTGTCACCATTTGGCTCCTTTTTGTTCCTTAAGTGCAACAAGCATTTTTGTGCTTCAGAGCCTTCTGAAGGGGCCATCTCCTCATCTAGAACATTCTTCCCAAGACCTTTATATGGCAGACTCCTCACACTTCAGGTCTCAGCCCTCATGTGAGTCTCTCAGAAAGTTCCTATAAGTAACACTCTCTAACACCCTGCCCTTTGGTTTCACCAACCTTAGCAGAGTTTATAGCACATACCTATTTGTATGACAATTTCTTTTATGTCTGTCTCCTCAATCAGAATGTAAGTGTTCCTGACATGGGAATCCTCCCTGGTTTGCACCACTATAACCATGGCAGTGCACTCGAAGCTTGACATGTAGCTCATGCTAATGAACACTATTGAAGTCACAGTTGGTTAATTAGAGAATGAACAAACTAGCCCTCGAAAGATGGACTGGCCCCAAGGGAAGAGGAAGGCTCAAGGTTGGTAGCATATAGGGTACTTTCTGCAGGAAGGCAAGGTCCAGGACACTGGGTCGGCTAAAGCAGAGGTCTTGGTGTGAGAAGCAAGAAACCACTGAACACGTATGGCAGGCAGTGGCATGGACCTTTGACTGCCATGTTCAGAGTGTTCTCGTAGGACCCTGATGCTCCAGCCCTCATGTTTCCATGTGGACAGACCTCAGCTGCAATGAGATCCTACTCAGTAAGTGGGTGGCTGGCCAGCCTGGAGGCAGGAGTTCACATGCTCGCTAGCCTTTCTGACCTGCCTTCCTGCCTGAGGAGGATAGGACCCAGAGGTGGGCTCATCATCCATAGCACTGCCTCTCCTCCCCTGCAAGAGCTGCACGGGAAGAAGCTTGGTAATTCTTGGGTGAAACATTCAGTGACATTCAGGGCTCCTTCCCCAGTCACTTCATCAGTAGGAGCTGTGCCGGCCACTGGCTCCAAGCGCAGGAGGGAAAGACGGCTACTGCGGATTAGCCCTAAAGACCCCAACTTGGAAGTTGACCATTAATTCCACAGATAATGCCTATCAAAACACCTCCCTCCTCCTAAGTGCCTCTCCTTGCACGTTCCCAGTGTTGAGTGAATTGGTGAATGTGGGCCCAGCTCCCCAGGTGCAGAGTCTTAAATGCCATCCCACTCCTCTGATCTGGAGCACGAGTCCTGACAAGTCTCTGCTGATGCACGGTTCACTCTCAGCCTGGTGCCTTCCCCTCTGTGAGATACCGTCCCACCTGTTTACCAGGACACTGATTGTACGTGTCCCTGGATTGAGAACCACCGCAAGGCTGGCCCCACTACACCGAATAGGCCCCAATCTCCCGGCCAATGGTCCAAATAGTCCACTCCACACTGACCGCACAGAACCACATGATGTGTGGCAGCCCCCCAAAGGCCACACATGCCGTGGAAGCTGCTGAGCCCCGACCCCAGCAGCAGAGCCTGGAGAACCAACACGAAACTCTGTCCACCTGAGCAAATGCAAAGGCTTTCCACTGCAGCGCAGTCAGAGAACGTGAGGAAAAGCATCTCGAGGAGGTAGTGCACTGAGTTGCCGTGGGCAGGTACGTGCAGGGCTAAGACAACAGGCTCACAGTGGCTGCCCAGCCAGCATGAGACTGCCACTAGCAGTCACCTGAAGGAACCGACACAGGGGGACTGTGACTGCATGGGCCCCCCTCACTGGACAAAGGCACACGGGCTGGCAGGCCCATTGGCCAATGGCAAGGGCTTCAACTCACTCTGTTCTGACCTCCAACCACCTATGAAGCTCAAGCCTGCAAGAGCATAACCGAAGTGAGGCTTTTAAGGAGAATAACAGAGAATCAACAGAGAGAACCCTTGGGATGGTCTGAGGAGGAGCAGAAACATTAGCAAGAACACTCACGGTGGGCCGAGTCTGCGCGGCCTGGTTGGTGGCTGCCTTCTGATGTCCTCGGAGGGACCTCCACCTTCTCAGATGAGTGCCCAGGGCTGATGGTGGGCGGAAAGGTAGCAGATCCTAGTGTGTAACATAACTCTCTCCAGATATGGTTAGAGTTCAAGGAGAAATAGTTTATGCCAGGGATATATGTAAGTGACTTCCAAACCCTGAAGGGGTGGGACGGGGGGAGGGGCGGTGAGGAGTGGGTAAAGGACAGGTACTAAGGCCAGCAAAGGCTCAAGAGCAGAGGCGTGGAGGAAACCGGTTCGGACTGGAATAGCAACAGCGCGCTAGCCAAAAAGCTCCAGAAAGATAGAGGGTCTAACTGTCCAGAGTCCTCTTCATAATGTCCATCTCAGGCTAGCCCCTGGGGTGGCACACAAGAGACTGCTACCGAACATTTCCATATGGTCCAGCAATTCAGCAAAAGCTTAAAAAGTACTGGGTTTTTAACAGAAGGTTTTCTTGTTTAAATGAAGGTAGCTCATGGGTAACAGGAATACTAGGAACAAAGATTAATTACAAAAGTAGATTTAAAAATACAGACACATTCGTGCACACAAAACACATCTTAGCAGGGGAATCGAGGCCCCTTGTTTATACCAAACAATGCCAGACATGGGTGTTTAGACTCTGCCTGGAGACCCAGCTTGAGGGCCATCACTCTGTCTCCCAGCAGCTAGGGGACAAGAACCACGCGTAGGGAGGAGGAGGAAGGAATCGTCATGGCAAGGTAAGCCCTGGAAGGCAGCCACTCTTTTCTCCCGGCACCGAGAATTCTGTTGGCACCGAAAGGAATTTCAAAAGTTGGAAACCCTTCCCATCAGAGCGCAGATGGAGAGCCCGCACGTCCTAGGGGGGAAATAATCCAAGGCAGTCTTTAAGATAAATACTTCCATCGGGGTAATTTAAGTGCCTTGTATCTAGTGATGGCGTGCCTCATTATTTCCAGCGCTGCGTTATGTTATGGCTCATGCTGCTTTAAATTCTGAACGCGTGCCATCTATCAAAGACAAGAAAATCCCAAAGGCACACTACTTATCATCAGATAATCCAGTGGAAAGTTTAATTGAGGCTTCGGTGCAATGCCTCTTGGCAATGACCCCTGCTTCTAACTCTCCGGCTAATGCTGGTTTCATTAAAGACATTTCCCAGCGTGCCTGAGCTTCTTACTTCCTAACCCAGCCACTGGAATTGCGCAGATGACAATCGTCTGCTTACAGGAACGAGTGGCACCTCTCAGCTGCTGGCCTGGCTGGGATGGGAGGTGGGCACCTGTCCGGTTTCTGCCAGGAGACCTTGTTCCTTTCCCCAAGGACTGCCGATGATCGACCCATATTTTTCTAAGTGTTTCACCAGCTGGCCTCTTACTTGGGATTAAAAGGCCTTCTCCAGAGCTGACGTCACACGATGAGTAATTTCCCAGCATGCTCCTGGCTTTCTCAGGGCACAGGAGGTGTTTGCAATCATTTGCTTGGTTGGTCAGGTGTAGGCTTTCCCTGAACTCACTCAGTCTTGTGCAAAACGGTCTTCTCTTGTCTGCTGCTTTCTAGTGAGCTTTGAGTATACATTTTCTGGCCTCTGAGTCAGCCACAACTGTATTATGTAATCTCGTGGTAATCCCCTGGAGACTTCAATGATGTATAGGAATTCCTCGTCGGTTTTCTTCTTCGGAGCCCAAATTTGGGCTGAGCACAGATGGAGAATAAATCCTTGGCATTGTTCTTCTTCATTAGTCTCCACGTCTAATTCCTGAACCTCTGTCCTACTTAATAAACTGCACGTATTCTAGAACATAATAGGTCAGCAAAAATGAACCAAGGAGGCCTTAGCCCCACTAGAATTGTCTCAAGAGTCAAGACTTGTTTTCCCTCAGCTGAAGTAATGAAGGAATTTATGCTCAGAAGATGATAAGCAGAGAAACCGGGTTGGGCTGGGGATACCTGCCCAGAAGGCAGTTCTGGATTTCACTGCACATTTCAGAAAGCAAACCTTTCTCCAAGAGGGGCAGTACAGCCCCAGACCAGCACAGGGAGCTAAGCGCTCCAGGTGGGACCCGTGCTTACAGCGTGGAGTTGGGACAGGAGGCTCAGCTTCTCTGCAGCCACCAGCCCACCCCCAACCTGCATCTTCTCCCCCTCCCCCAAAGGCAGAGGTGACATTCAAGTCCTGGGCGTAGACACATCCATGGGCTTTGGAAGCCAGAGGGAGATGGAAACAGTGCCAGATACGGAATGAATTCTCTGGTATTCCAGAGAATACCAACATCAAGTCATGCAGAGAGGTTACACGTGCTCCCAGTATGCCTGTTCTCTTCTTAATCAAAAAAAGCACTGGAGGGACACAGAGGCTACGTCAGTGGTACCCCTCCCTGCTTGTGCTGGGAAACCTAAGGAGGCCAGGAGGGCTATGTGGGCCAGTGTCAGGCCCAGAGTCAGCAGAACAGCATCCTTCCTCCCACTGCCTACACTCCCAGTCTGCCACCTGACCAGTGGTAAGGCTGCCACATAGCGGTAAGGGTGATGCAGGCTAATGTGGATTAAGCACACCTTACCTGCAGACCACACGCTAGGCTTCATCTCATCTCATCCTCACAACACTTCTGTGCAGACACCGTTTCCCTTGCCCTTCAGATCTACACTGGAGTCAGCACACATTCAGCCAATGGCCCATAGTTTCACAGGCAGGAGGACCACCACCTCAGCTATGCCCATGGGAGGCACACCCTTCTTAACCTCCAAGTCCCACTGCACTGTTTTCTTTCTTAAAAGTGGAGTTTTCTAAATATTTAACAAGTATCAGTTGTGTCTGAAGGTCCTTTAAAGAAGATTTAACACATTGGAAGGTTATATTGAGAAGCCTTTTTTTGTTTTGTTTGAGAGAGAGCAAGCACCCCACACATGCAAGCGTGGTGGGGAGAGGCAGAGAGAGAGGGAGAGACCCTGACATGGGGCTCCATCTCATGACCATGAGATCATGACCTGAGCCAACATCAAGAGTCAGTCACTTAACTGAACCACCCAGCCACCCCTGGGCATCCTTTCAAGATGGTAAGCTAGAGTCATCAAGAAAACTGAAAAGCCCCTAGCAGTGGGATAGAAGCCCTTAATCTCTCTGGACACCTCTGCCAATTTACTGATTCATTCATTCGGTTATACCATTAACACTCGTGAAGCCATCAGGTGCCAGAGCTGGGAATATAATGGGGTCATGAAGACGAAGAAGTAACTTCTTGGGATTGGTGCTCCTGCTGCAGAGGCCGACAGCACACGGATGAACAAATAATCTGGGGTATGGATTAACTGAGTAGAGAACAGACAGCACACCATCCCGGGCCCAGCAAGAGCAGGTGCAAAGCCTTGACATGGCAGCAAGCATGGCAGGGGAGGAACAGGAGGCAGGCACAGGCGGGCGAGGCCATGGGCACCAGGAGGTAAGGTCAGTAAGGAAGTCATGGGCCACAATGTTCTGGGGCCCACAGATCCTTGGATTTTATCCCAAACCACCAGAGGAGTTTAAGCAAGGAACTCACATGATCTGTTTTATGTTTTAAAAGGAACCCTCTGGTTATGACCTAAGAATGAGCTGTCCGGAGAGGCCACCATGGAGGCGTGGAGACCTGGCAGGTGACAGTAAAAGGCCTGGACCACAGGGGGAGCAGCAGGGGTGCTTAGAGATCTGATTCAGAATATATTTTGAAGGCACAGCAGGGGAATTACTGGTAGGTTAGATGTGTCAGGCGCCTTCTGAAACACAGGCCACAGGATGGCCAGTTGACTCCTAGAAATGGCTAATAAAAATCACAGCCACCATTTTCCATGAGGCAGACAGGCGCCAGGCCAAACGCTTTACATCCGTTGGCCTACTCACTCCTGATGACCTTGCCAGGAAGGCACCTGCTGTGGAGGGTGCAGGAAAGAAGCCCAAGGTCACATGCCAGCAGGGAGGGGAGCCAGGAGGCCTCTAGATTCCCTCCTTCTGCTTCTGTGACCCGTCTCCTCGGCCACAGCCATGATCCCTGAGTTCATACTCTCTCTGACTTTTACGTGCAGCCCGTACATATCTGGGCATGGAGGAAAAAGATGGCTTGGCCCAAAACAGCGACTGTCTTATTGATTTCCTTTTCCAAGATTTAAAAAAAAAACAAACAAAACAAAACAAAAAACCTCTTGGGGCTTCCACTTTATCTCAAAACTTACGTTTACCTTGGCAACCGGAGCTCTGTGGCAAAGGAAATGTTATAACCAGCTCCTGGAGAGGCCGGCCCCGGGGGAGCTCCTGCCACTCTGCTCACGCCCCTGCCTCTCTGGGAGGGAGGGAACCCCTCCACTTCCATCAGGAGCCCAGCCGGGGTTGGGGGGAGAGCCGCAGGCCATCCCGGCTGCTCCCAAGGCAGCCCCTCCGTGGCCCAGGCACGGCTGTTGGGTGCTGTTTGATTCTGTAATGAAGGGGTACCAGAGACAGTAAGAAATATCCGGAATAGTAGGACACCGAACAAGAGAAAAGCGGTGAGAACCTGAGAGAGGGAAGCCGTTAAGTTGAACTGGCTCTTTGAGGGGGAGGGGGGGCAAACACTGCTCATCATTTTCATGGAGTAAAAAAACCAAAACAAACAAACAAACAAAAAACCCCTGGAATGCGTGGGAAAAGTAAAAGGAGCCCCATGTTGTACAAGCAGCACCTTTTGGCAATTTGAGGAGAGGGCCCAAATGGCCCCGCAGGGGGGCAGGAAGCCAGAAGATTCTCAGCTGGGGGCAGGCTGGAAAAGGAGAAAATGGAAAAGGAGAAATGGCAGAATAGCATTCAGGGACAGTGTCTTCTTCAGCAGTGACAGGGCCAGGACTCTGTTTACCAGAACGTTTAGAGCCTGCTCGCTCGGGGAAGGAAGTCAGCGGTGCTGACCCTGGGGAGGGGTCTACGATGCTGCCTCCTGGTTCCTCTCAGGCCGCTGCTGGGCATCTGCTGGGCTTCCCTGAGCTGGCAGGTGAAGATCCCCGTGTCCCCGCCCACCCTACACATGCACGCACGCGCGCATACACACACACGCACACCCAGTAGAATTCAGTCCTCCTGTTTCTCCTGTGCTGCCAAGGCTTAGGTCAGTGGTTCTCAAACTTGAGTGCACGTCAGAATCCCGAGAGCTTGCGAAAACAGACTGCAGAGAAACTGGGATGCAGAAGGGCTTGGGTGGGGCCAGAATGTGCACTTCTACCACCTTCCCCGGTGCTGCGAATGCTGTGGTTGGAGATCACCCTTTAAGATGCATGAGCTCTCAACATTTCTCTTCCTCAACAGCAGCACCCAGGACTTCCGGGTCCTCTTCAGACACCCACTGGTTGCAGAGGGCACAGAAACAAGGCCAACAGAGCGTGCATGGACAAAACATTTATGGTGAGTTCCCAGCCCTCTCCCTATGCTTCTCATTTCCTTTCCACAGCTATCACAAGAGAAGGAATCAACATCATGCCCATTTTACAGATCAGGAACCTGAAACATGAGGACAAGACTAGCCCCGGTTTCCACAGTTAGCAGAGCTGGGATTCTTCAAAACAGGCCTGGAGAAAAACCAGAGGCCATGCTGGAAACTTCCACTCCCTCCTGGCCCAGGCTCAAATCACACAGATCACAGATCAGGGGTCAGGCTGGCCCACACTGGCCCGCATGCAACCCAGGGTGAACTCAGCATCGATTCCTTCATCTGTCAGGATCCTGTCCCTTCGACATGAGGTGCCAGTGTCAACCCTCAGTCTCAGCTGTCCTCGCTCACAGTGTGACTCCTGCCTGAGGGGCCGTCACCCTGACATGCTCTGAAGCCCTGCCCCAGAGCCCCTTCCAGAAGACCCACACAGTGACAGGCTGGGGACAGCTGGGCAGGAAGGCCTGTGGCCAACTGAAAGGAGGCGCACAGGATGTGCGGAGCAGCCACCATCATCAGGGCTCCCCACAGGCACGTGGCGGGGGCCGGGGGGGGGGGAACAGGCCTGGGGGAGCACGTCGAGATCTTCTACGAATAGGGAAACTGAGGACTGCCGAGTTTGTGAAGCAGCATGCCCAATATCAAGTAAACAACAGCATGAGGACCCAACCCAGGTCGGACTGTGGCTGAGAAGCAGAGCCAGAGGTCCTGCGAGAGGAAGGCAGAGGGGGAGAGGGCCGGGGGCACCCTGCTTGTCCCCATTGCGGGATGGCTGTGCACCCGGGAATGCTTCCGTTGCTCTTAGAGATTAATATCCCTGGCATGGTTGACATCAATACCTCTAGAAGCCCTTGCGGGCCAAGGAGATTATAGGCGAAGAGTCTGACTGCCCAGTGTCACCCGCTCACCCAAGTCTTCGGCCATTCCAGCTAAGATCTGAAGTCCCACCTCCACAAACCCCAATGCCCCTTCCCTACTTCTCCTCTTCACCGAGGATCTCTACTCCTACTCTAGAGTTTACTTCTAGATCACACACAGCTATCTGCTCTGCAAAAATGTAAGTGTCACAAAGACAGGGGCCTTGGTTATGTACCTCCAGTGTCCCCAGGCTTGGAGTCGTGCCTGGCACATACGAGTACTCAAGGAATGTGTACGAATGTAAAGCCTGGAGAAGCAAAGTGTCTGTGAGGACAAAGGTCTATTCTGAAAAGACTGCATGATGGAGACTGGGAAAAGAAGGCCATGCTGGGCACACGTCATGATGGGCAAGCGATACTTGCAGGAAGAGAAAACCAAATGGGCACAGATGTGGCAAGAGAGTTAGGAGTTAAACCCTCAGGCTTTCCAGTGAGTTCTTTTAATGCCAGCCATCACTTATTAATGGTATAATCCCAGACAAGAAATGTATCCTTTTGGGGGCTCAATTTCCCCATCTGCTCACAGGAGTGATGATAATTCACTTAAAAGGCTATGGAAAGGCAAGATAGAGTTAAGAGAAAAGACTGTAACTGCACTGTCTGGGGTCAGTGTCTGGCTCCACCACTTACCACGTGGGGTGGGGCTCTGGGCAAGTTAGTGATCGCCCATGCGGCAGTTTCCCCACATAGAAAACCTGCAGCACTTCCTCAGAGAATCAGAAGGATTAAATGAATTATAAGCATGCAGCATCTTACACCAAAGCTCCTGACAAACAGGGGTGGCAGCTCTGTCACCACCGGACAACAGGACGAGCAGCGGCACGGACGCCATCTATCCCGCAGGGGCTGGTGCGGGGATACCGCAGAAGGCTCTGTTGAGAGCAGAGCTCCTCCCCGATCCAAAGGGGAAGTTCAGAGAAGGCTTGGATCTTGGCACTGCTCCCGGGCTTGTGAGGTGCTAAACTGTCACCTGCCGCTGCCTGCTACGCGCCCCATGTTTGCGTCCCCCTCCCCCAAAGTCATTTATGGAAGCCCTGACCCCCAGTGGGGTGCTTTCAGGAGGTGGGGGCCTTTGGGAGATGATCAGATTTAGAGTAGCCATGGGGCTGGTGCCCCCATGGTGGGACGAGTGTCCTTGTAAGCAGAGGAAGACAGACCCAGTACATGGGCTCGCTCTCCACAGTGAGGACACAGCGGTCATCAGCAAGCTGGGAAGCTGGACCTCAGCAGACACTGAATTGGCCAGACACAGACGCCGATGACCCATGGTCCCCAAATATCAGTGGTAACGCTTCCCTAAGTCTCAGTTGCCTGCATGGTCCAGTCTGGCCCAGGAACTGAAGCCCAAACAGCACATCTTGATCTGGGACTTTCCAGCCTCCAGAACCGTGAGAACAAACGTCTGTGGCAGCAGCCGGCCAGCCAGGAATGTTTTGCTAAAGCAGCCCAAGCTGGTGAAGACAACGCCTGTGACCAACGGGAGATGGAAGGTGGCTGAAGTGCTAGAAAAGTCTACCTTTTGTGGAAGTGAGCAAAGAAGAGGGTCCCTGCAGGAGGGAGCCCCAGAGAAGAGCTCTACCACCACAGAGGCTGGTACCCTGTCCACATGTGGATGTCTACTGAGCCGCCAGGTTCCCTGACCTGCCTGGTGCTGCTGGACGGAGGGCCAGGGCCCTGCAGAGAGAATGTCGCCAGGAAGAGGGTGGACAAGGACACATCACCCTTATTTACTCGACTTGATAAAGAAATCAGATATGAATCCCACCCATTGAGGCCTCACTACTTTCAGAGCAGGAGATAGTAAGCCCTCTGGGGGAAATAAGCCCTAGCCTCAGGATCAGCCCAGGACTCCAACCCTCCTAACCAGAACCCAGCCCTTTCCCAACTAGGACTCAGTCCCTTCCCAGCCAAGACTCAGCCCCTTCATGATGATGGCTCAGCCCTTCCTAACCAGGACTCAGTTCCTTCTAACCAGGATTCAGCCCTTCCTAACCAGAACTTAGCCCCTCCTAACCATGGCTCAGCCCCTTCCGAACCAGGCTCAGCCCCTTCCAAACCAGGCTAAGCCCCTTCCTAAACAAGACTTAGCCCTTCCTAACCAGGACTCAGCCCTTCCCAGCTGGGACTAGCCCTTCCTCGCCAGGACTCAGCCTTTCTGGTGAAACAACAGAAGCCCCTCCCCCCACAACAGGACTTGTCAGGAAATTCTGATCCAAGTTGTCTATGCCAATAATTCCAAAGGCTATTTCAATCCAAACCCTAAATAACAGCCAGGCCCAGATCTGGTGTTTGCAACAGAACAAATCCACAGGCTGGCCTGACATAACCTCCACTCCCTGTCCTGAAGCACTCCTAAGTCTCGAGCTGCATATTTGTAGAAACTGAGCTAGAAAACTCAGAGCCAACTTTCAACTTCCCTCAGGGGAGCTGAGAATTCTTCAACTTAAGGAGCTCACAAAGACCACAGGATTCTGGTAAACCACCTGAAACATACAAGCAACAAACAAACACTCTTCCCCTTCTGCATCCGGAAGGTCACACACACCCTCCCCTGTGGTTAATTCCGAGCACCAACCACATGGCTTGAATGGGACCAACCCCAGCTTTCTACACCATGAATCCAACAGTTGAGCAGTCACTGAGAAAGCAAACTCTTGGCTCAACTGTAAAGTGATGACTTTGATGCCAGACACAGATGACGATGGCCCACGGTCCCAAAGTACCAGTGTAACACTTCACTAAGTCTCCATTGTCTGCCTGGTCCAATCTGGCCCAGGAATCCAAGCTGAAGGAGCACACTTAGCAACCAAAGAAACTTGCAAAGAGCCCCCTAATCCCTACATGCATCTAAGAATATTAAAGAAGGCTATCTAATTCAGCCCCCCAGCAATGCTTCTTAGAATGCTCTCTCCTCTCTTCACTCTTCCCCGAACCCATCCCAACCTCTACAGGTTCTTCTCCTCCTCCTTCCCTGCTGTGCCCTGCATACTAGCCAGGGTCCTACAGCCCCTCGCCTCCCACCAGGCCCCCCAGGAAGGGAAGCATGAGAACCCCCTTCTCTGGGAATTGTACTTCTCTTGTCCTGTTTTCCTAGAAGAAATCTCAAGAAGAAGAGGGTAGTGAATAAAATTCATAACTTTGCTCTTTTGGTCATCTCGCTTAAAAAAAAAAAAAAGAAATTCGTAGGGGCACCAGGGTGGATCGATCCGTTAACCGTCTGCCTTCGGCTCAGGTCATAACCCCAGAGCCCTGAGATCGAGCCCCACATCAGGCTCCCTGGTCAGCAGGGAGCCTGCTTCTCCCCCTGCTCCTCACCCTGCTCTCGTGCTCTTTCTTTCTCTGTCTCTCTCACTCAAATAAATAATTTTTTAAAAAATTTAAAAATTAAAAAAAATTGTAGTAAACTATATATGACACAAAATTGACTATTTTCACCATTTTTAAGTATACATTTCAATAGCATTAAATACATTCACATTGTGGTGCAACCATCACCATTATCTATCTTGAGAGCTTTTTCATTTTTCTTTTTTTAAAGAAGATTTTCTTTATTTGACACAGTGACAGAGTGAGTGAGAGAGCACACACAGGAGAAGCAGCAGAGGCAGAGGGAGAAGCAGGCTCTCCGCTAACGAGGGAGCCTGATGCAAGGCTCGATCCTGGGACCCCTGGGATCATGACCCAAGCTGAAGGCAGATGCTTAACCAACTGAGCCTCCCAGGCACCGGAGTTTTTTCATTTTTCCAAACTGAAACTCAACACTCATTAAACACTAACTCCTCATTCTCCCTCCTCTCCAATCCCTGCCATCCTACTCTGTCTTCATGATTTTGATTCTAGAAATCCCACATAAATGGAATCATATATTATTTGATTTTTGTGACATGCTTATTTCAGTTAGCATAATGTCTTCAAGTTTTATCCATGTTATAGCTTATCTCAGAAAACGCTTCATTTTTTTTTTAAGATTTTTATTTATTTATTTGACAGACAGAGATCACAGGCAGGCAGAGAGAGAGGAAGGGAAGCAGGCAGAGAGCCCGATGTGGGGCTCAATCCCAAGACCCTGGGATCATGACCTGAGGCAAAGGCAGAGGCTTTAACCCACTGAGCCACCCAGGCGCCCCAAAACCCTTCATTTTTAAGGCTGAATAATACTCAGGCATATCACACACCATATTTTATCTGTTCACCATTCAGAGGGCACCTGACTCACTTCTTTGTGAATAATCCTGCTAAATACGTGAGTATACAAATATCTGTTCAAGTCCCACTTCTCTTGGGTATATGCCTAGAGAAGGAATTCCCAGATATTTTTATTTTTTGAGGAACCGCCATACTGTTTTTCATAGTAAATGAACCATACCTTTCCGAGAGAGGTATACAAGGGCTCCCCTTACCTCCACATCCTCACCATCATGTGTATTTTCTGGGGTTCTCTCAGGCAACAGCCATCCTAACGGGTGTGATCAATCATCGCATTTCACCCTCAGAATAACCCTGAGTAGGCTTATTCCCATTTTATAGATGAGAAAACAGAGTTGGAGATTTTAGATGACTCATGCAAGGGCAGGGGCAGAGGCAGGACTTGAACCCACATCTAGTTGCAAGGCTGATGCTCAGACCACCACACTAAGCCCACTGTGGCCTGAGGCTGGTTCAGTGTTCACTGTGGAGGTGACGGGGTTCTTTGGGTGTACAAGGGACCACCACGAGGGTCACACTGTAATGAAAGCAGGGTGGAAGCCCTTCTCTGATTCTCTGTTCCCACTGGACCGGCAGCACACGTGAACCGGGCCCCCTCACCCCCGGGCCAGTCCTCAGGCTCTCAACACGTGGGAAGGCGCACAGGTTCCCAGAGTGCATCAGGACTCATAATTATACAAAAGGCATCTCACGAAGACCTCGTTTCCTTTTTATGATTCTACTCCCTATCCCGCCCTCCATTCAAGGAGGGTTTTTGGTGGTTGTTCCTAGCAAACCTAATAAATGGTCGGGACTGCCTGAGAGTCGCATGCCTGGAGGAAGGGCCACACCAATAATGAGGTGAAGCACCCCACTTCATCCCCAGCTGATCCCAAAGCCCTCCTTCGGCCGTGAGGAATGGAAACACAATGGAGACGGACATATCATGCCTCGGTCCATGATAAACGATGGAGACGGGCTGTGGCCCGACACCAAGGTCACCTCGAGTATCAGAGCCACCTGACTGGAAGGCCATCTGTTCCAGAGTCCCCTTCAGGCCACCTGAGCGCAGAACCTGGAAAGGTGCTAGTCGGCTGTCTTGGGGAAGGACACCCTCCCTAAGGCATCCACTTTCTGAGCTGAACACAGAAAGGGGCTCCAAAGCCTGCATTTGAAGGACCACAGCTGGAAACCTTGCAGGGGCCAGGCGCTCTCGCACTCAGCCCTCTTGCTTTCCAGCCCCAAAGACAATCAAGCACGGCTCTGCGTTTTTGTTGGTCTCTGGATCGTTCCAGAATAAACAGAGCTGCAATCTCCAAAGGGCTGGCAAAATCCTACCCTGCGCAAAACATACCCACGTATTTTTTACCATTTTAAAATGTATCTCGGCCATTATGTAACCTTAGACATGACCCTGGCACAGGGAAGAAGAAAAGCTGAATTTGGTCCCCCGGGGCAACTGGTTTCAGAGGGGACTTCCTGCCAAGTCCCCAGCAGAAACCTCCCGCCCTGGGTTCTTGTGTCAGCGCCAGGGCCGATGGGCCTCGTCGGGGCGGCTCCCTCCTGGGGAGCTTCCCGAAGTCTGTGAGCACAAAGGAAACCCCTCCAGACTTCAGGGCAGAGGAAGTCCATACACCTACTACATGCTTCCACCGTATGTGCACGCACTTGGGCATGTGTGCATGTCCGGGTATGTGTATATGGACATATGTAGGTGCATGGGCATGTGTACACACACACACTCGTTCACCTTTTCATTCTCTCCAGTCACTATCTTCGTGTCACACCACAGGACAGTCATACAGAGGTAAACAGGCGGGAGACCCCCCAGGGCCATCCCCTGCTTTAGGCATGCAAGCTCCAACAAAGGTTTTTGGAAGACCCTCTCCAACATCATTTTTGAGAACCTACTCTAAACCTACATGGGAAGCTGGACAGGGGAGGGAAGAAGCCAGCCTCGTGAAGTACCTCCTGTTTAGCTTTCCCAGATAATTTCTGTTGGCTGAGAAATCCAAGCTGAATTTGCAGGGAGCAAAGCCCTCACATTAACAGAATGCGACTTTGCTAACTCTCTTAAGGGCATGGCCAATTTTTTTCTTTTTTAATCATATGAGGAGGAAGGCAGCACTGGCCCAGAGACTCTGAATCCCTGATTGCTAGATACATGCCTATTTGATTTACAAAATTGAAGCCTTTCATAAAACCTCACACACACACACACACACACACACACACACACACACAAATCACAAATCACAAATCACGGTCAGGAGCCTAACTATAAATACCGATCTAACCCCTGAAAACAATGAACTTGCTGAAGACCTCAGGTAATCTGATTCGGGACAACTAATATATCATTGATTGTTAAGCCTTTTCTGGAAGCCCCTCAGGGTCGACACAAGGGACACAGTGTGGGTCAGCCTGACAGTGGGGCAGCATGAGGTGGGGTTAGAAGGAAGACACATCAGACCTTGTTCCCTCAATGGAGTAATTGTCCTTTGGGAACACACACCTGAGACTACTTCTGACAAACAATTCCGAAGCAAAACTGAACCCTGACTTCTGTGAGGTCAGAAGGAATAACAAAATAAAGCAAACAAACCCATAGGAGAGCTCTTGGAAGCAAACCCGAAGCTCGGCCTTACTCGTGAAACTATTGTATTTTTATCTCAAACGGTACTTTCCAGCTGCATTCAGCACACAGAACCTTTGACGCCTCTACCATTCAAAACTGCCCTCACTGAATGAAGACTTAGCAACACCAGAAAAATGCAAGAAAGGAAGAAAGAAAGAAAATGTGCATTCTGAAGGACATTCCACAAAGTTTTTCAGTTTTTCAGCTTCAGCACTAGGACTGGACCAACCAAAGGTCCTCCAGGGTGATGCATGTGGGGGGATAAAGGACAGCCAGAGGGATGCATTTTGATGTTTTTTTATACACACACAGTGGCAAGACATTCTTGCTGAAGCCCTGAGACAAGACACAGTTCGGAACATCTCCTCCTTGACACTCCTATTTAATAAAAACCCAACAGGGCAGTGTTTCGACACTAAGCCCCACTCACTCTCGTCTCTCACTGGTTTCCCAGCAAATGTTCCATCCGTGGTCTCAGAGGCTGCCCTGAAACAGACTTCCAAAGCAGATACGTCATTCCCCAAAAACTTCATCCTGGTGGGTGATGCTCCATCTCATACTTCCTCCCTCCCAGACAGACCCGCTCTGTGGAGGTCAGTGGCCACATCCATGAAGCCCCCGCTGGGCTGCCCAGACGTCTCAGGGAGCTCAGTGCCAGCACTGTGGGCCACACAGGGATACCAAAGTTCAGGGACAGCCATGGGGACCTCTGTCCAAACAGCAGGGTCCCAGTGTGTGGACCAGTCTCAGAGCCCCTCAGTGGTATCTCCCTGGTCTTGTATATTCAACATTTCACGAGGCCGCTGAGCATGTCCATTGTCTTTAGTGCAGGATTATCACGTATCACATCCCTTGACTTAGCAGCAGTAGGGGAAAGGAGGTTTTGCCCTTAATTAAAAAAAATGAGAGCAAGCAAGGAAAAACACTAATGCCAATAATTAGAACTAAATTTGTGAAGCTTGAATAAGGTTGTTGTCCGGAAAAAAAAAAAAAATCACCACAGCTCAGTTTACAGCTAAGGCTAGAACCAGGACAAACGCCACGTAACTCAGATGTGTCTGGTCATACAGGCTGCTCAGGTACCACCTACAGATGCCCAGAGGCATGTGTGTTGGGAAGTGGAATGTGAAGGGCCAACAGAGGCTTTCAGAGGTCTCACCCCTTCACACTCCTTCTTACTTAGGACAGCTTTCTCCTCAGGATGAAGCAATTCAACAGAGAAAAAGCCCACAACCCCACAAAGGCAAGGTTTTAAATGTACAAAGTAGGGAGCATCCAGTGAGGGGGAAGCTATTTCTCTTAGCGATGAAGCTGTTTTTCTAGAACCTTCTGCCATAAGCATTGCCTTTTCTCCCTGTACGTGTCTTCCTACAAGGTGGAGATCAGCAGGACCCCTGTGCTGCCATCCCTTCTCTTTCCACAGTGGCCCAAACTGGCAGAGCTGGGAGGAAGGGTCCATCAGGAATGACTGTTTTAAAAGCATGTTTACTCATCTTTGCAGGTCAGCTCCAAGCCAGGGAAGTGGGGCTTGATGAGGCCCCTCCCCCTCAGGGGTCAAGACCACCTCAGAGTTAGAGCCAGGGAAGCCCTCCTTGCCTACGTCAGTAGGACCCCGGTAACATGCACAGATAGTAAGCTGCAGACACATGGGTTTCTCATATTTCAATCTTCATGAAAGGATCAGGGATGCAGTGGACATTGGTGGTCCTGGACTGTCTGGCATCCATCCTTCCCCCTGGCTAAAGCACACTGACTGCCCTCCGGAGAACTCCTTCCCGTGTTATTGCCCCCCGGTGGAAGCCCAAAGAGCCAGAACCTCCTTACCCCCGTACAGATGGGTTGAGGAGCTGCAGGTCACGTGACCTAGGGCATGCCCAGGAGCTGGTGACAAGCAGATGGAGGCCATCCCGCACCGGCCCCACCACTGACCTCTGCATGGCGTCTACGGCCTCCCCTTCCGGGGCTGCCTGGGGTGCTGTGTTCCAACCAGATCTTGCACCTGCATGGGCAGCCCCCCTCTGGTAAACGCCCTTTATGCCTGTCCCTCACAATCAGGATCCTGGTCTGCTGAAATGGGCGCATGCAGACTGAGCAGGGAAAGTATTTTTTAACAGAGCCCCAAACTCCACTAGCTACCTGGGGGTTCTCCGAATGAATCGTTCGAATTTCACTCTGAAATCTATTTTAAGCTGCTTTTTAAGACAGTAGTTAAAATGTTTACAACAGGGGCACCTGGGTGGCTCAGCTGGTTAAGCTATTGCCTTGGGCTCAGGTCATGATCCTGGAATCCCAGGATGGGGTCCTGCATCGGGCTCCCTGCTCAGCAGAGAGTCTGGTTCTCCCTTTGACCTTCCCCGTCTCATGCTGTCTCTCTCTCTCTCTCTCTCAAATAAATAAATAAATAAATAAAATCTTTTTTTAAAAAAAGTTAGTAACAGCACATTACCTTTGGGGGGATAGGGGCTGGGAGGGGGCATGAGATAACCTTTGAGGGGGCTGATGACATTCCATACCTTAATCTGAGCTGTGGTTTTGAGGACACAGGCATATGACTGTACCACAGTGTGGATGTGCTTAATGTCACTGAACTACACACTTAAAAATGGCTAGGATTTTATATATAAATTTTATGTTATTTATATTTATTACCATTTAAAAAATAGGTTAAAAGAGAATTCAAAATGCTGCTTTAGAACTATTTCAATAGGGGCACCTGGGTGGCTCAGTGGGTTAAAGCCTCTGCCTTCGGCTCAGGTCATGATCTCAGGGTCCCGGGATCGAGCCCTGCCTTGGGCTCTCTGCTCAGGGGGGAGCCTGCTTCCTCCCTCTCTCTGCCTGCCTCTCTGTCTACTTGTGATCTCTGTCAAATAAATAAACTAAATCTTTAAAAAAAAAAAAAAACTATTTCAATAAATGCCACTTAAAAAAAAAAAGCACAGGTATAAATTAAAAATCCACCAAGACTGGTACCCTTTGCTGTATGCATGTAAGTTTATACCCCAATCAAACCAAGAAAGCAAACAGAAAACACTATTATGTGCCAAATTACAAAACACCAGCAATTCCCAAGCTTCCCTGGTTTCTCAAGGTGCCACATTCTCCCATTTTCTGTAAAACCAAGGGCACAACCCCTCCTGCTAGAGCCTGACCCTGAGATCTGAAGGCAGCTGTTCAAAATCTCTTAGCACTGGCAACCACATACCTATGTGATTCAGATTATTTTTCCATTCTGCAGAATCAAAACAAATACAAAAATAAATTGGATGCTGGAATGACAAAATTATAGACTTCGAATACAGATACATGGTAGCCAGGGGTTAGGGAAAGGAAAGGGGGGAGGGAGAAGAAGGAGATTTACAGGAGTAGCCGGAGCGAGCTGCTTGGAGGTGATGGACCAGTTCTGCTCCTGACTGTGTTGGTGGCTGGATGAATTTACATACATAATAAAATGGCATAGAACTATATGTAAAAACACACCCCAAAACGGGATTTGTGCAAAAACCCTGTGAAACCTGAGTAGAATCTGTAGCCTAGCTCACTGTACCGTGCCAATCAATTTCCCGGTTTGGAAATACACTACGGTTACATAAGTTGCAACTGTGGGAGAAAGCAGGATGATAGGTACACGAGACTTAGCTCTGAATTTCTTTGGCAACTTTCAATGATTCTGTAATTATTAGAAAATAAAAGGTTAAAAAAAAGTACAGAAACAAATTGGATGAGACTGCTGTAAGTCTGCCATAACCCCAGCTTTCAAATTTTTCTCTTCATGGAATCACTGTTGTTCTTACAAACCGACTTGATAATAAGTACAAATAAATTATGGCATGTTAAAACAAAAACACTATGTAAGTTTTGTTTTTTTTTTTTTTCCCCAAAGGAAGGGATTCATTTCCTTTGTAGAAGCTGAACATCACTGAGGTATTGGAAAAGAGGATGCAATAAAGAAGTATGAGACAGGGCTGGTTCAGCCTTGTGCTAAGTGGCTGTCACAGAAAGAATGATTACAGCTGGTCCATGCAATTAAAAGATTTTATGGAGGAAACAGACACACAGACACACAGACACACACACACACACACACACACCTGGGAGGTCATGCAAGGACATAAGATTTCACCAGCAGTGTGCAAAGTGTCAAATGAGTAGTGTTATGGACCGAATGGTGCTCTCCTCTCCCTGAAATTCATATGTTGGGGTGTTAACCTCCGATGTAAATGTATTTGGAGACAGGGCACTTAAAACCGTGCTAGGACTCCCCAGGAAGCACAGGTTTTTAAACATTTGAATCCCACGATAATATGTATCTGTCAATCCTATGCTGTTTACCTACAATTCTAAGCATGTCACATTCAGAATCTTGCTCTCGGTGGTGCCATGTTCCAACCTCATGGCAAATAAAGGTGTGTGCCCCAGCAGTCAAAATTGGAAACCGTCTTGATGTTTCCTTTGTGAAGCAAGCATCCTCTTCCTTCGGGTCAAAAACTGGTTCCAAGTGGAAACCTATGAGCTGTCAAAAACAAGCCAGATACCAAGAAGGATAGAAGAGAAGGGAAGGCAAATGGAAAAGCTGGGGGAGGGAGTGAAGTTAGAAGAGGGAGGGAAGGGGAAGAAGGAAAACGTGTCTTGCCGTGATGTGTGTTGGTCTTGGGACCTTGTAACCAGAAAGCAATGAGCCTGGTGCCCAGCCTGGTGGAGGAGGCTAGCCTCACACCCACACAGTCCCACTTTACTGCTTAGGCCTTTGCTAATGATCAGCCACATGCATGAGAGTGAACCGGGAAGCTCATGACAACAGTGTAACGTCGTGGGGTCCCTGCCTATAAGAGAGACCAAGAGGGTCAGACTCAAGCGTGACCCCAACCACGGTCCCCTTGAGGCAACCTGGAGGCACCTCCCGTAGCTTCACTTTTCCTGTCTTCCTTATTCAGCATCTGTCTTGATGCCTTCTGCCCTGAGCAACCTCCACACTTCTCAGGAACAAAAGAGGAAGTCAAATGAAGTCAAAGCACCAATTTACAAGAAAAGAGGCAACAGGAAAGGGCAGGGTCTGTCTGAGGAGAGCTCCTCCAGACTGGAAATGTTACCAGGTCTCCAGATTATCACGGGGTTCAGCAGCCCCCTAAGTGATCATTCTGCTTCTAAACTTACCAACGGTGTCACACGGTTCGTCTTTGTGTACGCAGAAATCTGTCCTAAAGAAAACAAAAACACACAAAACACAAAGACAGACATGGTCAGGTGTATGCAGTAGCCCCCAAGGATGGGAGAAGAAATCACTGTCAGCTAAGCCTGACTGGTCGCTCTGCCCATAGCAATGCTAGCCATTTGTCAAGAGTAACCCATCCACAATGTTCCCAACTGGTAGGCCCAGTTACCCCACCAAAAGTACTCTACCTAACACCTGGTTGCTGGGAGGGCTCCCTCCAACAACTGTGGAAGTTCTGGAAAAAGAGGTTTGCAAGTCATGCATCAGAGACAATCCTTCAGGATCATCAAACTATGGTGACTTCCCCAAGCGACTCTACTCAGGCAGCGACTGGCTTTAGATGCTGAAGTGGTCATGTAGCACTTCCATGAGAAGAAAACGGAAAGCGATTTCTTCAAGTTATATCCTTTAAAGCTTCCCAGGATCCCCTGGGGCGTGTGGCTATGTGGGAAGAGCAAATTTGCTCAAAAGCTCATCCAGCCCCAGGGGTTCGCTATGGCCTCTAGCTACTCATGTTTGGAACAATAGGTCTGGGTCCTTCTTTTCCAAAACCAGAGCATTCCCACAGTTAGGGGCTGACCTGATCACTGGTTGCCTGGGACCCAGCAAGGAGAGCAGTCGCCTGGTCTCCCCACCTCCCGACCCCAGGGTCCCATGTTCGCCTTCTCAAGGGGGCTGGGGGCTGCTGACAAAAAATGCCCACTCCCTTAAACTCCTTCAGGTTTAAAAGGTGTGTTCTGAAGCCACTTCCTCTCATTTTAAAGTTCTTCTGGGAAGGAAGATGGGGCCAGCCAGACAAGGTGGGCACTGAGCCCAGTTGTGAAGGAAAGTGGCAAGTCCAGGTTGGGCCACTTTTCCCCTTTCAGACACCCCAGCATCAGTGTCCTCAATTCCTCTGCTACTCTCTGTCAAAATCTCTTCTCAGGGAAGGATCTGACCTGCCGTTCATAGTGGGCACAATGACAGAAAAGGCAGCGTGTCAGTGTCCTAACCTAAGTCTGTAAGGTCACCTTCCCTCTGCCTCTGCATCAGTCCCTCTGAGACACAGCATGTTCTGTGTATTTACTCCCAAACGGTGACCCACACCTGACACTTCTTAGTGCCAGGTGGCCTCCTGTGGAAATGGAGCAGAGCCTGTGTTCCCAACTATTGCTTTGCCTCGGGCTCACCTGAGGTGAGGTTTGTCAAAGGTTCCACCTCCGACTCAGACCCACAGATTCTCCTCAGGGTCCTGCTCTACAGAACCAGATACACTGGGCAGCCTATGAGTGCAGAGGGGAGAAGGGGGCAGCTTTGAAGGCGTAGCCCCGAAACTGGTCAGAGAAACACTGAGGAGAAGCTGGGGCCAATACTGTTAGCAGCTCACACAGCTTCTGCTCACTGCAAGTTTCTAATTTTTTTCCTGACAAAACTGATGTTTGACAATCAATTTGAAAATCATTTTAACAAAGGGAAAAAGGAAACCTTCAAGAATCCCACATTTGGCAGGAAAAAAAAAAAAAAAAAGAAGAACCCTACACTTGTCACGATCCCACTCTAAAACCACAGGAACTTGCACAGGAAGGGAGGTGGGATAACCACAGGAGCCATAAAAGGAAGCCTTGATTTTTTTTCTGTCAAAGTTGACCTTTTAGTATTTCTGTATCCTTTGGGTAAATACCCAGGAGTGAGAATACAAAAACACTAATCTAAAGGGATACATGCACCCCTATCTTTAAAGCAGCACTGTTTACAATAGCCAACATATGGCGCAGCCCAAGTGTCCACTGATAGACAAAGGGATAAAGAAGATGTGCTGTGTATATATACAACACAGTATCACTCAGCCATCAAAAAGAATGAAATCTTGTTATTTGCAATGACGTGGATGGAGCTAGAGAGTATAATGCTAAGTAAAGTAAGCCAGTCAGGGAAAGACAGACACCACAGGATCCCACTTATTCGTGGAATTTAAGAAACAAAAAAATGAGCAAAGTGGGGGCGCCTGGGTGGCTCAGTGGGTTAAGCCGCTGCCTTCGGCTCAGGTCATGATCTCAGGGTCCTGGGATCGAGTCCCCGCATCGGGCTCTCTGCTCAGCGGGGAGCCTGCTTCCCTCTCTCTCTTTGCCTGCCTCTCTGTCTACTTGTGATCTCTCTCTGTCAAATAAATAAATAAAATCTTTAAAAAAAAATGAGCAAAGGGAAAAAGACAAACCAAGAAACAGACTCTTGACTAGAGAGAACAAACTGAGGGGGGGTTGGTGGGGGATGGGTGAAATAGGTTGATGGGGACGAAGGAGGGCACTTGTGATGAGCACCAGGTGACGTATGGAAGTGATGAATCGCTATATTGACACCTGAGGCTAATATGACACTGTATGAGAACGAACTGGAATTAAACACTCAAAACAAAAGATGACCTTCTAAAAGGCTAATTAGCAGGCAGTAGAAGGTGGCAAGGAACCAGCGGTGGCAGAGAGAAAAACCAAACAAATAAAATTAAGGACATAAATATGCTCACTGCTCTGCTATCTATCTGACCCCAACTCAACACTGTTGATGGGACACCCCTCCCGTCTGAAGGTATTGAATGTCACGTGCACACAAGGACCAAGGTGGCCCAACACCTTGTCCAGGGTTTCCCAAAGTGAGCATAACTAAAAGCCTCAGCAAAAGGAGAAAGCGCACATGACCATCAGTCCCACGGTGAAGAACTAAAGAGAACTGAGTAGAAGAGGCCGCCATCTTGGAGAGAGCGCCATCTTGGAGAATGCCAGCCCTGCTGGCTGACAGGAGCAGTGTGTGTTCCCTCATCCCGTGGCTTCCCTGAAGGGAAGTAGGTGGTCTCAAATGATGGACCCTGCAACACCACCCATTGCTTCTCCTGAGGGAGTGGGAGGAAGTGCTGTCTGCTCACAGAGGGGAAAGCCAAGCTCAATCCCAAGCCTGGCTTGAAAGGGTCAGCCAAGATTTGAATCTTCTTTCTCCTTCCTGTTCAAGGTCCTTTCTCAGAAAAGAAAACACAAGCCCGCTGCCCAGAGGGGCAGCTTCATCTCCACGTGATCCTGCACCTACTGCAAACTCACGCCTATCACACATGCCAGGGATGAAGGGTTCAAGTGGGGTTCCATCAGAGCTCTCCCGTCCTAGTCCTCTTACTTTCCACTGCTTGCTCCTCAAGAGAACGCAAGCCGTGTGGACCTCGGCAACCTGGAACATTGCATGGGTGCGTCAGCTGTGTGCACTAAAGCTTCCCATCCCCCGATCTGGTTTACTGCTCTTCTATTGCCACCTTGAAAAGCTTTTTAAGATCCCTCATTTTCATTCTGCACCAGGCCCCACAATTTTAGGTAGCTAATCTTGTGCATAACCTATTGCCTGGCATACCATTGGGGCTTAATAAGTAACGGCTCCTTTATGACCGATGGACATACATTTCCAGAACACTTTCAACTTGCCGTGCAAGCTTACAGGTGGCCTCATCTCCGCAATGTTGGGGAACCTGAGAAAATGCAAGGCAATGGTCCAGATACTCCCTGAGTGCTCACCATGAGCTAGGCCCACAGGAGACCCCCTCAATCAGAGCCTGGGGAGCAGGATGGAGTGACACGAAGGGGAGGGTGGAGGGACAGCTGCAGGTGGACCCGTGGCAGAGCTCCGAGCTGGCCCTGCACGTCTGCTCCCAGTGTCTCCCAAGGGCACAGACCTCGGTTGGGGGTGGAGTGGGGGATGATTCCCTCTCTCCTGGCTTCCTAAGGGAGATGCAGGGCCAAAGGTAAAGCAGTGTCAGGTGCTGAAGCCCTGCCTGGACCCCAGTCCTCTGTGTGGGTCCTCTGTGGTCCCCAGCCTCCGTCCACTCAGAGGGGTTTTCCAGCCCCAGACACGGCTGGGGCGACTGGAAAACCCGCTTCCATGGCTTCTGGCTCGGCAGCTTCCGCCGCACATGATGTCATGCTCACATCTCTGCGGCTGGCCGTCTGCAGGGCTGGTGGGCGTCTGGGACAATGTACTCTTCGGACAAGCCACAGCCCATAAGGAGCCAGAGGAGGTCGGGAAGAAAGCCTTGCATTGACCAGCCTTGGTCCCAGGACTGGGGAACGCCGGCCCGTAAACCCCATTGGGTCCCTGCAGCCCGTGATTAGACTCTCAGCTCGGATTAGTCCGGGAGGAAAGAGCTGTCTTGTGGGAGCAGCAGCTGTCTTGCACCCAATTTCCGCGTGAAAACATCAGCCCGTTATTATCCCAACCTAGTGAACTGTAGCTCTCAGCCTCTAATTATTAAACAGTGCCTGTTGGCCAACTCGGCTCCCAGCCCCGACTCCCCACTGCCTCCCCCGTCCTTCTGGGAGGTCTTCAATTTCACAGCTGGGAGGACCCAGAGAGCGAGCTGGGCACCGGCCAATCCAGCCCAGCGGCTCCACAGAAGCAGGTGAGAGGAAGGACAAGCACTCAGGTAGTTGATAAGAGTTCCGTGCGAAACCAAGGAGGAAAACCCTGGCTAACAGAGATGCAGGAAGGCTTTGCAGTTGGCTCTGCCTGCAGCAGAAGGAACCCTGCTCTTCAGGGGTCACCAGACATGCCCCCTCCCTAGCACCTGCCCCCATGCACTCGGGACCATCCCCTAAGGGCTTAATTAGAAAAATTCTCAAACTGTCTTAAAGTAATTAAAATACACAGAACACAGAATTTGCTATCTTAAACCCTTAGGCATTAAACCCTTTTAGGCATACGGCTCCATGAGGTTCAATGCATTTATAATGTTGGGCACCAATCTCCAGAAGTCTTTTCATCTTACAAAACTGAAACTACATCCATCGAACTTCCTATTCCTTCCTCCTTCCAGCGTTCCACCCTATCTCTAGGAATTTAACTGCTCTAAGGGTGTCAAAGAAGTGGAATCATACCCTCTGTGGCTTTTTGTGTATCTCACTCAGCATCACGTGCTCCAGGGTCACCCATGCTGTGGCTTGTGACAAGATGCCCTTCCTTTGTAAGGCTGAATAGTATGCCATATGTATAGCCCATATGTTATTTACCCATTCACCAACAAAGGACACGTGGTTGCTTCCACATTTCGGTTATTATGAGTCATGCTGCTGCGAACACAGGAACACACATATCTCTTTGAAACCCTCCTTTCAGGGCCGCTTGGGTGGCTCAGTGGTTTAAAGCCTCTGCCTTCGGCTCAGGTCATGATCTCAGGGTCCTGGGATCCAGCCCCACATCAGGCTCTCTGCTCAGCAGGGAGCCTGCTTCCCCCTCTCTCTCTGCCTGCCTCTCTGCCTACTTGTGATCTCTGTCTGTCAAGTAAATAAATAAAATCTTAATAAAAAAAAAAAAAGAAACCCTCCTTTCAATACTTTTGGATCTATACTCAGAAGTAGGATTGCTGGACCAAAGGGTAATTCTGCACTTAGTATTTCGAGGATGCATTTACTATTTCCCACCAACAGTGCGCAAGGGTTCCCGTTTCTCCACATCCTGACAATGGTCGTTATTTTCTGTCTTGTTTGTTTTCGGTAAGAGCCAAAACCTAATGTAACCTAATGGGTGTGAGATGTTAAAAAAAACCTGACATTTTTATGCAAAATATTTCCACTACAATAAATAAGTTTGTTGGAGGTGGGAAGCAGGGAAGAGAGCCAGAAAACCTAACTGGCAACCTTCTCAGGCCAAGGGTAAATTCATATCTACCAACGATGGTGTTTTGCAAAAAGGCTAAGCCGGAGGCTTTGTCAACACTGATTTCAGTAACACTTACTTACTGCCTCTGAAAAAAAAGGGGCTACTCGTTCCCAAATGGAGACCACTTGCAAGTACATCCTTGACCCAGACAAGGGATGAAACTGCAAGAAAGAGATGACGTTGGGAAAGATCTCACAAACACCAGAATTTGTATGTTTTATCTAGTTTTGGGACAAACCGCTTTCAAAGTAGTGACCTTGGAAGTTCAGTGGTACGTTCCAAAGATGATGTTATTAGAGCTCTTCTCTAGGACTTTACTTAATGAGCATTTGGAAAATCAGTTGCATGAATTTACAGCTGTACACAGACATGGTTCCCAAGGACCCTACCCTGCTCCCCAAATCAAATCCACTCTCAAAGGGTGCTACGTTATCACTCCAACGCTGCAATTCTTAGGGTGCTTTACAGAAAACCCCACTATTTCAAAGTGCTTGGAGCCGTGGCAACCTCTGGCCAGTACTCACGAGGCCAGGGGGCGGGGGTGACCACTGGGGGAGGCGGTGCCTGGATGTTCCCAGCACTCCCTGGGGTGAGCAAACCCAGATCCAAAGCAAGAACCAGTTCCTGCTCATCGTTTGTCCTTGGTGCCTGGTAGAGCACCAGCCAGATGGCAAGCCATCAGAATTACTGAATAGATGTCTTCTCACATGTCCTATTATACATTTAATCAGAGCCTGTAACGGCAGCAAATGCTCTCCTCAGGGATCAGCATGCTACAGAGCACATTTTTAACCCTTTGGGGTTGGCAATTACTGCATCATCCACCCACAGTGGGGACAAGGTATGTGCTCGGGGTCTGGTGGCAGCAATACGCACGTCCCAGGGTTTTTTAAGAGGAGAAGGTTAGGCAGTTGCCTTGCCTGGTGCCTGGAGATAAGGTGTCAGAAGTTCCCCAGACAGCTTTGGGATGTCACTGGGCCAGGGGCTTACAGGAAGTAGTTCAAGAGATACACCAGGGAGCTTTTCTGGCTCCTCTTCGAGGGGTAGGCTGTCTCAGGCTACCAGAATGATAAAGCCCTCCTTGCCACAACTTAACCTCTGAACTCAGAAGAAAAAAAAAAAAAAAAGACAACCTATAACTTGCCACAACTTAACCTCTGAACTCAGAAGAAAGAAAAAAAAAAAAACAAAAGACAACCTATAAACAAGATAATAAATTAATTTTTAAAATTCCCTAAAATTCAAAACAGACAGATTCAGAGCAAGTCTAATAACATTTTCACATTTTAATCCAACAGATTAAAATGATCAAGAAACAATTCTGCCTATTTCATAAAGCGGGAGTTTTGGTGTGAACACAACACTTTCTACTTATATCACGGTAGTCAGGCAACCCAAGCAAATCAGTTTTTCTCGGAGAGGTTTGAGACATGAGAGGAAAATGAAAGAGCCACATCCATATCTGTTGTGGGTTAAAGTGTGTCCCCCAAAACAGATATGTTCAAGTGTTAACCCCTAGTACCTGTACCTGTGAACGCGACCTTATTTGGAAAGAGGGTCGTTGCGGGTGCAGGCAAATTAAGATGGAATCCCACTGGGCTACAGCTGGGCCCTAATCCAAGGACCGATGTCCTTATGAGAAGAGGGTAATTGGGACAGAGGGAGGAGGCTAAACGACCACGTGACAGTGCAGGAGAGGTCAGAGCCATGCACCTACAAGACAAGGGATGCCAAAGATTGCAGGCCACCACTGGAAGTTAGGAGGAAGGATGCAAGGATCCTCTCCTGGACCCTTCAGAGAGAGCACGGCCCTGCCCACACCTTGACCTTGGGCTTCTGGCCTCCCAAACAGTGTAAGAATACATTTCTGTTGTTTTAAGTCCCCCAGGCTGTGCTCATTTGTTACTGTATCCCCCTGGCAAACTAAGAGGACGTGGCCGCTGCCTCCATGGGAAGGCTGTCTTTGGTTTCTGCTGTCCGCTGCCGGGCCCCTGGTGTCCCTCTCAGACTGGAAAAGTCCAGCTCTATAGTTAGAAAGATGCTCAGCTCCTTACTTGCAACAGAACATGCATGGGAATTCCCCAGGCCTCTCTGCCAACTGCTGTTGCCCCAGGAGTGCCCCAGGAGTGCCCCGGGGTTGGGGCCATGCACAGCATACGGGTATCTACATGTACTCCCTCCTACAGGAAACTCGGGGTATCCACTCCCCCTCCACAACTGCCAGCACCTTCAAGTCAGTCAAGAGGCAACCTCAAACACAGGTTAGCTCTTTCCTGGTGAGCATTATCTCTGGTGCTCAGGAGAGGTAGCAGATGCATTTTCTTAGAAGCTTTAAGACTTTTGGGTAACCAGGATTTTGGTACTTTTCTTTTAATAGTAACAACAGCAACAATTATGGCTAATGCTGACTGTGTCCTTACTTTGGGCCAGGCACCAGGAGAAGCACTTGTTGTGCTCACGGGATCCTTGTAACTCAGGGTTAGATACTATAATTTACCCCCATTTTACTGACGAGGAATTCAAGGCTCGGTGATCTGGCCCATGGTCTGATTTCCAAGCCTGGATTCCGAGCAAACTGCCCTCTTTTCCTCTCCAAAGAGGGACATGCCTTTCCCCAGTTGTGTGCACCGCTACAGACCAAATCCAGCCTCACCTGGTAACAAATACAGCCGCGTCCACGGGGGGCGTATCATCCTTCCCTCCTGGAACCTGATTATTGCCGAGGTACCGGGCTCCTCCGTATTCCTCGTTCTGCCAGTAACAGAAGCTCTCCAGGGACCGCTCACCATGGTGCCCAATGGACAATTTGGCCTGAAAGAAATAGGGGTGGGTGGGGGGCAGTTAAAAAAGCAAACACCCAGGGAAGCCAGAGTTTACATCCAGGATATAGTGTGGAGACAACTGCTTGCTGGGACATCATCCCATGAAGTGCTTCTCCCAAATGCAATCGTAATGCTGGTAGGAAGGTGCACAGACCAGAGAGAGGCCAGGGCCTTCTTTGCAAGTTCATATGAAGACTATGTAATTAAAGAAAAATATATTTTTTTCTTTTGGCAAACTGAACTATGTGCCCAACCAAGCATCATCGGTCTCTTGTTTTCAAGTTCATTGCCCAACTCTGCAAGTGACATTATCATGTGGGAATGCACTTGACTCAAAGACCAGAAAACAATGCTACAGAGAATCCAAATTTGGCCCGAGGCTGGGATGTAGCTCCAGAAGGTAGCGATTGGTTTCCAAAGACCTCACCATCTAGAGGTGCACATGTGAGATGTGCCGGGAGTGTTGGAGGGATGCACACAGGCCCAGTGCTCAGGGTTCCCTAGAAATTCCAAGCACATCACATGCACACCAAGCTTCTAGTAACAGTACCTGCCCTCCTCCCACTGGACATCCCCAGTCCCCAGCCCAGGGCACACTGCTGCCATCTGCAAAGCCTGGCAGGGCAGATAGGACTGACAACCACCTGCACTCCTCCTTAGCACTCCACAGCAACTAGGAAACTTGCAGACCAGTTACGCTGTCTGTGTGCTCTGACGGGCATCCGTGGGGACTTACAGGCCGTTGTCGTAGCAGGACGAGCTTGGTAACCTGAATGTTCACCTTACTTCCAAGGCTCTGGTGTTGAAACATATTGTACACCTGTCAAGAGGAAAAAAAAAATTAATGATGTGAAAAATTAATTTAAAAATTAATAAAAAATTTATAAAAATACAGTGGTATCCTGGAAGGGATCCTGGAATAGACAAAAGATGTTAGCTAAAAACTAAGGACATGTGCATTAACTATTGACTCTAGTCAATAATAATGAATCAGAATGCCAAAAAATAATCCAATGGGCAGAGGACCTGAACAGACATTTTTTCAAAGAAGACCTACAGATGGCCATCAGACACATGAAAAGATGCTCTGTCACTAGGGAAACACCTACCCAAACCACAAGGAGCTGTGACCTTACACCTGTCGGAATGACTAACATCAAAAAGTCAAGAAATAACGAGGGTTGGCAAGGATGTAGAGGAAAAGGAACCCTCGTGCACTGTTGGTGGGAATGTAAACTGGTGTAGCTACTGTGGAAAACAGGTCGGAGGTTCCTCCCAAAATTAAAAATAGAACTACCCTCTGATCCTGTAATTCCACTAAAGGGTATTTACCTAGAGGAAATGAAAACACTAATTTGAAAAGACGTATGCACCCCACATTTATGGCAGGATTATTTACAATAGTCAAGTGTCAGTCAACAAATGAATGGATAAAGAGGTAGGATACATCTATACAATGGAGTATTACTCAGCATAAAAAAGAATGAGATCTTGGGGTGCCTGGGTGGCTCAGTTGGTTAAGCTGCTGCCTTCGGCTCGGGTCGTGATCCCAGGGTCCTGGGATCGAGTCCCACATTGGGCTCCTCGCTCAGTGGGGAGCCTGCTCTCTCTGCCTCTGGCTGCCTCTCTGCCTGCTTGTGCGTGCTTTCTCTTTCTCTCTGACAAATAAATAAATAAAATCTTTTAAAAAAAAAATGAGATCTTGCCATTTGTGACAATATGTATGGACCTGGAGAGTATTATACTAAGTGAAGTAAGTCAGAGAAAGACAAATAACACATGATTTCACTTATATGTGGAACCAAAAAAATGAAAAGAACAAACAAAAACGGGCTCTTAAATACAGAGAACTGATGATTAACAAACTCAGGGGAGGTGAGTGGGACACAGGGGAAATAAAAAAAGGGGTTTAATCTTAAAGAGATACAAACTTTCAAGTTATAAAATAAAGAAGTCAACATCGGGGCGCCTGGGTGGCTCAGTTGTTAAGGGTCCACCTTCATCTCAGGTCACGATCCCAGGGTCCTGGGACCGAGCCCCACATCGGGCTCCCTGCTCAGCGGGAAGCCTGCCTCTCTCTCTCCCACTCCCCCAGCTTGTGTTCCCTCTGTCGCTGTCTCTCTCTGTCAAAGAAATAAAATCTTAAATAAATAAATGGTAAAGAAGTCACAAAAATGTAAAGTATAGCATAGGAAATACAGTCAGTAAGATTGTAGTAACATTGTTTGGGGACAGATGGTGACCGCACTTATCATGATGGGCACTGAATAATGTACAGATTTACTGACTCTATACATTGTACACTTGAAATATAACACTGTATGTTGATTATGCTTCCATAAAAATAATAAAAATGACACATCATTATTGGTCCATTAGTTTATACCATACTATTGTAAGACGATAATAAGAGGAGATCTGTGTATGGGAACTCTCTGTACTATTTGCTCAATTTTTCCAGAAAATACAAATGAATGAAATAAAAGTTTTTATAAATAAGATAAAAATTATGCTCATTAAAAACTATTAATTTAAAAATTATAAAATACTAACATATTTAAAAACTTGCATTTTTCCAGTACAAAAAAAATCTGAAGAATAATTATATGAAATTTAATTTTCAGTGTTCATAAAGAATAATAACAAAAAAATGTATACATGGGAAATACGACCCAGATTTATTTAAAAGGCCTTCTGGGGACGCCTGGGTGGCTCAGCTGGTTGAGCATCTGACTCTTGATTTCAGCTCCAGTCACGATCTTGGGGTCACAGGATTGGGCCCCACGTCGAGCTCTAGACTCAGTGGGGAGTCTACCTGAGGATTCTCCCTGTCTCTCCACCCCTCCCCCACCATGCTCACTCTCTAAAATAAATAAATACTTTTTAAAAAAAATGATCTTCTGAGATCTAAAAACTCCCATAAATATGAATTCCCAAAAGAAATATGCACATGATAGGAAACTCTGGAATCACACCCACATGTGTGCACAAACACACAAAGCTAAGCTTGAAATCAGTTGTTTAAAAAAAAAAAAAAAAAGGCATAGAACAGTAGATTCCCAAAGAAAGAATGGGTATTAGATAATCCTGGTAGAAAACTTAAAACTTCCATTATGGGCTTTTATGGGGGACGTTGAAGGGGACCTTTAAGAAGGGGAAAAGGGAGGTCAATGCCTTTGGCCATCCGTCATGTGCCAGCCTGTGTCATCTCTAACCCTCATCAAAACCCGTCAAATTCAATATCTCCACCACCTTCAGCTAATCAAGAGAACGACACCTGCTCAAGACCCACAGCCAGTCAACAATGACCCCAACTCATATCCAGGCTTGTCGGGACAACAAGGCCATATTCCTCCTTTACTCCCCAGAGTCTTCATTCTAACCACAGTGTGTCATGGAGACAGGATTATAGTAACAAGAGAGGATTTGTCCCTCTCAGTTTTGTACCTCTTGCTTTTAGAACTTCATTATAAGGACCTCAATATAAAAAAAAAAAAAAATCAAAGGAAAGCATTTCAAGGGGAAGAGAAAGAGGAAATCTCAAACAAGGCAGAGTAATCAAAGTTGACATGGATGAGAAAAGTCCATTGAATGTGAGGCTCCCTGGTCCCTCTCCTGTAAATATGGACAAAGCAGGATGCGGAGGGCATAATGGGATAATGGGATAAATATATATTATCCCCCATATATTATATATATATATATATATATATATATATATATATATATATATATATATATCTCCTATATTTATATTATCCTATATATATATAATCCCATAAAATACATACATATTTATATATATATATACAATACATATAAGTATATATTATATAAATATAATGGGATAAATCACATAGGTGGTAGAAGAAGATACAGAAAGAACAGGGATGGGAGTCTTTTGAACACCTGGGGAAAGACTTCTGCTTTAGTGTGTGCTGGTTTTTCCTAGTTTGAGAGATGACTGATATACAACATTGTATTATTTTTAGGTGTACATGATTTGACAGACACACACACACACACACACACACACACACACACACACTGCAAATGATCATCCCAAGAAGTTCAGCAAACACCCATCACCTCGCATAGTCACAATCTGTTTTCTTGTGGTAAGAACTTTTAAGATCTATCCTCTTAGGAACTTGCAAACATGTGATTCAGTATTATTAACCACAGTCACCTTGCTGTACATTATATCCCCAAGACTTATAACTGGAAGCGTGCACCTTTTGACCCCCTTCACCCATTGCCCACCCCCATCTCTGGCAACCAGCAAACTCTTCTCTGTACCTAGGAGTTCAGCCTTTTTAGATTCCACATATAAGTGAGAGCACACAGTATTTCTTTTCCTCTGAGTTATTTCACTTGGTGTTGAAACGTCTACTTTTTTTTTTTTTTTTTTTTCCCCTGATAGACACCATCTAGAAGGGAGAATTTTCCAGCAGGGGCATTAGAACTTTCTGCTGTGTTCTTGGGTACATCAGCAGCAACATAAAGCAACGACCAGAATGGACAGTGGAGGGACAGTTAATTCAGGCCACGTGAAGCTGGACACACTGTCTGGTACACACTCGTCAGAAGCCAGGCACGCACTGGGCTTGAGCATCTGTGAGAAAGGAATTAGCTGTGTCATTGCTTGGATCTTACTCTTTGAGAACTATTATTAAAGCAAAAGAAAATCTTTGTGTAACTTAGTATTCTTTCCCACAAGGAAAAACAGAACACATTTAGTTGTTCTGTTCTTACTCCTTCCCCCAAATTTATTCCCCCAAGAACAAAAATAGCAGTCATTGTTTCTTTTTCTTTTCTTTCTTCTTTTTTTTTTTTTTTTTTTTTTTTTTTACACTGGACCATCTGTAGGCCAATTCTGAAGTCATGTCTTAATTACCTATCCCCAAACCTGGGTGAAGAAAAGGAAAACACATAACTTTTTCCTTGTTTTGATATTTTGAGAACCACCCAATGGCTGCGACTCAAATTTTTCCAGAAATATTCAGCAGTAGGATTGGGCCCAAACTGGGAAACCTCAATTCAAAACATGAAAAATAGGAAGAATGAAAAACTGCAGTTCTGAGGGAGAAAATTAAAGTCACACAGGATTTAAAGGTGCCATCTTATCATTGCCTAGAACATCAACACCAGCCACAAACGTTAGAGGACATATTATTTAAGGAAGGTTTAAAGGAATAACATAGCAAAGCAATTTTCAATGGAATTGGGACATGTCACAGAAAAGCTGCATGAAGACTGCAAATTTCAGGAAGGAAAATCTATAGGGACAACCTCCTTTGGCAGAACCTTCCATTTCCTCCTCGCAGGTCTGATGACAGCTCGGTGCCTTCTATACAACCCTACCCCAAAGGCCCAGACGCTTCCCTTGGGGCCAATGCTCAAAAAGGAGGGGTGATGGAAGGAAGACAAAGCTTCCTGCTTCAGAAGGTAAGAGGAAGGGCTGGGAAATGGGACAGTTTAATGGGTACGGAGTTTCAGCTTTGCAAGATGACAAAGTTCTAGAGATGGGCTGCACAACACTGTGAACACACTTCCTACTGAACTGTGTGCCTACAAATGGCTAAGACGGTAAATTGAACGTGTACGTCACCACAGTTAGAATTTTCTGAATTAATTTTTTGAAAGATACTTCATGCTCTAGCGACATTCTCTACCAAGCCCGAAGGCAGGTACTGCCCCTCGATGTGTACCAGGGTGCTCACGTCCTGAAAAGCCTACCTGGGAGCCTGACTATGGCCAGAGCACCTCGTCACCTGCTGTGAGCTGCCCCATGTTCCCACAGAGCTCGGCAGGGCACAGGGCAGATGCACAGGATCTCCCGGGGGGGCTCAGGGCCAAGCCAGGCAAGCCAGACACAAATCTGACGACAGCCACAAACACAAAGCAGCAGGCCCCAAAGACATGTAACGAAATCTCCTCGTCTTTTTTTCCCATGGAAATTCACGCTCAGGGGCAGTCCCAGAGGCGGCGGCCATATGATGTTGAGGGAGACACCTGGTTGGGCAAGGAACAGCACGGCCAATCGTCTGGAAATTCTGTCTCCGGCGTCCAGCTCTGGCTGCGTCCTGGCAAGTGCTCAGAGCCCTGGTGCATTTGTCACATTTCCTTGGCAGCCAGGGGTGCCGAGCCAGGGGGTACCCACTGCCAGCAGCACAATGCAGCTCTCCTGGCTGGGCGACTTGGGGACATGGGCAGGGAGGGGCAGACAGGGTGATGGGGACACGTGGGGAAGAGCTATGCCAAGTGCCCACACAGGGTTCCCCAATAGCACCACCTACCTGTGCCACTAAGGGCCTCCCCAAATCACATGTGGTGCCCATTCAGACCCCCGTACAGGAAAGGACTCTTTCTCCAGCACAGTGCCACTCAGGGGGGGATGGTCCCTGAAGCAACAGCAGCAACATCGCCCGGGCATTTGCTGGAAATCCATTCTGGAGCCCACCCCAGAACCAAAGAGCCAGGGGCCCTGGGGGTGGGCCTGGCCATCTGCATTTTACAATCCTCCTCCCCAACCCCCGCCGGCAGCTTCCCCGGGATGGCTGCTGGCTGTGGGAACCAGCGCATGCTCAAACACCGTGACAGTTTCTCTGGGCACAACGGAGAGGCTTGTTGTCTGTTTCACATGGTAATTGAGTAAAATTGATGTCATCTTTCCTCCAAACAGAACTTGCCTGGAACATCTCACATTTTCATTTCACTCCACGGTTCTTAAGGAAGCTAAAAACAAGCAAAGCTCCAGCAAGTGGCCCTGTTTTCTAATCTGGCTGCCCAAACTCCAGGTTTTTAGTGTCAAAGCCACCTGTTTCTGTCTGCAATTTGTTCTTCAAAATATTCCCGCTCCTGTGTCACTACCAACCCCCCACCCCCAACCACAGGAAAACCCAGAGATATACATAGAAAGGCACGACAGCACATTGGGAGCAGGGACAAAGCCAAGTCCAGGGAACCATGCTGTGGCCTGCTGCCGGCAAAGACCCAGGCTGGCAGTGGCTTCTCCCCGCCGTGGGTACCAGTGCCGGTGAGCGGTTTGCTGGGGACCCAGAGCCCGGGGCAGGACTCCAGTTCCATGGAGAAGAGTCAGGCGCGGGGTTTTGTTAAAACAGAGATCAGTGCACGCCACTCCGGTGCTTCAACCCCTGCAGAAGCTTCCGGTCACACATGGAGTTAATGCCCACCCACCCACCCTGGCGTACTAGACCGTGAGGTCAGCTGGTTGGCACAGCCCTCACCCACCAGAGACCGCCTCTTTCCGGGCCCCCCAGAGGCCAGAGCGTGGCTGGCTGGCTCCTTAGTGCCTGCCCCCTTCTCACTGGAACATCACTTCTCACAGAGGTGACCTGACCACCTCACTCGCCCATGTGCTGGCACCTGGATCTCTATAGAGCAGTTTGCAAAATCCACACGTTTTACTGATCTGTGTGTTACGCACTGTCTTTTGGTCCCACTGCATGTGCTCCATGGGAATGGGACCCGTTACAGTCCCGATTCTATCCCCAGACCCTAGAAGAGTCCTTAGCGCACATGAGGTACCCAGTAAATACAGCTGAATAGAATTAGGGAGTGAGCCTCTTTTTAGCTTATTTTTAATTACAGTAAATACATACAACATAAAATTTAGCATCTTAGCCACTTTTAAGTATACAGTTCAGTAGTGTTAAATGCATTTACGTTATTGTATGACGGTCACCACCATCCATTCACGGAACTCATTCATCTTGCAAAACTGAAACTCTGCACCCATTAAATGCTACTCCCTATTTCCTCTCCCCAAGCCCCTGGCAGCCCCCATTCTACTTTCTGTCTCTATGAATGTGACTACTCCGGGGACCTCATCTAAGTGGAATCATACAGTGTTTGTCCTTTTGTGAGCCGTTTATTTCGCTTAGCAGAATATCCTCAAGGTTCATCCACATTGTAGCCTGGGTCTGAATTCCATCCTTTCCTAAGGCTGACGAACATTCCATGGTACAGATAAACTACACTTTGTTTATCCATTGACCCATCCATGGACACTCAGGTTGCTTTCTCCTCTTGGCCGTTATGAACAATTCCACTATGAACACAAGTGTACAAATATCTGTTTATGACCCTAACTTCCCCCTTTTGGGGTATATACTCAGAAGAAGAACTGCTGGATGACATGATAGCTTTAAGTTTACTTTTTTTTTTGAAGACCACCGGTCTGTTTTCATAGGGGCTGCACCATTTTACAGTCCTACCAACACATCACAAGGGTTTCATTTCTCCACATCCACTCAACTTGCTATTACATGTACTTTTAAATAATAGCACCCTAATCAAAAATGGTTGAAAGGCAGTGGGAGACACAGGCTTCCAGTTACAGGAATGAACAAGCCCCAGGGATGAAGGTGCAGCATAGGGAAAACAGTCATTTGTATTGTAATAGCATTGTATGGTGACATAGCATGACTCATGGAGCTGTCAAATCATTATGTTGTACACTTGAAACTAATATCATATTGTGTATTGACTCTAAAATAAATAAATTAAATTTAAATAAATGAACAAGTAAATAAAATCCTAATGGTAATGAAGTGGTATCTCATTGTGGTGTTAACTTGCATTTCCCTAATCATGGCAGACACTGAACAACTTTTCTAGTGTTTACTGGCCACTTCCAGATCTTCTTTGGAGAAATGCCTACACAAGTCCTTTTGCCTATTTTTAAATCAGTTTTTTTTTTTTTTAATTATTGTTGTGTTTTAGGAGTTCTCTATATTCTGGATATTATCAAATATGTATTTGCAAGTGTTTTTCTCTCATTCTGTGAGCTGCCTTTTGACTCCAAAGATAGTGTCCTTTGATGTAGAAAACTCTTCAAATTTGATGAAGTCTGATTTGCCTATTTCTTCCTTCATTGCCTGTGCCGTTGGTGTCATAGTCAAGAAGTCACTGCCAAATCCAATGTCATGAAGTTTTTCCCCTGTGTTTTCTTCTAGGGGTTTTATAGTTCTTGCTCTGATATGGTGAGGTCTTTAAGCCATTTCAAGTTAATTGTTGTATATTGCATTTGGTAAAGGTCCAACATCATTCTTCTTCATGTGAATATCCAATTTTCTCAGCACTATTTGTTGAAAAGATGAACACTTCCCCCATCGAATGGTCTTGGCATCCTTGCTGAAAATCATTTGACCCTATAACTCCGGGTTTATTTCTAGGCTCTCTCTATATTTGTCTTTATGCCAGCACAACAGTGTTTTGATTACTTGAGCTTTTTGTAGTAAATTTTGAAATCAGGAAGAGTGGAGTCTTCTAACTCAGCTCTTCCTCAAGATTATTTTGGATATTCAAGGTCCCTTGAGATTGCATGAGCATTTTAGGATGAATTTCTCCATTTCTGCAAAGACAATTATTGTTGGGCCTTTACTGCACTGTACCTGCAGATTGCTCTGGGTAGTACTGACATCTTAATAAGAAGTCTTCCAACCCATGAACATGGATGTCTTTCCATTTTCTTAAATTTCTTTCACTAATGTTTGGTAGTTTTTAGTGTATAAGTCTTTCATCTCTTTTATTAAGTTAATTACTAAGTATTTGTTCTCAATGCTACTGTAAGTGAAATGGTTTTCTTAATTGCCTTTTTGGATTGTTCATTGTTAGGTACAGAATTTCAACTGATCTGTGTGTAGTGGTTTTGTATACTGTAAGTTCTAAAATTTGAAAGGAGGAAGTTTTAGGATTTTCTACATATAGGATCATGTCATCTGTAAATAGAGAAAATTTTATTTCTTCCTATTTGAATGCCTTTTCTTTCTTTTTCTTGTGCAATTGCTTTGGCTAGGACGACCAATATTATGTTGAATAGAAGTGATGAAAACAAGCATCCTTGCTTTGTTCTTCATCTTAGAGGAAAAACTTACAGACTTTTACCCTTGAGTACGAGGTTCACTATCAATTTTGCATAGACGTCTTACATAATGTTGAGGTAGTTACCTTCTGGTCCTAGTTTGTTGGGCATTTGTTTTAATGGGAAGGTGCTGAATCTTACAAATTCTTCTTCTAAACCAGGTGAAATGATCATGTGTTTCCTCCCTTTGTTGTGTTAATGTGGTGTATTACATTGATTGATTGTTGTATGTTGAACCATCCCTGCATTCTGGGCATATCTCCCTCTTTGCCATGGTGTATAATTCTTTTAATATATTGTTGGATTTGGTTTGCTAGTGTTATGTCAAGGATTTTTACATGGATATTCAAAAAGTAACTGTTCTTTTTATTCATAAAGAACTATAGTTTTCTTTTCTTGTAGTGTCTTCATCAGATTTTGTAAGTCAAATTTCTAAATCTACTTATTCATTCTCTTCACTAATTCTAAGTCTTTCAATTTTCTATTCCTTCATGATAGTCTTAAGTTTTGTGATTCTAGGAATCCAACCAGGTCACCAAGGTTATCCAATCTGTTGGTGGATAATCGTTTCTAGTACTTTCTTATAATGTCTTTTACTTCCATAGAATTGGTAGTCATGTGCCCACTTTTGGTTTTAACTTCAGTTCGTCCTGCTAGCCACGGGTTTGTTGATTTTGTTAATTCTTTTGAAGAATCAGCTCTTGGCTTTGTTGAGTTTCTCTACTGATTTTCTGGTTTTTTATTTATCTCTGTTTCATCTTTTACTATTTTCTCCTCCTGCTAGCTTTGAGTTTAATTTGTTCTTCTCCTCTTAGTTCCCTAAGTTTTAGAGTAAGGTTGTTGATCTGAAATCTTTTTCTTTTTTTTTTCTAATGTGAGCATTTACAATTCTACATTTCCCACTGAGTACTACTTTTGTGGTGTTCCATAAGCTTTGATGTGTTTTCATTATTATGCATCTGTATGCATTTTCTCTTTTCCCCTGTTACTTCTCCCTTGACACATGCATTTAGAGCATGCTGTTTAATTTCCCCATATTTGTCAATTTTCTATTTTTCCTTCCATTATTCATTTCTTTCTTAACCCCACTGTGGTCAGGAGAAGATACTTTGTATGATGTTGAGACTTAATCTGTACCCTAAGATACAGTATATCCTGGAGAATGTCCCATGCATGCTTGTAAGTAAGGACTACTCCGCCGTTGTTTTTGAGGGCTCTGTATATCTGCTAGATTGAGTTGGTTTATTACGTTTGTCCAAGTCCTCTATTCCCTTACTTATTTTCTGTCTAGTTGTCCTAACCACTACTGACAGTGGAGGGGGGTAAGTCTCTATTACTACACAACTGTGTATTTCTCCCTTCACTTCTACCAATTTTTACTTCACATAGTTTGATGGTCTATTATTAGATGTAAAAAGACTTGACAATTGTTACATTTTCTTGCTGTATTAAAACTTTTTTTAGAGATTTTATTTATTTATTTATTTGACAGAGAGAGAGATCATAAGTAGGCAGAGAGGCAGGCAGAGAGAGAGGGGGAAGCAAGCTCCCTGCCGAGCAGAGAGTCTGATGTGGGGCTCGATCCCAGGACCCCAAGATCACGACCCAAGCCTAAGGCAGAGGCTCAACCCACTGAGCCACCCAGGCACCCCCAAAACTTTTAAAATATATGGTATGTTTCTTTTTTTGATTAAAGTCTATTTTGCGTGATATTACTATAGCCACTTCTGCTTTCTTATGGTTATTATTTGCACGGGGTATCTTTTTCCATCCCTTTGTTTTCAATTTATTTGTATCTTTGGATCTAAAGTGAGTCTCCTGTAGACAGCATATAATTGGATATGTATTTTAATCCATCCTGATCTTTAAAAATTTTATTTATTTGACAGGGGGGTGGGGTAGGGAAAGAATGAGTGGGGGAGCAGCAGGCAAAGGGAAAGGGAAAGGGAGAAGCAGGCTCCCTGCTCAGCAGATAGCCTGACATGGGGCCCGATCCTAGGACTCTCAGATCATGACCTGAGATGAAGGCAGATGCTTAACTGCCTTCCACCCAGGCACCCCCATCCTACTGATCTTTTGATTGGAGAATTCAATCCATTAACATTTAAGAAAATTGCTGATAAGGAGGGACTTACTTCTGTATTTTACTATTTGTTTTCAATAAGCTTTATAGCCTTTTTTTGTTCCTCATTTGCTGCATACTGATTTTTTGTGTTTAGTTGAGTTTTTTATACTGAAACTTAATTCCTTTCCCATTTTCTTTTCTTTTACTATATTTCTTTAGAGAGAGAGACAGGAGGGAGGTGCAGAAAGACAGGGAGAAAGAAAATGTCTGGCAGGTTCCTCAATGCCCAGCTCAGAGCCCAATGCAGGGCTCAGTCTCACAACTCTTGAGATCATGACCTGAGCCAAAATCAAGAACTGGACACTTAGTCGACTAAGGCACCCAGGTGCCCCTCCTTTCTCATTTCCTTTTGTGTATATTTTGTAGCTGTTTTCTTTGTGGTTACCATGGGGACTACACTTAACATTCTAAAATTATAATACTCTAATTTGAATTTATAGCAGCTTAAATTCAGTAGCATAAAAAAATCTCCACAGCAAGACGGCTCTTAAAAAGCAAATAAATACGGCATTATAACTTGAGATAAGGACCGAGTGCAAAAGCAGACTGCTAAAAAAACAGGCTGGCCTTTTCAGAGGGGTCAGTAAGGAGAGCCCCTCTGATGGGACACTGACCTACAGCCCTCAAAGACAGAGAAGCTAGCTTGATAAGGAGCGGGGAGAAGAGCATTCCTGACAAAGAAAGACCACGAGTCACAGAAGAGCTTGAAGGCCCGAGAAAGAGGCCCCCATGGCAGGAATTCAGTACTGACATGGAGGAGGGAATCAAATCCAGGAGAAGCAGGTGGGCCCAGTTCCACTGCTAGACAGGGCCGTGCAAAACAGGGAGGGCCGTGCAAAACAGAGCCATGCAAAAATTCCCCGTTAAGTGCATGGGAAGCCACAGAAGGGCTTAGGGCTGCTTAGTAACAAAGTCCTAATTCTGTCGGATGAAGCTCTTGCTGGCCATTCTGTGGCAAGGAATCAAGAGGGGAGAAAGTGAATGTGAAGAACCCAGGAAAGCAGCTCCAGCAGTCACCAGGGTCTGCAATAATGATGGGCAGTCCAGGGCAGAGATGTAGAGAAACAACAGGCCCCAGATGGGCCCATGACCTTGAACAGGTGAGACAGGAGTCCCTCAGCCCTGGCTCTGAGTGCCTGCCCTGCCCTGTACTCGCTCACTGGCTGCACACCCTGATGATGGCACTCCTGGCAAGCTTCCATTTCCTTCTCTGTAAGATGGAAGTATAATGAAATCCACCAGGTCTGAGGAGGGGAAGGAGGAGAAATAACCCAGCTACTCATCGCAGACGTCCACTCCTTTCCTTCCTCTCAGACACGTGCCGCTGGTTGGTGATCTAATTCACACACACACACACACCCAGACCCAGGAGAGACTATGAAAATTGTAAGCAAACACGTGATACCCAATTTGCCCAGCTTTGAAAGTGTACCAAAGCCCTACGAGTGCCCAGGCTTGCCTTGGGGATAGGAGTCTGTCTAGATTTGGCCTCAAGAGTCCGAGCGGCAAGCGCGGGCGGGCAGGTCTCTACCCAGAGAGGCCCACGTGAGAAAGTCAGGAGGGCGTGGGAGCCTGGATGTCGGCTTCCAATGACGCTCCTTCCGCAGCCTGCAGAGAGTATGTTGCAAGGAAGACAGAAACTGCGCCCGCAGATTCCTTTCCAAATCCACCGAGGCTAGAGAAACAGAGCCAGTTCAGTCCTGCGGGCCCACAGTCAACCCCCTGATGGGAGAGAGCCGGGCTGGCTGACTTCACCTCCCTGCTCACTGCACCTGGACACCTAATGACAGGGCTCCTGAGCCCGACCACAATCCCTTCTCATCCTCCTGGCTTAAAGAAGATCTTACTTCCTAACAGAAATCCCTTGGCTACAACAGCCAGAGGAAGAACAGAATTCTCAGGATTTTCAAAACTTGGGTTTGAGGGCCTGGAGGATGAGAATGGTGGAAGGTGGTCTTGTTCGAAAGAAGGTACCACGTCCGCACACAGCTTGTCTTTAAACTTGCTGGATGGCAACCCCACCACGAGAGCAACAGAAACCAGCTCCCCGTGCTGAGAGTCTGTGTAAGTGCGGTCAGCAGACTCAGCTCTTGTTTGCTTTCTGGCCTCATCGGACTGGCCAAGAAACCCAGAGGTGGACCGGAGGTGACCGGAGAGGTCCGTATTAGCGCACACACACCGGAGGCCCTTCGCCACAGTGGCCCCGCTCTCACTGGGTAGGCCTCATCAGGGAACATCTAAATCCCCATTTAATGGGGTTGGCCCCATATTTGCCCTCGGCAACAGGATCTGGAGCCTCCAACCTCTTTGTCCAAGCAGCAGAAAGGGTGTGGAGAGCGCTGAGTGAAAGCCAAGTCTGGGGACCACTCGGTCCCTGTGCTTCAGTGTTACAGCCATGGGCAGCTTGAGGGCAACATCGCCACGGACCCCCCTCCGCCCACTGGTGGTACTATAGCTACCCCCGTCCTGACCACAGAATTGTGGAAACAAATATCAAAGTGGAATTCTGCCTCATCACTACTTGAGCTGCCGTAATGAGTGGTTCCTCCTGGCACTGGTACTCTGGACAATTAAAAAACAAAGAAATGAAATGAGCTACAGATGAAAGAGGCTGGTGTGGAGCCAGCCCCAGCAGCTCCCCTCCCGGGTGTCCTCTGGGCAGCCCAGCAACCTGCCATTCACCAGCCACCAGGAGGACTCGGGGTTGTACAGATGAAGAACACGTACTTCTCAGAGACCAGGGCCAGCACTTCTTCCTCCCCACATGGCGGCCTCCTCTACCCTCACGCCTGCCCCTCAGCTCAGCCCCTCTCCCCACCCCATGCTCTCCATTTCCAATGCCCCTTCTCGCCTTTTCCCACTCCAGTCCCCGCTGAGCACAGCTGCAGGGATGGTTCCTGCCTCCCTCACCCCTTTCAGCAGCCCCACTCCTCAGGACACCCTCCCCACCTGCCCCATCCAGTGTCCACCCGCACCCCCTCAGGCTCCCCCATTCCCTCCTGCAGCCAGGTCACCCCGCCTGCCTTCCCACACCGTCAATGTGACGGTTTCCTGCTATCCCCATTCATCAAATCCTAGGTAGACGCAGGCTTCGTGGCTCCTTCCCTGTACCCACAACCAGACAACCTCTCCTGCTCCAACTTTCCTCCAGCCCTCATGGCCCACGGCAAGAGCTGATCACACTCAAGTGTGATCCTGATTCCTTCTACTAAACCGCTGACTCCTTAGAAGAGGGACTGACTCCTTCAACTTCGACTCCCCGCCAGGAGGGGGTCCAGCACTGAGGAGAGGTCTTGGCAAACCACTGGTAAGAATGGCAGGTGAAGGTCAACCACGGCACAGACCCTAGCACTGAAGGTACGCCGGAGGGCAGGCCCTCCTCGGGGGACGGTGCTGTGTCTCCATCCCCCAGCCTGGGGAAAAGTCAAGGACACAGCCCTCATCCCGGACGGCGATGGGAGACTCACCATGTTCATGACAGTGAGAATGAACCTCTGGGCGGCCTCTGCCCCGTGGTACTGCACCATGTCGGCATCGGCCACCACCAGGGTCTCCACCGTATGCTCGCTGGTCAGCTGGATGGCGTTCCTCCGCTCCCGCCAGTCCCGGGATGGCCTGTCCCTCCTTGGCTTCTTCTTTTCTAGAAAAGGACAGAGACATCCATGCAGTCCTTGGCATTTTGATTTCCAAAACCAGACAGTGAATCGGCCTTCTGCTGAGCCTCCCACAGAGAACGGTCAGTCTCCAGTGGCCAAGAGCTGGACCTCCACCATCACAGAGCAGTGCGGGGGGGGGGGGGGACACACCTGCGCTCACATTCCCAAAGGGGGAGCTGAGGGGCAGAAGGGGGCTCACACCTGTCCACATCACAGCCAAGGAGGCCCACAGGACTGAGTATCAGGAAGAGGAAACCTGTCCCATCAGAGGAGAGTGGACAGCAGCAAGAAATCGGCAGAGGGGAAGGAAGCCCAGACCCGGTGGGGAAGCGATGAGAAGGCACCTCAGGTTAATGGCAGAGAACCAGCGAGCTTTCTGAAAGGGCTAAACCTACTTCTGACAGCTGCAACCCAGGGAGGGGGCACTCTGGCCACTGTTCTGACAGTCACAAATAAGGAGCCATAAACATTAATAATCACAAAGCATTATTTCAAAGAAAAAAAAACATCATCAGGAAAGAAAATCTCATGACATGCACATCCCGGCCAATACGGGTCCTTTCCTGGGCCCGGGGAAGGGTCATTGCTGACTCTCTAGATAAACTATCAGATCTGACAGGGTACGCACTGTTATCGATTAGAGCCCAGATCAGAGTGGGCAACTACAAGCTGCTAGGTGAGGGTGACCCCCGCTTTGCTGGCAAAAACCCCAGTGCTAAAGGCTGATTCGAACAGCATGCATTTTCAGGAACCCAAAGCATGTAAACAGAAAGGCACTTCTTAAATGTGGTAACAATTATTTCCATTTTGAGCCCTAGACCCTACAGAAATGACTGACGTCATCTCTGCTACAATTTCCACACGGTGAACCCAGTCTTCACATGCACAAACCGGCTTCAGAGAGTGACCTGATTCCTCCAGAGCCCAGAAAGCACACCATGAAGCAGGCTGAGGTATGGGTCATCGTGAACAAACAAGAGTACTCTGTGCCACAGAACTTACACCTGTGAAAACCGATGAGCACTGGAAGTGTCCAAACATGGAAAAGCCAGCCACGGTGAAATGGTCTACAGCCGGGAAAGGCACGTTTGTGATGATACAGTTAAATCGCGATTTTGCAAAGATTTAACCTACAAGTACCTTTGCCACACGCCCCCCCACCCAAAGATAAGTAAGTAGCCAGACAACCAACCAACATAGGTAGGACACAGCTAAAACATGAATGGTAGGGGATATGTGATCTTCATTTTCCTTCTTTTCTCTGTATTTTCCAAGTGTATATGATGAACCAAAATTACTTTATTTGTTTAAAATAATGATGATAAGTTTGAGAAAAACACAGATGTCCCTTTCACATTCTCCACAATAATCCAGAAGGCATGAGGGAGCAAGGTACGTTATCTGATGAGCTAGAGAAAAGAGGAAAGGCACGAGTGTGCTGGTCGTGTCTCTCCTCGCCCAGAGCCAGGTCCACCTCCCAACAAGTCTTCTGGGCCTCAGCGGTGGAATGAGGGAAGAGTCCACACTAAGACAAAAGGCAAGGTCTCCGACGGCCCTGCCTTACACGTGAGCAGAATGGAAGAGGCCTCTTGTCTCTCTAAAGAAGGTCCCTTTATACAACTAAACCCGCATTCAGCAATCCGCTCATCTTGGAGCCCAAGGAGGCAGGCGCACAGGTGATCTCTACATTTTGGGCTTAGGATGCTCACCTGCCTGGATCAGGCCAACCAGTCCCACTTGGGTTTTCTAACAAACCACCTTGCTCCCATTTCAACAGACCGAGGTGAAAGGTTACCAGGTAAGGGCTCTGTCGTCATGAGCACAGCCACATGAGCACAGCCACGTTCTCCCAGCCACGGGGTGCTCCAGCTCCAGCTCCTGGGACGGAGCCCTACGTTGGGCTCCCTGCTCAGAAGGGAGGTCTGCTTCTCCCTCTGCCTCTGCCCCTCCCCCTGCTCACATTCCCTCACTTGCTCTCTCTCATAAATGAATAAAACCTTTAAAAAAAAATGCACTGTGCATCACTCTTTAAGTACGAAGTAGGACTACTGAGACCTGGACCACAGGGAGCTAATAAGCAGGATGTCCTACAGGATGAAATGCTATGGGCTGACACGTGCCCAGAATACTAAGTAACAGGTAAAACACAATGGTCAGGAGCTCTGGGTTTCGTTTTATTTTGTAATTTTTTGTTCTGTGATTTTTAAAGGATTTTCACTATAACTATCCCGTGTGTTCCCTTCATGGCCCCCAGCCCCTGGCCTAGCATTTAGTGTGCCATAAGCCATAAATATTCACTAGACAAATGCACCCATGGACGGATGGATGGATGGACAGATGGATGGATGGATGGACAGATGGTGAGTGAGTCAGTGAATGCATGAGTGGAGTCCCTGTTTCCCACATCACAAAGCTGAAGTCAAGCACTAAGCAGTGGTGACTTTGGTCCTTGAACCCAAAGCTACCCCCCAGCTCCGCTCTGACTCTCCCCACCTGCTCTGCCCACGTGTACTGACAGACTCCTCGCTGCTCTCTGAACGGCAAACCTAACAGGAGGAGGGCCAAAGAAAGCTCGGTAGGAAAGGGTTCTCGGTTGAGCATCATGAAATCGATGCCCCTGTTTCTGCTGCTGCAGGACCTACCCAGGAGGACAGGGCACAGTTCTTCTGAGCAACCCTTACTGACTGTGCTCCTCCTGCTCAGAGGGTCTCTGGCTTGTTCCCGGCCCTCCAGCAGCTACCGTGTAATTATCCCTCCCAGCTGCCCAGGGCCCGCCGTCAGGCTGCCTGTGCTCCCCTCGCTGAGCGTTGCCACTTGGGGCTATCAGGCCAGACCCGCGCTGGGCCGGCCGGTGATGCACACCTCAGCGCCCTGTCCTGTGAACTCAAGGGATGAGGCCGGAAGCCTTGATTCAAATACCTGCGGCCCGATGGGTTTCAGGAATTCAGAACTTTTCAGATTTTGCAAGGCAATCCGGTGGGCATGCCACATAATGAATACCACTTTCAAATGAGGTCTGGGGTACCAAGCTATTATCGAAAGGCTCTACTATTTCTGCAGTGAAATGAATAAATGAGGGGTCAAGAGAGATGCTTGTTAGCCTCACTTCAGGGCAGGTCAGGCCTTCCACAAAATGAGTGTCAAAAGTCCTAGATTTGGTGGGACACCTGGATGGTTCAGTGGGTTAAACGTTTGCCTTCAGCTCAGGTCATGATTCCAAGGTCCTGGGATTGAGTCCCACATCGGGCTCCCTGCTCAATGGGGAGCCTGCTTCTCCCTCTGCTCTTCATCTCATTTGTTTTTCCTCTCTCTCTCTTTCTTAAATAAATTCGAAAAATCTTAAAAAAAAAAAAAAAGGGCGCCTGGGTGGCTCAGTGGGTTAAAGCCTCTCCCTTTGGCTCAGGTCATGATCTCAGAGTCCTGGGATCGAGCCCCACATCAGGCTCTCTGCTCAGCAGGGAGCCTGCTTCCTCCTTTCTCTCTGCCTGCCTCTCTGCCTACTTGTAATCTCTGTCTGTCAAATAAATAAATAAAATCTTAAAAAAAAAAAGAATTCTATGTATTTATGTAAGCTACCCTAAGTCTTCTTTAGAATAAGAGGAGAAGAGAAACACACAAAAAACTAAGGGCATTCTAAATGTAATGTTTTTAGAATATTCACACTATTACTGAATCTAAGAATTTGGGGACTACTAAAAATGCTCAGCAAACACATAAACTGTCATTTTAGTTATGAGTTTTGCTCTTGGCAAACTAAAAAAGAAATCCCAAAATTGCAGTTGTGATTATCAAGCTCTGTATGACACACATTTCTTTAGTTTAAAAATAAAGAGCCTTTAGACATTTACCAGAGAAATAACACACGGATCACATACTATTTGGTGTGAGATTTCAAGAGCCAGAAGAATTACTCTGTGATTCTACCCATGTCATTTCCAGGGAAGACCTCAGGTCACCTTCGTACAAAGAGAGAGGAAAAACAAGCCTGTGCCAGCTGCAGAGGCAAGTTAGAGAGAAAACAAATAGAGGACACGGGGGCAGCTGCCCAAGGGCACTGGGCCCTTCAAGACCAAGGACAGAGGGCGCTTCAGGCCACGAAATCCAAGACTGTGCCAATGCTAGGAATTAGGTCCTGAGTGTCCAACATACTTACAGAGTTAAAGGAAAGATTCAGACTTAAACTTGTCATTCAAGCCAGTAACATAAGCTTTCCCCACACACAGCACTGAAGGTCCAGGGGCACAGGGGACCGGGAAGAGTCTAGATCCAGATGTTCACCTAGCCGCCCTGACTGCGACTTTTCCCCAGCTCTCCTAAGGACAGGGTAAAGGCAATCCTATCAAAAACCCTTCGTGCCAGGGGTGCTTGGATGGCTCAGTGGGTTAAGCCTCTGCCATTCGGCTCAGGTCATGATCCCAGGGTCCTGGGATCGAGCCCTGCATCGGGCTCTCTGCTCAGCAGGGAGCCTTCTTCCCCCCCACCCTCTCTCTGCCTGCCTCTCTGCCTACTTGTGATCTCTCTCCCTCTCTCTCTCTCTCTGTCAAATAAATAAATGAAATCTTAAAAAAAAAGAAAAATCCTTGCTGTCATCGTGCTACATGGCAAAGAATTTACCTGTGGTCAGAGGAAGGACACCTGCCCCTCCTTCTCACCTGGAGACACACAGATTCTGTGATCTGTGCCCAGTCCCCTGACACCCTTATAAAACCCTGTGGGGAGGAACACCTTCCCGTGCGTGTGGGTAGAGGGGTGTGCACTGGCAGGACTGTGAGGGAAGCGAGGGGAGGGAGGTCTGCAGCCTGAGGGCCACAGCACTGATGACAAGATTCAAAACAGGGCTGCAGTCTGGGGCAGAGCCGAGGGAGAGCTCGGTTGCATCAGGAGCCAGGGTAGGCTCTGCAAGCCTGTGACTGCCTTCAAAACCAGAACCATCACACCCGCCACCCAGGTTTGCAGCGATTAAGTGAGATGCTTACTACACTCCCTGGAATGTTACGATTCTTCTATGAATGGCACGTTGGTCATGATGAGGATTTCGATGGTGGCGGCAGTGACCTATTGGTTAAGGACACGGCTTTCAAGACAAAACAGCTGGATTCAAATCCTCCCCAACTGTTTTCTCTGACCTGGGATAACTTTCTTGGCCTCTGTTTGTTTCAAAGACCTCATCAGTGAAAGAGAGAATCACGGCTCCCCCCACACCAGGCTGCTGCAGGGATCCAAGCCCTCAGCAGGGTGGCTGGCTTGCAGTATGTGCTCAGTAAACCGTGGCTTGACGTCTGTCGTCCTTCGTGGAGACGGGAGCACAAGAAGCACCTGTGGAGTCTGCAGGCAGGGTGTCCCTGTTAGCCATGTGATCCAGGCAGGTCCGCTAAGTCTCCCTGTGGGCCCAGGCTCACATCCCAGGAACACAACTGCCCGCAGAGACACCTTCGGAAACAGTGAAAAAGGCCTCCCAACCACCCCATAATTTGCTGCAGAGGATTTGGGTTTTTAAGGTAAGAGGCCCCCAGGGGAATCCCTTTTGGTTACAACGTTCATTTTCACACCTTCTTTCTATGGACACAAACAGGCCCTGGGCTGTCCAATGACACCCTCTGGAGAATCACTTCTAGAGAGCAGTTATTTCATCTGAAGGCTTTCTGGATAAAATGCACCAGCCACGTATAAGCGCTAAGGAACATGGTCTCCACAGAAGGCAGTTGTGTGCTCCCCTTGCCTGCAGTTTAAGTCCCAATCCCGGCCTCCAGGAGCCAGGCTTATCACCCCTCATGAGGGACTGATGCGCGCAGATCAGTGTGTCCACAGCGAAGGGCATCTGGGGCCTCTGGGTGGAGCCACCTCCCCCCAAGGTGACCTCCTCTGGAGTGGGACAGGGACAGCTCTAGATATCCGAGCTCTGTAGGAAATGCATCACTTGCATGATTCTTTGAGGGGTGACAGGTGAGTTTCCTAGCTCTGAGCTGCAAATCTGCTCCTGCAAACTAGGTCAAAGGCAGAATCAATAAAACGGCCACTCCCCATCAATCTTCCCTGAAATCAGATCCAGCTGGCACAGATGGAGCCCCGCATGGGGACACGAAGACAGAGGGCGAGAAAGACTTCAAGCTCCCTCACGATTTTCCTCGGAGCATAAGAGACTGAAGGTGACTCACCCCCAAAATAGACAGACTGAAATTAGAGAAATAATGAGAAAAAAGAGAATGCAACTATATGGACAGAGAAGGTCACCATGGCAACTCTGGTGACAGAGATCCCCATGGATTGTTACCCAAATGCAAGGCGCCCAGGCACTTGGCTCTGTGCCCACACTGCGGGGGTTCCCTCCCTGCAGCCAGAGTCACAGACTGTCACCCTGCAAACCTCCAGAGGAGCAAGCCGAAGCACTAAGAAATTTGTCAAATTATCCAGCTCTGGGCTGCCAACTCACTTGACTGGGATTCCAGGGATGGTCTAACCTGCCTGCTCTGCCTTAGAATTTGGTTCTGAGTTTCCTGAAATCAGAGAGTTTTCTTTTCTTTCTTTCTTTCTTTCTTTCTTTTTTTTTTAAGATAAACATGCTTGCTTGTCAGTTTTCTCAATCTCTGACCGGTGGGAGGACACCCTTCCTCAAGGAAAGGCAATATTTATCTCACACCAGCCTCTCCAATTAAAAATACCAGTAAGGGGCTCCTGGGTGGCTCAGTGGGTTAAGCCTCTGCCTTCAGCTCAAGTCATGATCTCAGGGTCCTGAGATCAAGCCCCACATCAGGCTCTCTGCTTGGCAGGGAGCCTGCTTCCCTGCCTGCCTCTCTGTCTCTTTGTGATCTCTCTCTTTAAAAAAAAAAAAAAAAAAAAAAAAAAAATACCAGTAAGACTTTACACGGGGGCCTCTGGGTGATGCCCAAGGCAGTGTTTTCAACACATGTTTTATGGCAAATGTGATCATGAATTCTGTTTCCTTGTATCTGATAGGAACCTTCTCTCACACCAAAGGGCCTAAAATTAAACACTCAACAAAAGGAATTCCGGAAAAATTCCACTGTGTGCTCCAAGTCAGGAGCCTTGGATGGTTTCTCCATGCAGGGAGGGCCCAGCAGCCAACATGACATGGGGAGGGCACGAGCAGGACAGCCGAACTAAGAAAGGAGAGTGGCAAGGGGCCTCAGTGAAAGGACACGTGAGGTCACAGATGGTGACAGGGCTTCTGGAATAAGAGGGGAGTTGTCTGGCAGGCAGGATCCACTCATTTGCCTCATGGCTCAAACCCTAAGAGGGGCCTCCCAGCAACCCACCCCAGGAGCCGAGGTCTGTGGATCCCCAGCGTGGGCTGCCCAGGGTACCACGCAGGCCATGTGAATGGCTGTTTGTTTTTTTTCTTTTTTTCTAATCTGTGCCTGTCACCTCAAAAACAAATTTAAATCTGGCAAACAGAAGTAACGGTGGGACTAGCAGAATCTCTCAGCTTAGATCAAGCAACAGACTGGAGCCTCGGGGTCCACTGAGAGTGCCTGGGAGCCCGTCCGTGGCCAGTCTTTGGTAGGAGATCCCGTCGGCCAACCTCAAGGGGCTTGGCGGGCCCCCCAAATCCCCTGTTCACCTCCTAACTCCGCAGCTGTTAACATTCCCTTTGCAGTCTAACAGGAGACTAGGCTTGTCTGCTGGACCTGACTATGAGCTCAGGGACCCAAACATCGTCCCCCCGGACCCTGCCACAGCGCCTAAACAGCACAGCCCCAGACACAGGAAGAATTCAAGAATTATACTTCATTAAATGAATTTTTTTAAAAAACCTTTTGAAACTCCTCATGAATGTCAAGATGAATTAGGGAACTTCACATAAATTGTCCTAGAATTACATTCCCATGGGGTGCTTCCTCCACCTAAGGGGGAGGTAGCAAAGCCTGTGTGAGAGGCCCACAGCTCTGCCATCCATCGGAGCTGGTGAGAATGTGCCCCTCTCCCTCCACAGTGTAAGCATTGAGAAAGCAAGGCGATGATTATGCCTCTCCCTGAGGGCAGATGTGCAGAATAAGGAATGGATACGAGCTCAGCCTCTAACACAGTCAGATCTAGAACGCCACACCCAGATTACAGGGCTAGTCTGAGTTCTACTGCTAGCATTACCAGCTATTACCGTGGTCTATGGTTCGGGTCTACAGATTCATTCACACTTTGCCTGATCCCAGAGACAAAGAGGGAACTCGGATGCCTTTCTACACTCTGTAGGGTCTCGCTGCTCATACTCTCCATCAACCAGCACCTCTCATCTAGACACACTCATCAACCAACTTGTTGTCTTTGAAATTTCTTGCTGGGCAGGGGGCATAAATGGATGTCTCTAAGGCCATCCTCAACCAGGCAACCATAAATTAAAATGATATAGAAACATAGTTTCCGGAAGAGTGAGGGAGTAACTTGTCATTCCTGCTCGAAGTCCCAATGTAACCTCCCAATATTCCAGCAGGGCGGGGGGGGGAGGCGAATGTTGTCATCCCAAATATGACAGAACATAATACATGACTGTACATGAAATCAGCTGTTGAAACCATGAAACATTCATAATGTCTCATATAGGCTAGAAGAATGAAAACCAAATGCTTTTCATGAAAGCCTGGCAAACACGGTGAGTCTCTCCTTGGGGGGACACCCGGTGCTGCTGGGAGTGGGCTTTCCACACACAGACAGTCCCCACCGCACTGACGTCACTGCCGCCACAGCACAAGAAACAGTGAGATGTATGGTTTCAAAGGTATATCCAATAGCCCCACTGTCCTCAAATAAGCAGCCACAGGGTATAATGAAAACACCTTCAGGCTGGGAACTCTAGATATTCAGTGGGGCCTGACCTGGATGCCCTCAAAGGGGCCAGTTAACAGAAAGGTCTCTGTCTCTCAGGCACGGGGAATTTGTCTTTTGCCTCTCAGCTCCTCTTCCGCACGGGCCTCTGGGGCTGGGAGTCTGCAAACTACATTTCCCAGACTCCCTTGCCATCGGGCTTTCTGGGCAGCTCCGCCAACAGGGGGCGCTAGAGGTATAACAAGAGACAGTGAAGGGGATCCCCGTGTTTTTAGCTCAGGATGGCACTGTTCCAGCAGGACTACTGGACAACAGGGCTCCAGTCTCCAGGTCTTGGGACAATCCCAGCCTAGCCCCCCTACCCCCCTCAGCGGTACATCCATAGGGACACCAGCTTGGCTAAAGGTCTTGGCGGTCTGGTGCCCTCTCAGACCCTTGCCCCAAGCTCTTTGGTCCCAGAAATGCACCTCTTCCCTTTTCTTAACCCAGTCCTCGGGTGACAGCTGTTTCCTGGGTCACCCTAGTTTCCCCCTCTGCTCATTCAGACTTGGTCACTGATACAGCAAATTCCACGAGAAATCCCTGTGTTGGAAAACACGTGGCTGTGTTTCCATTTTCTTGGCCAGACACAAATGGGTAGAGCCTAAAATGAGAGGGTCGTTCCTTACACTACTTTCTAGATTTCACTCGAGCGTCAAGGATTCTTCCCCGTTATGAAACCAAGGATTTATTTGTTCGCCATGGGAGTCCTGGATGGGCTTTTCCCCTCTGCCATAAACAGGAATGCTGCCCTACACTGGGAGTCACCATTTAACAAAACCAATCACTAGGGGGTTTCCATGGAGGAAGTACGAACATCCACACACGCCATCGATCTCTCCAAGGACCTATCGCAGCCGCATCCCAGGACATGGGGACAGTGCCACACAGACTCTGAGTCAACATGGGGGAAGTGCAGGAGGAGGAACCGTGAATAACCAGAGAGCCAGCAGTGGGCTTTCAGGTGTAATTTCAGCAGTTTGCACCCAAAGACATATCCACACTGTGCTTTGCAATAAAATCATCAGGTTCCCCCAAATTACTTTCTCATCCCTTTCTTTTCATCAACCAAAGCAAAAAGGGTCTGTTTCTAGAAAAGCGATCCTTTCCAGCTGGAAATGATGGTTCCACGTGTGCAGAAGAGCTCCCAGCCAGGTGAACTTTTCGGCAGCTGCAGAAATCCAACATCCTTGAAATAGAATGGCCTTCTCTCTCTCTCTCTCTCTCTCTTTTTTCAAATAGGAAAAAAATAACGTTTACTCTCCAAGTATGAATTCCTTAAATAACTTCCCCCAAGGCCAAGTCATTTCATAAAAGGCATTTTTTCGTGTAAATTCCTTATAAAGAAGGTGGAAAATAAGAGTTGTGTTTTTGGGGGGTGGGGGGTTATAATATTTTATTTCTTCATGGGGAAGATCCCCCACGAAGAACTGACCAACCCTGGGATCCGAAATGAGTCCCTCCACCAGGCAGGAGGTGTGATCCACATCCCGGCCCTGGGACTCAGCAGGGCCAAGGGCAGGAAACATGCGCTAGCCCCACTGGACCTTTCCGCCCGTGGTCAGAGTCATGTAGGTACCCAGCAGCCAAGCACCACTGCCTGTGGGTGAGGTCGAAAGGTATTTAGTCAGCCAATAAATGCTGATGGGGAACCTACGGGGTGCTAAGCACTGCCACCATGTATAGGTGACCCTCCTCTAGAAGGAACAGATGTTAACCAAATGCACAGATAAATATACGAAAATTTATAAACGTAACACATGCTTGTAAGAAAGAGTAGATCACACTGTGACAGAATAAAAAGGAAGGGGTTCCAATTTAGACTAGGTTCCATGGGGAAGTGACATGTGGGACAAAATCCAAAGGACAGGAGTTAAACGTGGGGGTTGGGGAGAAAGAAGCTGGGAGCAGGCTAAGCAGTGGGAGTGGCATGAGCACAGGCCCTGGGGACAGAAGGAGTCATGGCATGTTCTAGAAACTGTGGGGTGCCGAGACAAAAAGAGAGTGTGACTGGCAAAGAGGCTTGAGCAGCAGGCAGGGGCAAGGATGCAGGGTCACGTGGCACACGTTTGGGGTTTTCTTCTTCACCCCAGGAGCCTTGGGAAGCCACTGAATGCATCACCCTGGCTGCTGTGGGGAGAAGAGATTCCAGGGGCCACCACGGAAGGTGGAGACTCCGGCTGAATGACCAGGACAGGAGCTCAGGTAAAAGGTCCCCACACCTAGACAAGGGAGGCAAAGTGCAGGTAAAAAAGAACCAATAAGGGGGCGCCTGGGTGGCTCAGTGGGTTGGGCCTCTGTCTTCGGCTCAGGTTATGAGCTCGGGGTCCTGGGATCGAGCCCCGCATCAGGCTCTCTGCTCGGCGGGGAGCCTGCTTCCCCCTCTCTCTCTGCCTGCCTCTCTGCCTACTTGTCATCTCTCTCTGTCAAATAAATAAAGTCTTAAAAAAAAAAAAAAAAGAAACAATCACATTTAGGAGGTTGACTTAGAAGGGGATGCTGACACTACTGGGGGTATTTGCGTAAGAAAGAAAGGCCACCAAAGATCATTCCTGCTTAGAATGGTTGTGCTAATCATGGAGTTAGGGACCACTGGTTTGGGTTTCAGGTGTTCTTGAATCACGTGAGTGCAGAGGTCAAGTTGGCTGCCCGATGTGCAGACTTGGAGCTTAACAGCAAGGTGAGAGCAGAGAGCGGCATTTAGGCATTAGTGGTCCCAGACCAGTCCCTCAGGGGCCTCGAAACTGTATGGCTGGCTGGAAGAGTGGGGACCAACAACACAGCAGCAGGCAAAAGTGGGGGTTGGGGAGCACCTGAGGTGCAGGGAGAGCAGAGCATGGAGTCGCAGGAGCCAAGAACATAAAGTCTCAGCATCTACGACACAGAAGAGGACCAGGTCAAGAGGAACTGGATAGAACAAAAGGGGGTCTCTTAGTGAGAACTCCACTGGGGGGATGCAGGGGAAGGGGAACTAAAACCAGACCAGGGACGGGTGAAGGAGAGGTGTGGAAATGGGGCAGATGTTGGAGAGGTCAGGGAGTAGAGGAACAGGGATACTGCCGGAATGTCCTAGAACAGAGGGACCATTTCCCTGAGAGGCAAACACTTGCACGTCCAAGGGGGAAACCCAGGCCCATGGAGGACTGCCATCCTCTCTCAATTTCTACCCCTCTTTCCTGCTCGTCGGGCCCAAAAAACGAAGTCCACAGACTTTCAACCAGGAAGAACAAGGCTTCTAACAGGCCGACCTTACACCAACTGAGAAAAGACGACCCCCTGTTCAACAGGCACTAGCCCAGCCCCAGATCTGTAGCTGGCCCTGTGCTGGGTGCCCCCCCCCCGCCCCCAACCACAAGGGAGAGAGAAAAGTACATAAAACTTCACAGTCCTGTGAACTCCCAAGAATGAAAGAAGCATCCAGGAAACGGCACAGAACTCTCAGGGAAAGCGCGATCTGAATTGGAAGAAGGGAAGGAAAAGCATATTCGCTGAATCAGGAAAGGACAGAGCTGCACCTCTAGGAGAAAAGCAGCAGGGAAAAGAGAAAAGGGAAAATGCTGGTTAGCACCATCTTGGAAGAGATGCTGGGTCTATTCCAAGCAGATGCGTTAGACTGGTCAACACAGGGTACCCTGAGGGTAAGGCAGAATCCTGCCATTTCTCATTCAAATCACATCCACATGAAACCTTATCTCAACCACTATTAAATCGTCAATGTACCTTTAAAAGGTATTGTATTCATCTCCCAGGGTTTTGCCCTTACCAAGTTCCACAGACTGGGTGGCACAAATAACAGACATTGATTTCTTTACCCTTCTGGAAGCTGGGGGTCAAAGACAGAGGTGTCAGCAGGGTGGATTTCTCTTAAGGCTTCTCTCCTTGGCCTGCAGATGGCCGTCCTGTCCCTGTGTCTTTACAGGTCTACTCCCCTGCCCACAACCCCCCCCAACCCTGTACCCATCCACGTCCCATTTTCCTCTTGTTACAAGGACACCAATCATGTTGAATTAGGGCCCACACTAATGACCTCATTCCTACTTAATCACTTCTGTAAAGACCCTCTTTCCAAATACAGTCATCATACAGTCATATTCTAATGTACTAGAGGACTCGACAATAGGCATGGCAGGGAGACAATTCAGCCCATGACAGATGGATGTCCATAGTCTTCTCTGCCTTACGAAGTACGCACTGGGCACGTCACCTTTGCATGAGTTGATGTGTGTATAACCGTATTCTAGGACAGCGGGGCAATTCCTGTACAGGCACAATTCTTACAGGGGTCCAGCAAGTTGCATTTGGCAAATTTTGAAAAACTGTTTTATGCAAGTGCTTGGCATAATCACATACTTTAAGTCTTGCTGAAAGCACATACACGGCCTACTTAAATCTGACAGTTTTATCTTCTAAACTGATGGGAGAGGAAAAAAAAAAAGAAGAAGAAGAAGAAGAACATTCCCCAAACACATAGCTTGGGGGAAGAAATTAATTAACGTGCTCATGTTTCAACCAGAGCAAGACAGGGCAGACAAAAGCCTGAAAAGAAATCGATTTGTCTTCTGCACCTGGAGTCTCCACCCCCCTCCCCCAGCCCATCGGAATCCTGGGTATTGTTTCTTTTGACAGATGGTCTTTCATCTTTGACAAGGAAGTACAAGAAACTTTAGATAGCTCTGAAATTCCTCCACCTTTGCAAGGAGGGCAGGCCACTCTATGGAGTTGGAACTCATATGCAAAACTGAAATAAAGCTAAAGGCTCCATCCTTCTACCTGTCCCCCAACACCCCCGTAGCACTCAGCATACCCTAGAGTGATCGGCGGGACACCTCCCTAAGCTTCTGGGCTTTGAGGGAGCAGGCTGCCCACCTCCTTCTCTCCACCCTGATGAGGGCCCCTGGAACAGAGTCAGTCTTCAGCTGCTGTTCTGGAATGTATACATGAATGAGAGAATGAATGAACAACGAGCAAAGGATCAGATCATGCTTTTGCCCTTTTTTTAGAGGCTTAGAAGAAAAAAAAAAATCTCCTTGGCCTTTGTAGAGCTCTTGGATGTCAGAGCTTCTTCCAAATGTATTAAATTTCCACCTATTTCCAGAGTAGTTTGCAGTGGGACCTCATTCCCTCCTCTCCAGACCTCTTAAGTTCCACAGAAGCCCCAGATGTCTCCTGACACACAGAGAAAGGGGCTCAAAAACCCCAACGTACCGGCCTGGAGGTGGGAAAACAAGTCCAGGTGCTCCTCTTGTGGCCGAGAACCTGCCACCAGACTGTGCTGCTTCCCAAGCAAAGAGCCCCCTCCCGAATGTCCAGGACACTCCATGGCGAAAGGACCCGCCCTCCCTGCACGTTCGTCTGAGCCTGGCCGTGCTTCTCAGGGCACCAGGGTGACTCTTCCTAATGAAGCTCTGAACCCCAATCTCCCAGGGACCCTAATAGGTCACCACGAGGTGGACTGTCATTCCCTTGCACCCGGGTCAGCCACCCCTTGGACTTCCACATGTAAAGTAGCCTTGGGCTCCACGAGGGTGAGCAAACCAGCCAAGCAGGGGAAGGGGTGGAAAACTCTGTTAGGACAACTCAGAAATATGTGAGGACAGTCTTCTGCTGTTGCCCTATGGCTTCCTCTAAAAGCCAAGGAGGCCCCCACATTATCACGCCAGCCTTCAGGAAGTGTCGCGTCTCTTTCCCACATGCTGGTCTCTGAACATGTCTTAACGACAGTTAACTGATGATCACATGATTAACTGGTACACGCAACTCATGTGTCACTTCTTCCACGAGGCTTTCCTTGGACCTCTAAGTCACGACAGCACCTTTCTATTTTCTTCAGACCACTTACCAAAGCTGGTAATTATTTAATCGTTCTGTGTTCAATATTAGTCTCTTCCCAGGGCACCTAGGTGACTCAGCTGGTTAGGCGTCTAACTCTTGGTCTCGGCTCAGGTCATGATCTCAGGGTCATGAGATTGAGCCCCCCACCCCCACCATGTCAGACTCCATGCTAGGCATGGATGTGGGATTCTCTCTTTTCCTCTCCCTCTGCCCCTTCCCCACCCCCATATTTTATATGTGTGTGTGTGTGTGTGTGTGTGTGTGTGTGTATACACACACACACACACACACACACACACACACACACACACACAA